>NC_139606.1:118465164-118974360 GCF_964270895.1 Podarcis filfolensis
CACCACATGTAAATCACAGGGTGGGGAGGGGGGATATCCAGCCTAACCCCAGGGTTGCCAATGCACATGGCTGATGGCACGAGAAGAAAGAATAGGGAAGACAGAGACAGAGCAGCAGAAACTTAAAACTGGTCCATAAAAAGGCATCGCTCCTGCCTTATCCCCCGCTACAGTTCCACAGCTAAAATTCTGCACCAAGATGAACTGATCCTGTTCTATAGGACTGTCTGTCTGCAAAGTGTGCAGCAAACGGCACAGGGATCTCCCACCAAGGAGATTCAGGGGCTGCAAAGGGTGAGGCACAAAAACCAAGCTCGTGATTGGTTCAGATGGAAGAAGACAACAACCATCAAACCTGGACTTGTGGCTGAGCGTACACTCAATGTGGAACCAGAGACGGTTCTGGCCAGTGTGGTGTAGTGGTTAAGAGCGGTTGTCACGTAATCTGGGGAACCGGGTTCGCGTCTCCGCTCCTCCACATGCAGCTGCTGGGTGACCTTGGGCCAGTCACACTTCTCTGAAGTCTCTCAGCCCCACTCACCTCACAGAGTGTTTGTTGTGGGGGAGGAAGGGAAAGGAGAATGTGAGCCGCTTTGAGACTCCTTAAAGGGAGTGAAAGGCGGGATATCAAATCCAAACTCTTCTTCTTCTGGCCTTTTTAACAGCGTTGTACCTGCATGAGGTGCATGTTTTCTGTATTCACACTTTGAATTTTTAAAATATACACTTGAAAAAAAAGTCTGATGGAAACCAGCTCTAAAGAAGGAGCAGGAAATGTATAACCAGGTTGAACGGAAAGGGTGAAGTCCAGAGGGTGGCAACACGAGAACGGGCCTTTTCTGTGGTGGCTCCCCCTTTGGGAAATGCTCTCCCCAGGGAGGTTTGCCTGGCGCCTTTATTATGTATTTGCAGGTGCCAGGCAAAAACGTTCCTCTTCCACCAGGCCTTTGGCTGATTCATATTCTACAGCCTTTTTAAATGTGTCTGTGGGAAGGGGGGGTTATTGTTCTGCCGTTTTGCTTTACTTATTTACTTGTTTTTATCCTGTATTTTATTCCGTGAATTGCCCTGAGAACTTATGACGAAGAGCTGTATATAAATCTAAAAGAAAGAAAGAAAAAGAAATGCTAAGGGTGAGGAAAAAAACCTCTTGCATTTCCAGCATCCAAAGTAGGAGCAAGGCCAGGTTATTATTCATGCGGATGGATGCAAGCTGGTGGATGGTCTGGAACACAAAAAGGAGACCTAGACTGTTCTCTTCAGTCTGAATTTGTACACACAACGGCGTGACGGCTGCTTGAGAGGCAAGCTCTTCCAAAGAGCAGCTCGGCACATGGCTCCAGCATGTGTTGTGGAGGTGTAGAGAAAACTGACAGATTTGCACAATGATTATTTGGCCAGAAGGCTCCATAAACCAGCTTCTGCCGTGTGGGCACTGATACTTGTTTGTATGAATCAGAACCTAAATTTTCAGGTGAAAGTCCCCTGGTGGTTCAGGATCCTGTATTTTTTTCCGGATTCCCACGTCTCTGGTGAGACGTGCAAGAAAAGCTGAGCTAGAAGCACAGAGAGTCACACGCAAGGAAGGCGTCAGGGGCAGCGCCGTGGAAATGCCAGCGTGTTGTGGGCGTGAAGAACGTGGCACCTGAGCTCTTTTCAGCTTTCCCTGGGGGGGGGGGGAAAGGGTGGGAAAGCACATTTCAAGTTCTTATAGGCGCTTTTGCACGAAGCAACTGGCAAGTTTTGCCGCTACAGGCTTAGTAGTAGCTTTTGAAAATTGCTGTTGTTTAGTCGTGTCCGCCTCTTCGTGACCCCCTGGACCAGAGCACGCCAGGAACTTCTGTCTTCCACTGCCTCCCGCAGTTTGGTCAAACTCATGTTCGTAGCTTCGAGAACACTGTCCAACCATCTCGTCCTCTGTCGTCCCCTTCTCCTTGTACCCTCCATCTTTCCCAGCATCAGGGTCTTTTCCAGGGAGTCTTCTCTTCTCATGAGGTGGCCAAAGTCTTGGAGCCTCAGCTTCAGGATCTGTCCTTCCAATGAGCACTCAGGGCTGATTTCCTTCAGAATAGATAGGTTTGATCTTCTTGCAGTCCATGGGACTCTCAAGAGTCTCCTCCAGCACCAGAATTCAAAAGCATCAATTCTTCGGCGATCAGCCTTCTTTATGGTCCAGCTCTCACTTCCGTAGCTTTAACTATATGGATTTTTGTTGGCAAGGTGATGCCTCTGCTTTTTAAGATGCTGTCTAGGTTTGTTATTGCTTTTCTCCCAAGAAGCGGGCGTCTTTTAATTTCCTGACTGCTGTCACCATCTGCAGTGATCATGGAGCCCAAGAAAGTAAAAGTAAAATCTCTCACTGCCTCCATTTCTTCCCCTTCTATTTGCCAGGAGGTGATGGGACCAGCTTTTGAAAATAGGATCGGGCAAATTCTTGGAGGGAGACTGGTCTATCAACAGCTGCCAGTCACAATACCTAAATGGAACAGTCATGTTCAGAGGCAGTCCACACCTGAACAGCTGTTGAAGGAGGGCACACAGTGTGTGTGTGTGTGTTGCAGGCTTCATGCCCTGCTCATGGGCTTCCTAGAAGCAACTGGGTGGCTACTTCTGAAAGCAGGAGTGGCGGATTGGACGGAGCCTTGTGTTCTAATTCAGCAGGGCTCCTTTGTATGGCTGTGAAAAACCTGCTTAAGCGGCTGACACCTGCTGAAGGCTCAGAAGCTGAGCAAGGTTTTCACCCAGTGGCCAAGCATCCTCCTGCCCTTCCATTGTGCCTGACAAATTGGATTAACAAAAACCCAGATTACACAAGGTGGAGCCACAGAATTCTGCTTTTTTTGCAAGTGTAAAATATCTGTTTGTTTTTAGCGGAGTGGACTTGGACCTAATCATGGAGGTGACATGGAGGCCAATGCTTGAAGGTCTGCTCCCCAGGCCCCACCCCCCAGCCCCCAATAGCTGACCCCCCACATAATGCAAGCAATGGCATGTGACTGCGAGAAGAAAGAGGCTAGGAAAGCAAATGGTCCAAGAGGCCTGAAGCTGCAGAGCCAAGCTGTGTGGTGAGGGTGAGACCTGCTCCAGATGTACAAGGGAAGCTAGGGCTATTCAGACAGGTTTATGCATTGATATTTTATGACCCACTCTATCTTATGGGACGCGGGTGGCGTTGTGGGTTAAACCACAGAGCCTAGGACTTGCCGATCAGAAGGTCGGCGGTCCGAATCCCCGCGACGGGGTGAGCTCCTGTTGCTCGGTCCCTGCTCCTGCCAACCTAGCAGTTCGAAAGCACGTCAAAGTGCCAGTAGATAAATAGGTACTGCTCCGGCGGGAAGGTAAATGGCGTTTCCGTGCGCTGCTCTGGTTCGCCAGAAGTGCCTTAGTCATGCTGGCCACATGACCCGGAAGCTGTATGTCGGCTCCCTCCGCCAGTAAAGCGAGATGAGTGCCGCAACCCCAGAGTTGGCCACGACTTGACCTAACGGTCAGGGGTCCCTTTACCTTTTATCCTATGGGATCATGGTGAAGGACAGTTATTTAAGGACACATCCTAAACAACCCTGCCCTAGAGGTGTCGCCCACCAAGGCAATGGAAGCTACTGAAGTAAAAGAGACTGCCAAACAGTAAGGAAATTAAACACTGCACTTTACAAAAGAAAGGGAAGTTAACTATGGAGAAAGCAGTTTCACCCCCGCCCCACCTACTCACATTTCCTCACCTCGGTTAACAATCCCTCATAACGCAGAATAACCAGCTTGCTCCCTCCCCTAAGCCAAAGTCTAGGGGGCAAATATAGAGGGGAACCCCCACACAAGACTTCCTATAGCTGCTGCAGCTGCTCGGCACAGATCTTGCAGCAAGCCCCAATCACAGCCCCTGGGGAAAGCTTGGCTAAGAACAAAGCGGATTGTAATGAACTCTGTGCATTGAGCTCCATCTCAGCTTCAAGGCGGCTCGCCAAGAGCAAAACCGGGGCGCCGGGCCAGGAACCTGAAACTGGATCCTTTCCCGCTCAAGAGAGCTAATGGACTGGGGCTCCCTCCTGGTTGCCCCCGGAGCTCCTCTCTGCTCCAAAACAGTTTTATGTTCCTTGTTAAGGGGACGGAAGAGAGGGTGCCTGGCGGGAAGGGGAAGAGGGAGAAGGAGGTTTCTGTCCTGAAAATCCTGCCTTCCCAAGACAGCATGCAGTTTGCTCCCTGCTCCAATCCCCCTTTCCCACTGCAGTGAGAAAAATGGTTGTTTCCATATCCAAGGACAAGGACCGCGGCAGAGGGGTGTGTTGGCATGGGCAGTAGCTGCAAGCTGAGAAGGCAGTGTGGTGCGCTGTCTCTCAATTCAAGCAGAACATTAACTTACAGAAGCAATAGCTTTGGGGCTAAGAAATGCTCTGGCTTAGCCGTTTTGTTCATGCTTGGACTGGTGGTTTATCTCCCCCAGGCAAACTGGAAACGGGAAGTCAAGATGACCAAATCGAGATTATATATCCTAGTTTGTGTGGGGAGAGACAGACCACCAGACCAGGTCTGGACGCAGCGGCACTAAGGGTTTGCCCACATTTCCGCTTGCCCTATGCCTAGAAAAGCAAGAATTTGAGCTGTTTCCCTCTTGCCCTCCGTCCTTTCCTAGGGCTAAATTGGAGCAAACATCTATCTGGAGAAAACCTGAAATGCCGTTTGCTCCAACCAAGTACTAAAAAGTGCTTTTCCCCAGGGGGAAGGGCTGAGCTCCAGTTAGCACTGCAGCAGCAAGACTGTGGAAGGAGCACAAATCTTTCTCCCAGTTTCTGGCCTGGATCTGAATCTGTTTTTATATTTATAGCTTTTTTATATATATAAAAAACCATGTTAATAATATGCAATTGTTTCTAGCCGCTTTTATATATGATACTGTTTTATGTGTGCCATTATACTGGAAATTGTTTCAAGATGCCTCGCGAGAAGCGATTAACAGATGAAACGAAATGAAAAACTCCTGCGGATATTGCGCATGGATATTTGCCTCCAAAGCTGGTCCCAGGATGGCCAGCTGCATGTTGACATCTGCCCATAAACCCTGCCTGAAATCTCCCACAAGCAACAGGAGGGTGGGGGCAGGGAAGCCCCTATACTTACTCATCCGGTTTGCTCATAGGTCCCCGATTAATGGAGGTCATGGGGTTGTCCGCCCACGGGATCTGCTCCCCAATTGTTGGCTGACCGAACTGATGATCTGTGACTCCCAGTTCCAGCTCAGGCAATCCTGGGGGGAGGACGGAGGGAGGAGAGAAGAGAAGTTAAATGGCAGGATCCTACCCTGTCCTGGTCGGAAACTTCAGCTGGTGCAGAATTCAGCGGCCAGGTTGCTCACCGGAGCAAGATGGTTTGAGCATATTACACCAATCCTGGTCCAACTGCACGGGCTACCAATTAGTTTCTGGGCCCAATTCAAAGTGCTGGTTTTGACCTATAAAGCCTTAAATGGCTCAGGATCGCAAAGAGAACAACAACTACCAGACATCTGAAGGCAGCCCTGTTTGGGGAAGCTTTTAATGTTTGATGGATTACTGTATTTTAATATTTTGTTGGAAGCTGCCCAGAGTGGCTGGGGAAGCCCAGCTAGATGGGTGGGGTATAAATAATAATAATAATAATAATAATAATAATAATAATAATAATAAAGGACCGCCTCTTCCCATATGAACCTACCCGGACCTGAGATCATCTTCTGATGCCCTCCTTCATGTGCCTCTTCCACGAGAGGTCAGGAGGGTGGCAGCACGAGAGCGGGGCCTTCTCTGCGGTGGCTCCCTGTCTGTGGAATGCTCTCCCCAAGGAGGTCCACCTGGCACCTTCACTATAAACCTTTAGGCACCAGGCAGAAACGTCCCTTTTTAACCAGGCCTTTGCCTGAGTTGATCTACATCCTATACCCTTTTAAAAAAAAATAATGCTGGCTCTTTTGGTGTTTTTTAAATTGGTTTTGTTTTGATTTTATGTATTTGATATTCTGTGTGAACCGTCTTGAGGCCTTCAGGTATAGGGCGGTGTAGAAATTAATTAATTAAATAAATAAATACGATGATGATGATGATGATGATAATAATAATGATATGGTGGGACTAAAAGAGAGGGTGGGAGGACATCAAGGATGGCGGTGGCTGAGGCTAATTAGAAGGCGAAGCCAGTTTAGCACATCTATAATAATAATAATAATAATAATAATAATAATAATTTTTTTTATTTATACCCCGCCCTTCCTGGTTCAGAAAACCGGTCTCAGGGCGGCTAACAACAAATTTAAAACACTTAACAGCATAAAATACAGTATAAAACATGAATAACAATAAATTCAGAATTCAAAAATCAATTTAAGGGGGGAAATCCATCCAATAAACATTAGACGGTCACCAGGGCTAGCTGGCTGAATTGGTCCTACTTGGGCCAGCGAGGAGACCAGGGAAGAATTAGCTGTGGGATCCCAGAGTGGGTAATCATCATAAAAAGGGGAGGGGGGGGAGAAGGAAGGGGAATAAAAGATCAGGCTAAGTTCAAATTGAGAGCCAGGTGGAATAGCTCTGTCTTACAAGCCCGATGGAAGGAGGTTAAATCCTGCAAGGCCCTGGTCTCATGGGACAGAGCATTCCGCCAGGCCGGAGCCACCACTGAGAAGGACCTGGCCCTGGTGGAGGATAGTCTGACTTCCTCAGGGCCCAGGACCTCTAAACTATGGTTATTCATGGACCTTAAGGTCCTTTGCGGGGCATACCAGGAGAGGCGGTCCCGTAAATACGAGGGTCCTAAGCCATCTAGGTGTCCAGGTCAAGGCGAGCGGCAACGCAATGGGAAATGTCCTGCTCAGCTGGCAGAGCTGCATTAAGAATGGCAGGACCAGGTGGGAGTCAGAAGGCATGCTCTCCTGAACTCCAGGAGAGGGCTGGACAGGGACGGCAGGCATGGCCAACTCCATTGCCACAAGGGCAGGAGCTGCCAAAGCCCAGCGGGCACAGGAGGGACCTGCTGGTCACAATATGCCAGTCTTCAGCTTCTCTGGTATGCTGATCTGGTGCACTGGGCCCATAAAGGCTGCACGGCTGGAGGCGCTCCCTGTTGTCATTATTATTATTATTGTTATCATGTATTAATTAAATTTGTATGCCGCCCTTCGTCTGTAGATCTCAGGGCGGTTCATGGCACACACACACAAAAAAGAGACAAAACACACAAAATACATAATAAAAGCAAGAGCAAAACAAATAGGTTTTGAACCAAATGCTCCTGCAGTAGAAGACCCAGCCAAAATGTTTCCTTAAGCCTTCCAAGGAATGGAAACAGGTCGCTGGGGAGTGAAATAACCAACCAAAGGATGTAAATATATATATATATATACATGTT
This sequence comes from Podarcis filfolensis, assembly GCF_964270895.1. Taxonomy (NCBI): domain Eukaryota; kingdom Metazoa; phylum Chordata; class Lepidosauria; order Squamata; family Lacertidae; genus Podarcis; species Podarcis filfolensis. The sequence continues at coordinate 118,472,539 of NC_139606.1, forward strand.
ACATGTTGCCTGTTATGTGTATTGTCTGTTAAGTGTATGTGAGTCTGTTCCTTGTGTCTCTGTCATTTCAGAAATGTTTAAGGGCTTTGTGTTTAAAACTGGCCACGACATCCACAGACTGCCTTTCTTAAGTGTGCATAGTTTAAAAATGCAAGCTTGCTTCAAATTTTAGTTTAAAGAAACCATGTTGGACCTGATCAACTTAAACATGGCATGTTTTAACACTGGGAGCCGCCCAGAGTGTCTGGGGAAACTCAGCCAGATGGGCGGGATATAAATAATAAATAATAAATTATTGTTATTGTTACTGAAATGACAAAACCAGGAAAGTGTGTGTGTGTGTGTGTGTGTGTGTGTGTGTGAGTGAGAGAGAGAGAGAGAGAGAGAGAGAGAGAGAAGTTGAGATAGACATCAGTGCATCAGGAGGTGTGTTGACATTGAAAAATGAGAAATCTGTGAGCAAGACTTATATTCCTTTTTAAAGGGCCTCATTTTAAACAGAAGTGTTTTCACACACACACACACACACACACACACACGTTTAAGGAATAATATTTCCAAGACTAACTGGGGCTAATGAGGCTGCCAATGTAAAAGCTTTATTATTTTAAAATTGAATTCAATTTGTGTTCTTCAGCCACACGCCCGGTGTAAGAAGTTGAAACGGCAGCGCAGGGTGAAATCTAAATGAGCGCAGGCATGTTCATCCAGATGGCTCTGCCTGCCCAGGATGAGAGAGACAAAGCCGCATTAAAGGTTTGCTGTGGACTGCCAATTAACTGGCCTGGTCTTTTAGCCGATGCATTAAGAGATCCTTCCAAAGGCCTTTAGAGTTCCACAAGAGACATCGTTTCAAATCCCCGCAAGCGGGGATGAGCCAATCAGAAGCAATGTTGCAAATGCTCAAAAACTTCCACCTGGGATGGCAAATCCTCTTCTTAATAATGGGCCAAAGTGATGGGAAAACTGTGTTTATTATGTGTGAGATAAGAGAGAAGAGGCGGGGGTTGCCAAATGCACTGAAAGGTCTACGTTGGTTGCCCAAAGCAGAAAATCTAAACCACTAGCGTTCCCTCCAACATTTCTACAATGAAATTCAGGACATCCTATTCCATAATAATAAAAATACAATTATTATTATATATTATATATTATATAATATATTATTATTATTGGGTGACACATGACTTGAGAGCAGTACATGTGAAAAGGATCTAGGAGTCTTGGTTGACCACAAACTTGACATGAGCCAACAGTGTGACGCGGCAGCTAAAAAAGCCAACGCAATTCTGGGCTGCATCAATAGGAGTATAGCATCTAGATCAAGGGAAGTAATAGTGCCACTGTATTCTGCTCTGGTCAGACCTCACCTGGAGTACTGTGTCCAGTTCTGGGCACCACAGTTCAAGAAGGACACTGACAAACTGGAACGTGTCCAGAGGAGGGCAACCAAAATGGTCAAAGGCCTGGAAACGATGCCTTATGAGGAACGGCTAAGGGAGCTGGGCATGTTTAGCCTGGAGAAGAAGAGGTTAAGGGGTGATATGATAGCCATGTTCAAATATATAAAAGGATGTCACATAGAGGAGGGAGAAAGGTTGTTTTCTCCTGCTCCAGAGAAGCGGACACTGAGCAATGGATCCAAACTACAAGAAAGAAGATTCCACCTAAACATTAGGAAGAACTTCCCGACAGTAAGAGCTGTTTGACAGTGGAATTTGCTGCCAAGGAGTGTGGTGGAGTCTCCTTCTTTGGAGGTCTTTAAGCAGAGGCTTGACAACCATATGTCAGGAGTGCTCTGATGGTGTTTCCTGCTTGGCAGGGGGTTGGACTCGATGGCCCTTGTGGTCTCTTCCAACTCTATGATTCTATGATTCACCCTGCCCATCTGTCTGGATTGTCCAGCCACTCTGGGTGGCTTCCAACATATATAAAAAACATAACAAAACATCAAAACATTTCAAAACTGCCTTCAGATGTCTTCTAAATGTTGTAGGGTCACTCATCTCATTGACTTGGGGGTTGCGCTAGTTCCCAAAGTGGGTGCTAGCACTCTCACCTCCACGGGGGCAAGGGGGAAGGTGTATATAAGGGGTTTCTGCGATGGGATCACATTCACCCAGTGCTTTTCCAGCTGCACTGGCTCCCGGTGGAGTACAGGGTCAGATTTAAGGTGCTGGTTTTGACCTTTAAAGCCCTTCACGGCCTAGGACCCTACTACCTACGGGACCGCCTCTCCCAGTCTGCCCCACAGAGAGCCTCAAGGTCCATAAATAGCAACACCCTAGTGGTCCCGGGCCCTAAGGAAGTTAGATTGGCCTCAACCAGAGCCAGGGCCTTTTCAGCACTGGCCCCAGCCTGATGGAACGCTCTGCCTCATGAGACCAGGGCCCTGCAGGATCTGATTTCTTTCCGCAGGGCCTGCAAGACAGAGTTGTTCCGCCTGGCCTTTGGCTTGGAGCCAATTTGATTCCCTCCCCCCCTTTCTTTTTCTTTCTCTTCCTGCGATGAGGCTGCATTTTAATATTTTAATGTTTCAATATTTTCATGTTTTATTTTAATCTTGTTTTTAAGTTGTATTCATTCAACTTGTTTTTATTATTGCTTGTTAGCTGCCCTGAGCCCGGCCTTGGCTGGGGAGGGCGGGGTATAAATAAAAATTGTTGTTGTTGTTGTTGTTGTTGTTATTGTTAAAATGGCTATCAGACTTTGAAAAGCTAGATCAAGTTCATCAGTTTTGCCGACTTAATTAAACTGAGTGGTTTATATTGGATTTTGAAGAAATGCGCAATTAATTGTCGCTGAAGTTTATTGTGCTGTTATCTTCCTCTGTGGGTCACAGAAACTGTTATTCTGAATAATGCTTTTAATAGGGAAGGGTACGGGGAAATTGGGGGTAATTTTATGGAGCCCTGAAAATGTTTGGGGACCCCTGATCTAGAGCTTTGCCCTGGTTTTGAACATCTGCTTAGCTGGCCGAGCCCTGGCCATCAAGTTCTCCTCCATGGACGGGCAACACTGCTGATAATGCAAAACCCGCAAAGTGTGCGCCGCAGCCATGGGTTAGAGAGCGAAGTCGACCAGAGAGAGCAGGTTTTGTTCTTGCGCTGGCTATGCAGCAGAGACGAAGTGTTCGCAAGGGTTGCCTGGCAACAGGAAAATAAAGGGAGCACCGGCAACAGCAGCGGCGCTGCTAATTTACAGCTGAGCAAGGATATGCGCCACGTGGGGGAGAGTGGCTCAGGTGCGCACTCCACCCATAGGGTGTCGCCCGCCCAGCTGCCCCTGGGAAGTGCAACGGGAAAGCAAACCCGGAGATGACCTCAGCTGTGCATCTTGCATTTCCAGAGGCCAAACCAAACATCCTTCCCGAACATGCTAGCAAGCACTATCACATGGCGTCCTTTCCTTTCTAAGCTCCGAGAGCGAGTTGTTTGCTGCTCATGAAAGACAAGGCGTATACCTGCCCCCCCTGTACCAACACTGTTTGTGTGTGTTTTAAAAACAGTCGCTCCAGGAGACCAAAACTTGCTTGTGAGCATCCTGGATCGCCTAACTGACCGCAGTTGGAGACAGAAGGCGGTGATAGGTAGCCTTTTCGTCTGAGACAGCATAGCTGTTTCCTAACGTTCTTTCTTCTGAGGAAGCACAGATCTCCCATTCTTGCCATTTGTTAAAAAAACACAAAACAAGCAAATAAACCTTCAACCAGATTTATGAGCAGTCATCTTGCGAGCCGGATAAAAATACAGTCATACCTCGGGTTACAGACGCTTCAGGTTGCGCGTTTTCGGGTTGCGCACCGCACTGAACCCGGAAGTACCAGAACGGGTTACTTCTGGGTTTCAGCACTCGCGCATGCGCATAAGCGCTAAATCGCACTTTGCGCATAAGCACCAAATCGCAACCCACGCGTGCGCAGACACGGCGCTGCGGGTTGCGAACGTGCCTCCTGCACGGATCACGTTCACAACCTGAGCACCCACTGTACTTGATTTCTTTTATATCTGATTTTAAAAAAAATATTAGCGCTTTCTTTTTAACATTAGCCCTGCTATGCTTGGATAACCTCTAACTCAGTTAATCTAAACAGAATCTATGCCTCTGCCACATACACTGAGTTTAGAAGAGGCTTTCCTTTGTAAATCAAGAACCAATTTGATCCGTTTGTCAGACATGAATATTTACGCTCTAGACGCCAAATGCAGGCAATTTCATTTTCGTCGGATGAAAACAACCTGCTCTAGTCTGCCCTGCTTAGTCTATCAGATCTTGCTTCGATCTCTCAGTGGTGAGACAGAGATAGGGGTGGGGCTGAGCTAAGTGAATCTCAAAGGACAGGCTGCTTGCATAGGCAGCTGCTTAGGTGTGGGGGCCACGGAGTGCTTGAATATTCCCTCCGGCTCACACTGCATCATAGGTAGTGTTTAGAAATACCGAAAACCTCTTTCATCTGTCTGATGGTTGTGGGTGCTTGATGCTGCAGGATCGGCTTGGCAGCAGATGAAATGGTCAGAAACTCTGTATTCAAACTCAGTTCTGCTATCTGCGGATTTTGGCAGCAGCAATACAGGAGCGCATCAGAAGAGGCTCTTTGTTGCACAATTCCCCAAACGAGAGTGCCGATATCCCCGATGTGGCGACACTGACAAAATGAGGGGCTTTGGGATTTGATGTGCAGGAGCTGCTAAGGCTGGGGATAATTCCTAAAGATTTCCACACACGTTTAGAATGCCACAGCACTGATCTCCCCGTCCTGCTAACTGGGACAATGATAGGAACTGACTTTTCTGGGTTCTGTAGCGAAGCTGCTTCCCTGCACTGACTTTCAACACAGCTCTGCTATTCTCTCCTGTGCATTGCTTCAGGCTGAAAGACGGAGCTGGCAGGCTGGGGGGGCATTTGCTTAACATGTCAGAACTAATGCTGGGCTGACTAGGCTGCTTATTTCCCTAGCAGGTTAAGCATGACTTTTAAAGACACGTTTATTTGCTCAGGCCCTTTGGAGGGAGTTGAGTCTGTTAGTTTAATTCGTCTCAGTTTCGAATTCCTATGAGGTTTTAAGGTTTCTTGAAGGTTTAAACTGCATGGTTTTACATCATGTGGGTAGACCGACCTGTGATCTTCAGATCTTTAGGCACCAGGCGAAAATGTTCCTCTTCAGCCAGGCCTTGGGCTGGTTAACATCCTATACCCTTTAAAACAGGGATGCGGGTGGTGCTGTGGGTTAAACCACAGAGCCTAGGACTTGCCGATCAGAAGGTCGGCGGTTCGAATCCTCGCGATGGGGTGAGCTCCTGTTGCTCGGTCCCTGCTCCTGCCAACCTAGCATTTCGAAAGCATGTCAAAGTGCAAGTAGATAAATAGGTACTGCTCCAGCGGGAAGGTAAACGGCGTTTCTGTGCCCTGCTCTGGTTCGCCAGAAGCGGCTTGGTCATGCTGGCCACATGACCCGGAAGCTGTACGCCGGCACCCTCGGCCAATAAAGCAAGATGAGCGCCGCAACCCCAGAGTCATCCGCGACTGGACCTAATGGTCAGGGGTCCCTTTACCTTTTACCTTACCCTTTTAAATGTGTTTTTTGGGAAGGTTTTGTTTTGTTTTTATTATGTATTTTGCCTTTTTTATCTTGTATTTTCATGTTGTGAACTGCCCTGATGAAGGGCGGCATGCAAATTGAACACACAAAATAAGGGTACTTTAGCAATAAAGTGATGAGGATGATAACTCACAACAAAATGGGAGTGGGAGACAGACTACAGCATGGTGAAAGTCCCTGCATAGTTGTGAATTTCAGCGGCTCATCATTTCTCAGGCCGACTACCTCAAAGGGTCATTGGGAGAAGGGCTATACAGTGGTACCTTGGTTTATGAACAGCTTAGTTTATGAACAACTTGGATTAAGAACGCCGCAAACCCGGAAGTAGGTGTTTTGGTTTGTGAACTTTCCCTTGGATGCAGAACATGTTCCGCTTCCTGTTGAGTGTGTTCCATTTGTATGGTGCTATCGGAAAGCAGACCTTGGTTTAAGAACGCTTTGGTTTAAGAACAGACTTCTGGAACGGATTAAGTTCGTAAACCAAGGTACCACTGTGTATTCTGTCTATTGAAAGAACGCCAGGGATCCTTCCCTCCGGTGCCACAGATGCACCTACCTGTGTCAGGCTGGAAGGGGCTTGGTCCGGGTACCGCCCCCCTGCCTTGCTCGGAAGGCAAACCAGGGTGAGGGCTGCTGCCGTTGGTTGCGGAGAAAGGCGCCGTCCTGAGCTGAACCGGCTCCAGGGGGTCGCAGAATTCGAAGGGGGAGCGGCCGGCCTGCATTCCCTGCCCACCGTTGACAGCTGGAACACAGAAGTAAAGAAATCAGAGGGTGACTGTAGGCCCAGGAGCAACTAAGAGGGATGTGAGAGAAGGATCAAGGCAGCACCTGGGTTGCAGAAACCTAAATGGGCTCATTTGGGACGGTACGGCTGCTCACCCTCCAGGAACCTCACTTCCAAGAGTGGCCAGGCTTAACGCCATTAATTTCAGATCAACGGTGAACAATGGCAAGGAATAGCCAGGCCATATACGGCAGTGTTTCTCAACCTTTTTACTTCTCTGTTTTCTTTTCTGTTTTCTTCTCGGTCACTTCTCTCTCCCCCCTGTGGCCCCCTAGTCTTGTGCTGTGGCCCCCTTGGAATATCCTGGGGGGGCAGGGGGACTATCTCTCTCTCCCCCCCCCCCCCCCCGTTGAGAAACACTGATGTAGTCTCCACCATGTGCTGGAGTTCTTGCACAGTCCACCAGAGGGCTCTCCTGACCCCTCTTCTCATCCAAACTACTCATCCAAATTAAATTGGCTTACTTTATTCTTTTTTGAACCGCTGCTCTTTTCAGTTACTCTTTTCATGCAACTGCCACTAAAGCACTCAAGTTGGTTTGAACCACAAGTCCACAAGCTGAAAATCCTGACTGCAAACTTTCACATTTTTTTATTTCCAAACTCTTATTTCTTCTTCTTGTTCACCTTCCCAATAACAATTTATTTTGTTTGAGAGCTTCAGAAAAGGGATGCTAAGCATTTAAACAGACAGGCTTATTTTTTGCACGATTGCCTGGGAATTTGCCAAAACCACAAAAGGATTTTTTAAAAAAGAAACCTCAAATTTGAAAATTTCCAGAAATCAAAAAGTTCTTATTCAGATTTTTTAAAAAAATGTTGCCAACTTAACAAGTGTTTTGGGTTTAATGGAATCTACTTGTTTGCCTTAACCACATCTGGCCATATAGATATACTCCAATATCTACTTCCTAAAACTTATTTTTTTTTGCTGTATACATTTCAGGGTCCACTCCAAACCATCCCAAAAGATCATTTTGTCTTCTGGACCACCTCCAAGGCATGTGTAAGCTTTTGTATCACACAATGCCCTTTGCCAGGAAGAACAGTTCTGTGTTAACTCAAAAGCTTGCACACTCCCGGCCAACGAAAGCCCATTCCAATAAGACAAGAATAAAAGGGAAAGTGTTCACCAGTCAATGGAACTGACGGTCAACTCTAAAAGACTTTTCTGCATCATTGATGTCCCCGAATCTCCAGCAGCACAAGGAGCCCAGTCAAGTCAAAACATGCCAAAGACTTCTGAATGGCCTTATAAGCTGGATTTTCTGCAGGCATTCAGATCCTTGGAATAAGGATTTTTAGCATGCAAGGAACAAGCTTGGGTGGAAAGCAGCTGCCTGACGTTTGCCCCGGGAATTTATCAGAGAGGGGATGGAAGAAGCAGGGCAGCTTGGGAACTGACAGCACTCTTTCAGGCCTCCTGACTATGGGAAGGCAAAGCTCCTTCCTTTCATGTGTCTTGTAGCTGTCACTCACAAACGTCACTAGGGCTCAAGAATCTCCTCTCTTGACCTGAGGTGGGCTGCTCTCATCCGGTGGCTGTTGACCCTCTGTTTTAGGTGCTGCTCAACAATGGTAAAATCAAGCAAATGAATGCTTCTTCCCTGTGAGTGAGTCCTTTTATTTTGGTTTACGGCCAACATGGCGACTTCCAGACGATTTGGGGATGTAACCCCAATCATCCACCACCCCTGGCTATGCTGGCTGGGGCTGAAGGAGCGTCTCCACCCCCATCGTCCAGCCCGGACACTGAGGTCCAGCTCTGAGGGCCTTCTGGCGGTTCCCTCCCTGCGAGAAGTGAGGTAACAGGGAACCAGACAGAGGGCCTTCTCGGTGGTGGCGCCTGCCCTGTGGAACACCCTCCCGTCAGATGTCAAGGCAATAAGCAACTATCTAACTTTTAAAAGACATCTGAAGGCAGCCCTTTTTAAGGAAGTTTTTAATGTTTAATGCTGTATTTTGTGTGTGTGTGTGTGTGTGTGTGTGTGTGTGTGTGTGTACACACACACACACGGTTGGGAGCTGCCCAGAGTGCCTGGGGAAACCCAATCAGATGGGTGGGATATAAATAATAAATTATTATTATTGTTGTTGTTGTTGTTATATATGATCAGAGTTACAGAGCCACAGCTTACGAGGCTGGGTGGCAACAGGACATTTCTTATGTGGGGCACATTCTTCCGTCTTGGCAACACCCACAAGAGAGAAGACTAAAGGAAGATTAGGCAAACTTCTCTTCCTGGTCAAGTCACCTACTCCATGCATGTGACAAGGTAGGCTTTTGCCTCCCCAACACAACAAATTAGTTCACGTACAAGAAGAAACTGATGGTTGGACAGTGTTCTCAAAGCTACAAACATGAGTCTGACCAAACTGCGGGAGGCAGTGGAAGACAGGAGTGCCTGGTGTGCTCTGGTCCAGGGGGTCACGAAGAGTTGGACACGACTAAATGACTAAACAAAAACAACAACAACAAGAAACTGCATTTTTGTCAGCTTAAATTGACAGGAAATTGGCACAGGACTCTAGCCAACATTTAACTTGCCCATCTCCTACCTTGGGATCCGAGTAGTTAAATCTTAAGCCCACCCATGCTAAACACGGCCAAATCAAGCTTGCTTTTACAAAGTGTTGGGGTTGGTTGCAGAATTTGGAAGGAGAATTCCCCCTGCCTCTTTCTCCTCAACCAGCACCTGGCATTCATCATGGCAATGCAATGGTACCAGGCTCCAGTCTATCAGACACACTGTGAAGAACGTGGATTAAGAGCATGTACGAGAAAGTTAGAGCAGGTCCAGCCCTGGCAGTTATAGAAAGGGAAGAAAGACTTCACAGAACTACGTACAGCTCATCCCCGTGGGAGTTCTTGCGGCGGTGCCCGGCTGGAGGGAAGGGGTCAGGATCTCTGACTTGATGGCGATGCTGCCACTTTCGGCAGCCTCCGACCCGCACAGTCCTGGCGGCAGCTGAGCTTTCTCCAGCGACGGCAGAATCTGGTCAAGGTCCGACGCAAACTGAGGGAAAGAAGGAAGGCCACAGGTCAGCCACGGAACCTCCGAAGGCAGCCACGGGTGGAACAAGAAACCAACCACAAGCCTTTTGCTCCGGCCTGGATGGCACAAATTCACAAAAGCCCTGAACAACTTGGATCCCACTCCTTATGCTCCATCCTGATAAGAGCCCTTCTGGGGGGTTCCCCACACCTCTGAAGTTCAGCTGGCCTTCACCAGAGACCGAGCCTTTAGACCTGTCCTGTGGAACTCCCTGCCAGTAGAGGTTTGGCAGGAATAATCGCAGCTGGCTTTCAGACATATTCGGGAAACCATGTAATTCAGACAGGCCTGTGAAATGTTCATTAAATGAAAAAATCTATATTGATGTTTTTATGCTAAATACTATGCTGATTGAGATAGCTTCCTGGCTATGTTTCTGTATAAAGCTTCCAGAATGGCAAACAATCAGTAATAAAATTGTAATAGTAAAGCTAAAAGGACCCCTGACCATTAGGTCCAGTCGTGGCTGACTCTGGGGTTGCGGCGCTCATCTCGCTTTATTGGCCGAGGGAGCCGGTGTACAGCTTCCGGGTCACGTGGCCAGCATGACTAAGCCGCTTCTGGCAAACCAGAGCAGTGCACGGAAACGCCTTTTACCTTCCCGCTGGAGCGGTACCTATTTACCTACTTGCACTTTGACGTGCTTTTGAACTGCTAGGTTGGCAGGAGCAGGGACCGAGCAACGGGAGCTCACCTCGTCGCGGGGATTCGAACCGCCGACCTTCTGATCTGCAAGTCCTAGGCTCTGTGGTTTAACCCACAGCGCCACCTGCATCCCATTGTAATAATGCAGCATAAACTTAAGACCACTGTGCCCATTCAGCTCAGTGTTGTCTACAAGGATCAACATTGGCTCTCCAGGATTTCAGAGCAGGAGTCTCTCCCAGACCTATAAGGAGATGCTGAGGACTGGGACCTTCTGCATGCCAAGAAGGTGCTATACCACTGAGCGAAAATCCTTCCACTTTCTTTTCTGCAAGTACAGTGGTATCTTGGATTAAGAACAGCTTAGTTTATGAACAACTTGGATTAAGAACGCTGGAAACCCAGAAGCAGGTGTTTTGGTTTGTGAACTTTGCCTTGGAAGCAGAACATGTTCCATTTGTAAATGGAGTCCCCTGCTGTTATGGGAAAGCACGCCTTGGTTTAAGAATGCTTTGGTTTAAGAACGGACTTCTGGAATGGATTAAGTTTGTAAACCAAGGTACCACTTTTATTTCAAACAATGCTTAATTAAAAAAACAAACAAACCATGCTGCATTGCAGGTCAGAAGCTGTTGTATATTCTACATGGACCACATCCTGCAGAAACCCAGCAGTAATTTGACATTTGGCTGGATGGCAACATACAGCCTCCAACCAGAAAAATAATAATAAATTGTTTCCTTAAAGGTGCTAAGGGGGGGGGGGAACGCTGTATGGAAGAAGCTGGGCCTGCAGTTACAGCAACTGCAGTGTTCAGCTTCCCCAGTCTGTTCCAGGCACACACCGTGCCTGGACAAATCAGATAAGTCCGTCGCCGTAATGTAACGGAAGAAAAGGGAAGGGTATGCATTACGTTCAGTTTGATCCAGAGAGTGATAGCACGTCACGGGCTCAGAAAAAAGTGAACATCCAGAAACATTCCGAGAGTGAAAACATTGGCAAGGTGAGGTGGGCTTTTCTTTGAGCAGAAACTGTTCCAGTTTGGAAACAAGACATTTCAACTCTCACACCCACAGAGCAAGATGTTTGAAATGCTGAATCAGTCGGTCTCTCTCCCTCTCTCTCTCTCACACACACACACATATTCACACGCATGGGGAACAGTTTCATAACCAGGAGCCTGAAGAGAAAGAAAGAGAGCAGCCATATCTACCAGGTGGGAGTTCTGCATCCCCTGTGCTCAGGAAAACACAGGCACACATTTCTGTTTATTCGCGTTCCGAAAACTGTGAGATTGCCGGCTCGCCTTTCTGTACCTGGGCATTTCCTCTGAGGCCAACAGGGCCTAACTAAACCATCACATGATGGCCCACACGGCATCATCTCAAGAGAGATTCCCTGCTGCGGAAGAGATAGATAGCAAATGCCTTGTCCACTTGCCACCCCAGCCTTAAAAACTATTAAAAGTTACTTGCATTAAAAGCTACTTGTAATTAAAAGCTATTCTGAAAACCTGAGCACCTTTTTGGTGGACTAGAATTTTTTTTTAAAATCACTTATTCTATCGGCTTACCTACTTTTCTTTTCTTTAATTTTTTAAAAATTAAATTTCCAAAAATAAAGAAAAAGAAAAAATACAAGAAAGAGATAAACTTACATCAAAATGTCATACAGTTCCACGTGCTGAGATTACACTGAATCTCATTGACTTTCCTCCCCCATCCCATCCATGGGTCCACTTAATTCCATTTTAACCGCATATCCATATTTCTCCAATTATTTTGTCTTCCTAAATTATCCATACTTACACTTTCAATACAAGTGTATTTAGAATCCTGCTAATGTTTTGACCTGTTTACACTGTTTAAACTAATATTTGTTAAAAGACCAGAAGCCTTTTTTATTAGGAATTATAGGTACTGAGATCCCAAAAGATCAGAAGAAACTGTTCATGTATGCTATGACCGCCGCTCGGATGTCCATCGCCCAGAGACGGAAGGAGGAGACAACCCCAATGAAAGAGGAATGGCCAATCAAGTTGACGGACTTTGCCGAAATGGCAAAGTTAACTGGGAAGCTCAGGGACCAAGAGGATGAGGAATTCTAAGAAGAATGGGAAATGTTCATAAAGTATATACAAAAATATTGCAAACAAGGCTGAGCCACTTTCCATATTGTGTTCCTCCTCAAAACAATCCCTAACTTGCACTGAGCTGCACTCTTCAGAATTCCTCCTCCTGGAATGAGGCCACTCCATGGGTTTTGGAAGCTCCAAGCAATGGTGCCCCACACTCTGAGAGCTGAGCTTCAGCATCCTTCAGGCCCTGGGAGCTGCCTTCTCAGACAGAATGGGGATTCACTGCTTCTCCTGAACTTATTGCCACCAAAGGCTGATCGCTGAAGAATTGATGCTTTTGAATTCTGGTGCTGGAGGAGACTCTTGAGAGTCCCATGGACTGCAAGAAGACCAAACCTCTCCATTCTGAAGGAAATCAGCCCTGAGTGCTCACTGGAAGGACAGATCCTGAAGCTGAGGCTCCAATACTTTGGCCACCTCATGAGAAGAGAAGACTCCCTGGTGTTGGGAAAGATGGAGGGCACAAGGAGAAGGGGACGACAGAGGACGAGATGGTGGGACAGTGTTCTCGAAGCTACCAGCATGAGTTTGACCAAACTGCGGGAGGCAGTGGAAGACAGGAGTGCCTGGCATGCTCTGGTCCAGGGGGTCACGAAGAGGCGGACACGACTAAAGGACTAAACAACAACAAGCTCATGTGTGGGTTGCTTGAGTTGCAGCTGAATTGTTCCCAGGTCCCCCGTCAAGATCAACGTTCCCCTGTGCTCTTGATCAAGGGAAGCACAAGACCCTAGATGCTGTTGGGGAATAAATGCCTCCCCAAAATGGGTGAATGATCTTTGCCGCAGCTGCTTTGTCTGCTAAGGATGGGCCCTCGGATGGGTATTGATGCAGGACAGCTATGTCTCATTAGCTCAGATCCAAGGTTTGTTCCCCCTCTCTCTCTTTCAGATCAAAATTTCTCCACAGTTATTTGTAAGAAAAACTGCAAGAGACAGCCTTGTCTGCTTAGATTCATCCTATCTCTCCCTCCTCCCTGTCTCTTCACTGACACATTTTAGCAAATCTCCTCAACAAAGGAATAAGCTCTGGAAATGTACTTGAAGGTGGGAATGTGATCTAAGGAGACAATTCGAGAGGAAATGATATAATGAGAAACCAAGCCCATCACGGTGCCTTAAGAAATAAGAGTTTACTTGCATCGTTTTGCTCAACAGGTGTAAAACAAAGCATTCTCCGTTTAACACAACCAGCCCTGGCTATTGTATGCTATACTACTGCATACATACTACAGCTAGAGTAGCCATGAGCTGAGGCTGGTGCAGTTCAAAACTTCTGGAGGCTGGCAAAGTTTACAATAATGACTTGGGTGATTTGCATGCTGCTTTCATCATGATTGATTGATTGATTGATTGAATGAATCTTTATTTGCGTCAGCCACCGGCCATAGCAATAAAACAACAATACGATATACAGAGAATAGAAATAAAAAGTCGGTTATATAAAATACATTTTAGGGTTTTGAATCAGTAGTCAAATAGTGGATCTTATTCTGATTGCCCCAGCTAAAAACCTTTTGCTGTCACCTGCTCATCTTGGATCTGCCAAGAGAAAGGACACTGTGGCAGTGGTTGGGTGACCCAGAATGGACATTTGGAGTAGATGGTTTACTTAGCAGAAGTGCCACAGAAGCACCTCTCTAAACATGATGTAGCTGCCATTTAGGCCACAGCCAGGCTGGCATCAGGGCTCTTGAACGCCCATAAAGCACACCTCTCAAAAGCAGTCCTGCTCTCTGCATCTCAGAAGCAATAAAGAGCAAAGGTCCAGGAGGGGGAAAAAAAGCAAAGTCTTATAGAGTCATGGAAATCAGTGCAAAGGCCACCGAGTTTAAGCCTCTGTAATGGCAGGATTACAAAGGCTAAAAGAAAGCAACAGGGAAACAGAGAAAAACTAACAAGTAGCGGAGATGTAGAGCACTTTCCAGACCAGGAGCAGCTAGGAGGGCAATGCTTTGCATGTAGAATGCTGCTGCCTTGCTGCTTTCTGGAGTGGCGAGGGGGAATCACATTACCCTGATCCTCAAATCACCACACTATGAATTTCTGAGCCCTATTCAAGGCATCAGCATTAGTACCCAAAGCCCCAGATGACAGGAACCTGAGAGAGTGCCTTCGCCCTCCACAACTGCCCTGCCCAACTATTAAGGTTCTGCAAAGAGTGCCCTGCTTGTTATTCCAGCTTCAGCTTCTGTGGGGCTGGCGGTGATGTGCGACAGAGCATTCTTGGTGGTGGCCCCCCACTTATGCAGCTCCCTCCCAAATGACATGCAGTTGTTCCACAGGTAGGCCTCCTTTAGGCACTTTCTGATTAACTTGGATCCTTGGAATGTAGCCAACCTTCTTGGCTGACTGCGTTTCCTTTCCAGGTTACTGCGGTTCCTATTCTGCTTTCATTTCTGGCTAGGTTTTTAACTGGTTTTAAAAATGTTTTGTAATGCTGTGCGCGCGATACTGTATTGTCAGCCACTCTGTGCTCCCATTGGGAGGAAATGCAGGACTTAAGTACCAGGGGGGAAATAATAACTAAAGAGATTTATGTTGTGCTTCCTCAGTGCTCAAAGCACTTCACATGCCCTGTCTCAGAATATCACTATAGGTAAGGCCAGGGCAATTATTCCCCTATTGCAGAAGAGGGTTCATGGCAAACTGGCTCAAGGAGCAGTGTTTTCAGTTTCAAGTCTGTGCACATGTGCTGGGTGTGCAAGGGTCGCAGCAAGAGAGGCAGTGCCGTGTAGTGGTTAGCGTGTCTGACTAGGAACCAGGAGAGCAGGGTTCAAATGCCCACTCAGCCATGAAGCTCACTGGGTGGTCTTGGGGGCCAGTGGATGCCTCTCAGCCTAGCCTACCTCACAGGGATTAAATGAGGAGGGGGAGAACCATGTACGCCACTTTGAGCTTCTTGGAGAAAAAGGAAGGGTAGAAATAGGATAGATAGATAGATAGATGATAGGTAGATGATAGATAGATAGATAGATAGATAGATAGATGATATAGATGATAGATAGATAGATGATAGAGATAGATGATAGAGATGATAGATGATAGATAGATAGATGATAGATAGATAGATAGATGATATAGATAGATAGATGATAGATAGATAGATAGATAGATAGATAGATAGATAGATAGATGACAGATAGATAGATGATGGAGCTAGATAGATAGATGATATAGATAGATAGATGATAGATAGATGATATAGATAATGATAAACAGAGATAGATAGATGATAGATAGATATAGGTGATATAGATAGATGATAGATATAGACAGATGATATAGACAGATGATATAGATGATAGATAGAGCTAGCTAGATAGATAGATGATAGAGAGAGAGAGAGATTCAAAGGTCTGCTCTTGGACAGACCCAGCACTGTGTGGGCAAACAATGTATTTTAAGAACATTCTGTTGTGGATCTAGACACCAGCGAGAGAAGTGCCCCCTGAAAATTTCTGCTTGAATGGCTCTCTCCTCCAGCGACCGAGTTCATGGCACAGATGAGATTCCGACTTGCTCGCACAGTTATTATTCATTTATTTCATCCATTTATACCCAGTTCTTTCACACCAAAGGGGCTCCTGGAGCAGCTAACATGTACAAGGGTAAAAAAAAGAAGAAGCAACCAATTCAAAACACCCGCTCCCCCAGAGAGATCACTAGAAAGCAACTGAAGAGCACTAGGAACGCACGACAGCCCTCTTCAGACATTCCTTTGTCTGCACGCCAGGAGGAGGAACCAAGGATGAGCTTATTGACCTGGCCTCTGCGTGATGGAGGGTAAATGTCTGCTGCAGGGGGGAGCCTACTGTACTCACATAAGCTCCCCCATGCACACAGCCCCCCATGGAGGGTGAGAGAGGAGGTAAGGCTTGAGTGTGCTCATCCCTGCTTCTTCTTTTTGCATGGAGAAAGGGACATCTGGAGAGGGCTTGGGAGGTACAGGAACCAGATAGGAAGCATGGTGGTGCAGGATAGGACCTGGAAAACCAGGGTTCAAATCCCCACCTGGCTATGGAGCTTGCTGGGTGACCTGGGCCAGTCACTCACTCCCAGCCAAACCCACCTTGCAGTTGTGGTGAGGATGAAATGGGGAGGAGAACTATGTAGCCCCACCTGGAGCTCCTTGGAGGAAAGGCTGGTTATAAATTTGACAAAAACAAATAAAAAGGTAAAACGGTAAAGAACCCCTGGATGGTTAAGTCCAGTCCAAGGCGACTGTGGGGTTGCGGCGCTCATCTCGCTTTCAGGCCAAGGGAGCCAGTGTTTGTCTGCAGACAGCTTTCTGGGTCATGTGGCCAGCAGGACTAAACCACTTCTGCTGCAACGGGACACTGTGACGGCAGCCAGACCGCATGAAAACACCGTTTACCTTCCTGCTGCAGTGGTACCTATTTATCTACTTGCACTGGTGTGCTTTTGAACTGCTAGGCTGGCAGGAGCTGGGACAGAGCAACAGGAGCTCACCCCGTCGCGGGGATTCGAACCGCCGACCTTCTGATCGGCAAGCACAAGAGGCTCAGTGGTTTAGACCACAGCGCCATCTGCGTCCCTAAACAAACCAAGAAACCAACAACTAGATAGGACTGCTTCCACAATGGGGTTTGCCCTCTCCTCTCCCTTGTGCCCCCTGAAATGGGCTCTGGGGGTGGGATCAGGAGAAACCCCCTCCCACAGAACAGCACAGGGAGGAGGGGGCTGTTCTTGTCTAGCCAAAATGTCCTGAAAAAATGATTGCCTTGGTGCACCGCTAAATTCCTCCCCAAGATTCTTTGTTTAGCTAGTCCAGTCCTGCGAATGGCTGCAGTTACTCGGGACCTAGAAAGAACCTTACCCACTGCTCCCCAATCCTTCTGAACTGGAGATGCTGCCAAGGGCTGCAAGTGGTGGACCATCTGCATACAGAGCAGGTACACTAAAGGCACAGTTGTGTTTCCTAGTCCAGGTTATCAAAACCAAATGGAAGCAGGGCCAGTGAAGATAAATAGTGCATCTGCTGAGCTTGACAGATCACAGGAGAGGCCAGAGCAAATCCACACATTTCAGGATATGCAAAACCTGAGCTGTTAAATCTAACACTGAGCGCCTCACAAGACCATAACTCTTCCCCCAGGGAAATCTAATTTCAGGGGTTTCAGAAGCTTCCAAATCGGCGTATTTCAGGTGCGCAGGTTCCTTCTGGCCTGCACGGCCAAAAATGCAACCAGCACGACAGGCTTCCTGCGAAACCGAGGTGCCCCCAAAGAGACGGCCTTTGCTTCTGATTTAGCGCTGCGATGGAACATGGGAAGCTGACATACGACGAAGCTCTGTTTACAAAGTCTGGGAAGAAACCAGAGAGAGCAGGCCAGGAGCAGCTGATGGGAAGCCGACAGCTCAAGGGCCTTTTGTGGGACAGGATACAAAGAGAGCTGAAGTCCCAGTGCCGGATGGGATCACCAAGTGGGGATTCCCAGATGAATGGGCCCCTTAATTTAATTAGGGCGCTTTAGGGCACTATTTGTTATCTGAGGCTTTCCAAGGGGCTCTGGGGCTATTCACACACAGAAGCCCCATTCTGACACAAGCCTGTAAGTGGTCTCACACTTGAAATGTCAAACTCTCCCTGGTCTGTTTGATAAAAAGGATTAACACAGACTTATCCATGTTGTCATCTTCCTCAGCTGGAGAAGAAAAGAAAAGAAAGCAGTGCCCTCTCCTATTCATGGCCAATTGTAATGAATATTTATACGCCGAAATCTCTCTTGCAGGGAACAGTCATTGCCATTTAATAACTCTATTACAAGAGATAATGGTACCTTAAAGTTGCCGGTTCCCAGCCAGCGAACAGGAGGGAGACTGAAAATTCTCTTAGCCGTGCTTAGGCCATTCACAGACTAGCATCATATGAGGCTCTTGAATTCAGGAAATGTTGAGGATGAATAGCCCAAAGCCCTTTAAAAGCCTGTGAACTCCCCTGCCCTCCTATTGGTGATGCCAGAGGGGCTTCTGAAACAAGGTGTTTCCCTCCGTCATGCCAACAGAATCTACAACGCAGCCTTGCGACTTGCTTGACTGCAGAGATTTAATGCCACTGATTGGGCACAAAATTCCTGCAAAATTTAATAAAACGAAAACACCTCAGTCCGCACGGAAGTTTTTCTTCTGCCTTACACCATGGCAGGCACAAAGGGACAGGCGTTGTGCCTAGCAAATAGTTCGCACCGCGGGCCTCTTTTCAGTGTGCAACTAAATTAAGTGATCTTTGAAGATATGCCCATTGACGCAGGTACACTTATCTGAGAACTGGGTCAGCTGCAGGACTGTATAACCAACAGTGACAACATTGGTGGTGCTTTTGAAGTCTTGCAATTTCACTATCGAAATGCCTGCCTTTGACTTTTGAGTCCTCAGATGCTGGCCTTGGCATGCGGCTATTACTCCATCTTACTATGATTTATAATAATAATAATAAATTTTTATTTATACCCCGCCCTTCCCGGTTCAGAAAACCAGGCTCAGGGCGGCTAACAACAAATTTAAAACACTTAATTGATGCTACGAAAAACAGCATAAAATACGGTATAGAACGTGAACAACAATAAAATCAAAAATCAATTTAGGGGGGAAATCCATCCAAGAAACATTAGATGATCACCAGGGCTAGCTTTATATTTGTGGTGCTTTATACCATAACATGAGCAAAACAAACCAACAAACCAGCTCCTTGTTCTGGGCGCTCTGGTCTGAAAGCACAGCCCCCCATCAGGACTGCATTAGTGGCATTGCATGTCCCAAAATATATGAAGAGCTGGTGGATGCAAGGAAGACTATTTCTGGCCTCTTGGTTGCCGGGTGGCAAACCTGGCTTGGGTTTTCCTTTGTAGCGCAGCTTGCCGGCCAGAAAAGAAAAAATGGATTGCTGGTGGCAGATCGTTGGCCCCACCCACCTGTCAAAGTGGTCTGCCACAGGTCAGATCCAGTTCCCTATCCCTGTTCTTAAGGCTTTGAGAATGGGGTGGAGAAGAGATGGCCACTAGCCGAGTGGAATCCTAGTGAACCTTGGCTCTCTGAAACTGGCTAGAATCTCTCCCCACCACAAACTCCCTTAGCTTGCAAAAGGGGCCCTGAAATTGAGGAAGGGGCATTTCAACCAAGCACGAGTTTCTGTGTATTTTCAGTAACAGAAAATAAATGACCAGAGTGGACGTAATATTACTGAAAACTATCATACATGTTTCATTTAAAGGGGAAGTTTCGTTAAGAAGGCAGAAAACTCAGTAGAACCATGCAGGTTGTATTGTAAAGATCATGCAAAAATCAACATGCCGTTCCTGACGTCTTTCCTAATGGCACTACCTTATACAGAGTCTGACCACTGGTCCATCTAGCCCAATACCCTCTACTCTGACTGGCAGCAACTCTCCAGTAACGGAAGGTCTTCGCCAAGATTAATTTTAAACAGAAGATTGTGAGGACTGAACCTTGTGTGTACAACCCTTGTGTTTCACCCGCTGCTTCCTCAAAGGATCAAGGCTTGATAGACAGACTACAAAAGGGTATTTCTAATAACGCCCTCCCTTCAGATGTGAAGGAAATAAGCAGCTATCTTATCTTTAAAAGACATCTGAAGGCAGCCCTGTTTAGGGAAGTTTTTAATATTGAATGCTGTATTGTTTTTAACACTCGATTGGGAGCCGCCCAGAGTGGCTGGGGAAACTCAGCCAGATGGGCGGGGTATAAATAATAAATAATAACTATTATTATTATTATTATTATTATTATTATTATTATTATTATTATTATTATTATCATCATCATCATCATCATCATCATCAAACCCTCCCCCCTTCCAATATTGTGAGTTGAGCATCCACAAATCTCAGGGTCATGCAAAAAGCTCACTTGCACTGGGATAGGTCATGCAATTGCAAACAGTTGCAGCGCCAAGCAAGGAAGGCGCGAGCCAACAGCGGCGACCCAAGACCCAGCGTGGAGCGATATGTTTGCTACTCTTCTAGGAGGAAAGGACCCCTTCCCCCGGGAGAGAAGACCCACCTGGCTCTGCGGCTGCAGCTTTCCCTCCTCCGGCGCGGGGGGCTTCGCGAGCAGGGACTGAGCGACGCCGCAAGGCTCCAGCTGCTCCGGGTTCTCCTTCACCTTGACGTCGTCCAGGCTCAAGGTGGGGTTGGACGCCAGCTCTTTCTCGTCCTTGTCCAGCAGGTAGCGAAGGAGCTGGTTGTCCTTCGATTCCTTCTTCTTTGCGGCGTCGGCCTCCAGCCGGGCATCCGGGGCCCCCGGGGCCTGGCTCTGCAGGGCAGGGGCCGCTGCGCCAGGCCCTCCGCTGTCCTTCTTCTCCTGCTCCATGGCGGCCAGGCTGCCCATGTCCGAAGGGCTGCCCTCCTGGAGGAGCCGGTGCAGAATCTTGTGCCGCTCCGTCAGGGAGCTGTGGGAGGAAGGGCAGGCACTGCCCACCGGGTTCCCGGACGCAGGGGTCCCGGAGGAGCCCGTGCAGGACAAGGGTTCCTTGCAGCTGGTGTCCACGTCAGCGTGCCGCAGCTGCTCCTGGGCCGTGGTGGCCAGGAGCTGGACCAGCTTGTGGCTGGTAGCCTGCAGGCCCTTGTGGTCGCCCTCGGAGAGCCGGTCGCTGCCGTGCAGCAAGCCCGGCTCCACAGGCTTGGCGCTGCCCGGGCCGCCGTCAGAATGGATCATGTCGCACAGGATGGAGGCGATCTCCTTGCTGTCCTTGGGCTCCGTTTTCACGGGGGGCAGGCTCATCCGGCTGGGCGAGTTCTGGTTGCTGGGCTGCCGCAGGACAGGGGAGGGCGTGGAGTAGCCCACCGGTGGGCTGGGCCCTTCGGCCAGTCCCTGCATGGAGTTCAGAGGGGTGCTTGGGTACGGCCTGTTGCCGAGGGAGCCACTGGAGCCACAGCCGCTCACCATGCCCACCGGGGAGTGCGTGGTGGGCATGGGGGGAGAGAAAGGGTTGCTTGGCACTCTGGGCCGGTGGACCAGCCCGGGGCTCACCCGATGCCTGGGGGACATGAACTGCGGTGGGGTGACCCCGGGGCTGCCCATCGGGGAGCTGTTGTGGCTCATGGCATGGCTACTGTTCTGGGGACCGGCCTGGCCCTGGCTTAAGGCAACGTTCGTTCCCATCTGGCTCCCAGGCGAACATCCGAAAGTGGCTTGGCTGGGGGCAGTGTTGCTGCTGCTGCTGCCACCGCCATGCAGGCTGGATCCCGGCGGGTGGCCTGCTGCGCTGGCAGTTAGCATGCTACCGTTGGCAGGAGGAAGAGGGGAGGGCAGAGCCATGCCTTGTCCGGGGGAGATGTTGGGGTTCAGCGAGGGGCTGACGCGGGGAAGAGGCATACCGGAGTTAGTGTTTTCTTGAGGTGACAGCGTGCCGTGTTCTCTGAGTCAGGAAAAAGAAGAGAGAGGGGGTGATTGGTGGTGGAAGGAGAGGGGCAGCTTGGATGTTTCATATGCCCTAAGGCTTGGTACAGGACGCGGGTGGCGCTGTGGGTTAAACCACAGAGCCTACGACCTGCCGATCAGAAGGTCGGCGATTCGAATCCCCGCGACGGGGTGAGCTCCCGTTGGTCGATCCCTGCTCCTGCTAACCTAGCAGTTCGAAAGCATGTCAAAGTGCAAGTAGATTAATAGGTACCGCTCCGGTGGGAAGGTAAACGGCGTTTCCGTGCGCTGCTCTGGTTCACCAGAGGCGTCTTAGTCATGGTGGCCACATGACCCGGAAGCTTTACGCCGGCTCCTTCTGCCAATAAAGCAAGATGAGCGCCGCAACTCCAGAGTCGTCCATGGCTGGACCTAACGGTCAGGGTTCCCTTTACCTTTACGGCTTGGTACCCACATAACTGCTATCACCGTCATTTGATACATAAGAGTGCCACCTCTGTACCTGGTGTCTTGTGGGGTCACACAGGCAAAAAAGAGGCGGGTGCCCCGACCAAGGAGCTCACAGCTCAATTCAGATAATCAGAGGATGGGAGGGAAGGGAGGAAGAGTAATTAAACGGGGGGGGGGGGTTCTTGGGACTCACCTCTCAATTATGTGGATGCCCATGATGAAAGGCTGCATCTCCGGGCCTTGAGGGCAGCAAAGTCTGCACTTGGTATGAGCGCTCAGGACAGTCCCATCGCTCAGTGTGAACCGGTAAGATGGGCTGAAGGCTGTGCCCCGTGTCATCACTGGGGAAGAGGGAAACGTGGAGCGAAGGGGAAAAAAGAGAGAGAGAGAGAACGTGGGTTAGTGGGCTGGGGTGCCTTACATTTCATCATTGTCAGGTGCTGGTGTGGTTGGCTCAAGAGCAAACAGGCAAGACTCCAACCTGTCTTTTCCAGGCTTTATTATTAGTGCAAACTATTTACAGTGAAGAGCATTGCAAGTTCATGTCCGGCTCAGTCGCTAGCAGAATCTGGGAGTGGGCGGTCCTTGTAGCTCCCCCAGCATAACAGTCGTGTGACCCCCAGCCTTCTCCTCCCCTCCTTGCGCCAAAACTGACTGGGCGCTGGCAAAGGGGTACTTCCCTCCTCTCCAGCTTGCTCAGCCTCGGCGTTGAGGCTCTCCCTCGCATCCCCTGGTCCCACCACCTCCTCTCCCCTGGAGGTGGGGCTTTCTTCCTCACTAGAGGAGGAGCTGCTTTGCAAGATCTTCGGAGGTTCCCTATAACACAACTGCCCTTCCATCTCTCGTCTCTGAGCTGATGGCAGTTCCCTGACAATCATCATCATCATCATTTTTAATTTGTATACCGTCTTTCTATCTTACAAAACTCAAGGCGGTTTACAAGCTGAAGAAACAAAAAAATGTACATCTTACAACAATCTAATGCAATACAAAAATGTGATAATAAAACATAACTTTAAAATAGGCAACCTACATCAAAAAGTAACATTCAGCAATCATTAGAATATTATTAAGTAATAATAACATATAAAAGTTAAACAGAAACCCTACTCAACAGTTACAATAAATAATTTCTAAACTATACTCAATAAAACAACGGCAAGCCACAGTACATAAAATAATACAATACAAACTGAGAAGCATTCTTCTGCCTTCTGTTTACCATGGCCAATAATGATTCTGGCAGGGTTTTTGCTGTATAATGGTGTTTTGTTTTCTGTTTTGGTCCTCACATCAACATGGAGGCTGGTGAACATGGCTCCCATTTGACAGATGGGAGAACTGAGGCCGTGGCTTGTCAAGGTTACCCAAGTCAGTTTGTGGCTGAGCACTTGAAGGGTGCTGGCTCCCAAATATTATTCCCACCCCTCGCCCCAGTGCCCAGGGAAATACAGGGAGATGTGGGGGGAAGAAAAAGACCCCCCAGGACCTGGGTACCAGGAAGAAGCATCAAACAACCACCACCACCCTACCCACAAAATATCCATAGAACTCATTGTTGCCAAATGCTCCCAGGGCTACAGATAAGGAGAACCAATTCATGGAAAGGCAAATATGTTATTCTCTCAGCCTCCACACTATGGGGGTGATGTACTGGCCCACCTTGCAGAGGTCTTACAAGGTCACACAGGGTAATGCATGTGAGGTGCTTTGAGCACTCAGGAAAAGTGGCGTATAATTTTATTCGTTAAAATATTTGTGCATATCAAAGCGGTTTACAGCAATAAAAAGATAAAGCGCTAGGAAATGTCACCATCTGTCCCATTTTTACCTCCCCTTCTTTCTCTAAGGAGTTCAAGGGAGCATAGATTATAGCTATCCCTGCCCTGTGCCCACTTATATCCTCTTAATAATAATAATAATAATAATAAATTTTTATTTATACCCCGCCTTTCCCGGTTCAGAAAACCAGGCTCAGGGAAGCTGACAACAAATTTAATTGATGCAACAAAAAAACAGAATAAAATACAGTATAAAACGTGAATAGCAATAAATTCAGAATTCAAAAATCAATTTAGGGGGGAAATCCATCCAATAAACATTAGATGATCACCAGGGCTAGCTGGCTAAATTAGTCCTATTTGGGCCAGCGAGGAGACCAGGGGAGAATTAGCTGTGGGATCCCAGTTAACAACCCTGTCAGGCTGAGAGAGACACACAGAGAGAAAACAGAGCAGAAGAGAACAGAAGAGGGGAGAGAAAGAGAGAGAGAGAGAATATGAATATGACTGATCATGGGATACCCAAGGGAGCTTCAAGGCCATTGGGTACCCAGTCTCCCTCGTCTCAGTCCAACCACAATGCCCACACTAGCCTTCTGGATAAAAGGTGCCCCCCCCCTTCTTAAAAAAAGAAAAAGAAAAAAGACTTTTGACTATATCCTCTTTCAGGACCAAGAAGGCAGCCAGCCTTGAATAACTTGGCTCACTCGCTTTCGTTCTTCCTTCCTGAAAGGGCCGCAAGAAGGCCTCGGACTTGGCACGCCATCCCTAAACTGCAGGCCAACAGCCTCCCAGGCAAGGTTGCCATGGGAGTGTGGAGAGACAACTGGCAGCAGGTTGATGGAATCCTATTGAGTGTGCAGGCAAGGACCCCCTTGCCAGCCAGAGAAGCCATGGGCATTAGTCAGCCATTTCAGCTACTTCCTTTGGGAGTGTTATTTGCCTTCTTTGTCTGGTGTGTCCCCCCCCCCCCCACTTTCAGTTTTATTTTTCAGTCCGGAAAGCACTTATCCAGCAACAATGGCAGTGCGTGCAAAGAGAGGAGCCTTTTTACCTTCCTGAAATAGCTGCTTGGCGTAAGATGGTTCCCTGCCCTGAGGCTGGAAGAAAGCGTAGATGCATTTCCTCACTAAATCCTCCCAGCCGGTCCGGCCTGCCGCTCTCAGCGAACTGGTGTCGATGGAGATGATTTTACCTGAGCAGAAGGGAGAGAAGCACGTTAGGACTGAACGTCTAAAGAAAGAGTAATGGAGGGATACGGATTCAGAAGCACGGCTGACTCTTATCTATGGATCTGTAGGTGGTTCCATTTTTTATTTTTATTGAAATAAAAGTCCTCTGGATAGTTCTGGTAGTTGTTGTTTTTTAAAAAAGAGCATGAGCTGCCTTGACTGTTCTGTTTTGGAGATTGAAAGGCAGGGTATAAATTCCCCAGGAAATAAATAAATACCAATAATGCATACCGTATTTTTCGCCCTATAGGACGCACTTTTCCCCCTCCAAAAATGAAGGGGAAATGTGTGTGCGTCCTATGGGGCGAATACAGGCTTTCGCTGAAGCCTGGAGAGCGAGAGGGGTCGGTGCGCACCGACCCCTCTTGCTCTCCAGGCTTCAGGAAGCCGCGCCGGGCTCCCAAAGGTTGCGCAGAGCTGCCCGGGAGGGCGCACAGCCAGAGCTCTGGGACCCGTTCTGGGGGCTGGGGTCGGGGGAAGCTCGGGCTTCCCACGCCCCCAGCCCCGCAAGCTCTGGCTCCCGTTCTGGGGGCTGGGGTGGGGGAAGCTTGGGCTTCCCCCGCCCCCAGCCCCGCAAGCTCCCAGAGCGATGCCAAAGCTGCGCGCAGCTTTGGCATCACTCTGGCACCTGTTCTGGGGGCTGGGGTCGGGGGAAGCTCAGGCTTCCCCCGCCCCAGCCCCGTGCCTGTGGGGAGGGGGGAAAATAAATTTTCCCCCTTTGTTTCCCCCCCCCCAAAAATCTAGGTGCGCCCTATGGGCCGCAGCGTCCAATAGGGCGAAAAATACGGTATATAATGAATGTATATCCTGCCTTCATTCTTCCAGTTCCATCACTTGAGCTTCCCCGCTACCCTGGCAAACAATTCCTGCCCATTCTCCTGCTCAGGGCTCTTTTTCTAGAAATAAATAAGTAGACTATTCCACACAGAGCGCTGGCCACTGTCCCTTCTCCTCCCTTCCCTTGCTCACTTCCACTGATCTCCCACCCACCTTTCAGTTTTTGCTATGTTTCCTTATGAAATGGTTCAGGGGAACAACTGGGATGTGTCCACTAAGTTCTCCCCAGTTTTGAAGATAACAGAGGCCCCTCTTGCAGAACTCCAAACATACACAGGAACTACAGACTGTGGCCAAAGTAGTGCACTTAGGCTACCAGCTGCTCTCAAGCAGGCACCCCCAAACTCAGCCCTCCAGCTGTTTTGAGACTACAACTCCCATCATCACTCGCTAACAGGATCAGTGGTCAGGGATGATGGGAGTTGTAGTCCCCAAAAAGCTGGAGGGCCGAGTTTGGGGATGCCTGCTCTCAAGTCAACCCTCTCCATGCCACGATTGGTGGCTGCACTGGGGTGCAATGTCCTCTGGGGCCAAGGGGTTGGCTACCCTTCTGAATGGTACCTGTAGTATCCTGCTTGGTCATGAAGGATTCTGATGTAGCAGGAGGTGTGGATCGAGGTAATCTTCGTGCGATGCATATCAGACAGGACTGCAAGTCTGCCGTGAAGAGGAGAAGCAGGAGAAAAGCAAGGTTGGAGGTGGGAAGGGTTATACAGAGCAAGTGCTTCCCTGTAAAAAACCCTCTTGCTTTTTACTCGCTTCTTCCAGACTGCAAGCATCAGCAGCAAACCTCACCCAGCATACATGCCTTCAAAACCACTATTCCCAAAGAGTAAAGTAGATCCCCCTACAAAGAAGATGCGACTTTTGCCAAATGAATTACATTCCCTGCAACCAACCTGAAAACAGAACACGGTAACAGTGGCTCCTGCCTGGGATATGGTGTCAGAGGCGTGAGCTATTGCTAGGAGACATCCCAGAGAATGAAGAGGAAGAGGAGGAGTTTGGATTTGATATCCCGCTTTATCACTACCCGAAGGAGTCTCAAAGCAGCTAACATTCTCCTTTCCCTTCCTCCTCGACAACAAACACTCTGTGAGGTGAGTGAGACTGAGAGACTTCAGAGAAGTGTGACTAGCCCAAGGTCACCCAGCAGCTGCATGTGGAGGAGCGGAGACGCGAACCCGGTTCACCAGATTACGAGTCCACCGCTCTTAACCACTACACCACACTGGCTGAACTGGGGCAAACAACTCCTTAGAGCTGTGGGCATTAAGGAAGGACTCCAAGGAGGAAAGGGAGATGGAGGCTTCTTGCACAGAAGCAAAGTCCTGGGGGATGCCAGCCCATCTTTATTAATTTGGGGGGAAGCTCTAGCAGGTTCCCCTCCCCCCCACCTGGCTTAGAGAAGATCACTGGAGCCAAGCCTAAGCCAATGCCTTTCTGCATTTCGCAATGAAAAGCCGTATTGTTGAGTTAAACCTTACACAGCAGCTGAACTATAGAAAGTTTGCTTGGGGAGAACGATTGGCACTGGCACAGTGGGTGTGTGTTCCTCATTGTTTGGGAGAATTAATTCTGAGGCCATTTGGATCTGGCAGCACTGTAAAATAAAAGGCAGCGGTTGAAAGCCAACAACGATCATCTCCTGGGCAAAGTATCTGCTCATAAACCCCTGTGTGATTTATTCCTTCCAGTCATGATCTCCTGTGTAAGCTGCAATGGATTAATTCAGCTAATGCAATGGAACAAAATGGCCACCGCGGAGCCCAAAGTGTTCTGATGGAAAGTCTATTTTGCATCAGGGGGTTGAGCCAGAGTGCAGATGTGTATTGAGATTCCAGTCCTGAACTCAGGTCTGCTAAGCACACACACACCACCCACTGTGGCGCTTGAGCAAGCTACACATGCTCATCAACGGCTCCTGGCGTCAAGGGAGCCAAGTGATGCAAATCAAGGGGGACACTCCTGAAGTGGAAGGGCCAGTTAGCAAACACCTGAGATCCACTGGCTGAGGACCTCCCGTCTTTTTTTAACGGTCTCAAGGGAGACAACTCATTTGCTTCTCTGCAGCCAAGACCAGAAAGGTCTTGTGCTTGTTTCTCCAATGTTAAAGGAGCCTGCCAATGTTAGAAGAAGAAGAAGAAGAGTTTGGATTTGATATCCCGCTTTTTCACTACCCGAAGGAGCCTCAAAGCAGCTAACTCCTTTCTCTTCCTCCCCTACAGCAAACACTCTGTGAGGTGAGTGGGGCTGAGAGACTTCAGAGAAGTGGGACTGGCCCAAGGTCACCCAGCAGCTGCATGTGGAGGAGCGGAGACGCGAACCCGGTTCCCCAGATTACGAGTCCACTGCTCTTAACCACTACACCACACTGGCTTTGTACAAAGGGTAATGTGAAAGACAACAGCAGTTTCTTAGGATTGCCACTGGGAAGAGGAAGGTCTTCTGGCACTCCTGCTTGCCCTGCAAGCAACGCACCTGCCACACTTGCCTCTCACTCAAGCCCGCAGCGCAGATGTACCCGTGTCAGCTGCACAGGTAGAACACCTCCCACCTCCCCAAGGGTGGGCTTGTGGGCTGTGTATGTCGAGCTGCAGGCATCCCGAGTCCTCCCCTCCAAAGTGAGCAGGGAATGCGGCACGCAGAATATCAAGCCCTCAGAGAGCCGCAGTCCCCTTGCAAGGAAGGTCCTGCAGGAGGACGGCTGAGGACAATTTGTCCCTCCCTCCTCCTCTCCCTCTCCCCAGAAATGCAACACTGCACACGCAAGCACTATTTCCCTCTGCAAATAAGCCACCGTCTGCTCCTACCTTCGCCTTCCTCCTTGATCAGTTTCGGCTGGGATACGGTGAAGCACTGCATGACCTCGTAACGCTGCCGGGCCTCCTGGTTCTCTGCCGCCGGCTCGTCCGGGGGCCGGATCAGCATCCTGCAGTTGAAGGTGTGGCTGTTGCGCCGGGTGGACTCTTGAGGCCAAGGGACGCCGTTCACTGCAGAAGAAGGGAAGATCAAGGAGCCCTATTGAAAGGCTTTGAAGAAGCGGACGTGCAAAAACACCAGGATATGGAAACATGGCAGAGATGTGAAATCACGGCTCCCTCTTTTTTAAAAAAATCCTTATGATTGCAAGCAACCCCCCATTTACATATTCCAAGGCACCACATGTTTAAGTATATTTGAAACACCATTGGAAAACCTGCAAACACCCTGTTCTGCCCCTGCAGATGTTTCTGGGTCACTTCCGGGTTTGGCGCAATTCGTGTGTGCTCAGTTGCACACATACTGAACATGCGCAAATGGGGGGGATTGCCTGTATATGAACATGGAAAGCTAACATATTGAATCAAAGCCTTGGCTTCTGCCTGCTGTGACTCTCAGTGGCTCCCCAAGGTGCGAGGCAGAGGTCTTTCCCCAGCTCTGCTACTGAAGATCCAGGGACTGTAGCTACGGCACCTGGCACGCAAAACATACACTCCACCACGGAGCATACCGTGTCCTTCGGTGGTTCTGATTCACTGACCGTATTGCTGAAACCACTCACGGAGCTTATGATACATTTCGTGGTCTTCAAATCCATAAACAGAACGGAGCGACTACATTAGCGGAAAGGAGCCAGATTTATTTCTTTTTATTGAGCCAGCACTACCTCATCGTCTGAGATGAAAACCCTGCTCTGCATTCACTGCCATCACTAGGATTACGGAGATAATGCATCAGAAGGGCATTCAACACACACAAAACCACCACATTATTAGCGTCACTTGAACTCGAGAGCAGGTGACAAGTATCTCCTGGGACATTGCAGGTCCTTGAATCTTGTCTTCACCAATCTGGTGGCCCCCGGCTGATCTGGAGTTCTCATCAGCCCCAGGGAACATGGTTGTGTGATGCTGGCGATGATGGAGGACACCAGATTGCTTTTCTCGGTTATGCTGCAGGTTTGCCACAGCCCTCTTGCTCAGTCTGCAGGCCACTGTTCCTACCAGGCCCTGCCTGGCAGCTGGTGGCCACATGAGGGTCATCAACACCACCTAGTCCACTTCCTTTGGTTACTATTGCTGCTGCACCTTTGTGCTGTCCAAAGTGGCACATGGACACAGATGGGCACACACGCATCCCACCATACAGTGAAGGCTCCTGAAGCAGCAGATACATGGGAGTGATTTAACTGCACAAGACTAAGAGTCTGCTTGTGACCTTTTCGGTTGCATCATCCAGCTGCGTGACTCATGAACACAAATGCCTAGTATACTAATAACCAAGACCCCACTGCTAATCTGTTGCTTCAGTTGTGGACCGCTGGAATCAGGAAGCTTCACTGGGGCTCCCTTGCTCCCTCCTACTTCTGCTGGGGGACCAGAGCGACACCATACCAGCGAAGGGATGCTGCACATTGCAGAGAGAGATGCAGCCCAGTGTGGGTTTTGCTTGCATGAACGTCCAGGGCTGCCTTATTACACAGAGCCAAACTTTTGCCCGGGATCCTGTTACTTTGGGGTGTCAACGGATTGAATCAGAGGCTACCTTTGTCTCTGCTCAACTGCACCAAATCCTTTTCAAAGTGGGGGTGCCAGGGACAGAATCTGGGGCCACCTGCAAGCTAAGGATGTGCGACAGCCCCTTCCACAATTCCCTTCCACCCTTACATAGTTGCATGGCAAAGTAGTTCCCTTGGCAACCATATTCACAAGTTGAATACTGCCTCACTGGAGTCAGCATGCTTCTTCTGAATATGAGTTGCTGGGAACTGTAGGAAGCAAGGAGAGTCGCTCTTTTGCTCAGGTCTTGCTTGCGGGCTTCTTCCCTTTGGGGAATCTGGTTGGCCGCTGTGAGAAGCAGAGGCTGAGCTAGATGGGCCACCGGCCTGGTCCAGCTGAAGGCTCTTCTTATGTTCCTTAGGGGGAAAATCCATGTTCAGTACTGAGATCCAGCGCCGAGGGCCTTCTGGCAGTTCCCTCCCTGCGAGAAGCCAAGTTACAGGGAACCAGGCAGAGGGCCTTCTCGGTAGTGGCACCCGCCCTGTGGAACGCCCTCCCACCAGATGTCAAAGAGAAGAACAACTACCAGACTTTTAGAAGACATCTGAAGGCAGCCCTGTTTAGGGAAGCTTTTAATGTTTAATAGACTACAGTGGTACCTCAGGTTACATACGCTTCAGGTTACATACCCTTCAGCTTACAGACTCCGCTAACCCAGAAATAGTGCTTCAGGTTAAG
This sequence comes from Podarcis filfolensis, assembly GCF_964270895.1. Taxonomy (NCBI): domain Eukaryota; kingdom Metazoa; phylum Chordata; class Lepidosauria; order Squamata; family Lacertidae; genus Podarcis; species Podarcis filfolensis. The sequence goes on from NC_139606.1 coordinate 118,503,679, forward strand.
AACTTTGCTTCAGGATAAGAACAGAAATCATGCTCCGGCAGCGCGGAGGCAGCAGGAGGCCCCATTAGCTAAAGTGGTGCTTCAGGTTAAGAACAGTTTCAGGTTAAGAACAGACCTCCGGAACAAATTAAGTACTTAACCCGAGGTACCACTGTACTGTATTTTAATATTCTGTTGAAAGCTGCCCAGAGTGGCTGGGGAAACCCAGCCAGATGGGCGGGGTATAAATAATAAATTATATTATTATTATTATTATTATTATTATTATTATTATTATTATTAGGAACATTCTCTCTGTGTGATTTAATGCTACGGTGACACTTCACAAAACATTAAACCGCATCTACACAAAGTGTGCAGCGAGGTAAGGATCAGTTTGAGGCCTGATTAAGTGAGATATTGATTCAAGCCTGCCTTATATTGAATTAGCTCAAGTCGATTTCGTATTGAATGGAGCTAATTTGATACAAACGATGCTGCAATCAATGTTATACGGTGTCGTCTGCAGCGGAGCTGGCACTGGCTTAAAGGGAGCTGCATTTGAGAAGAGCAGCGTTTTTTAAAGGGCACAACTGTGTGATCACTTGGATCTCGTCCAGCTGCATGGGCCTGCAAGGCGTGTGAGGCCACTCAGCCCTTTCTTCGCTGTTGCTAGACTCAAAGGGGCCTCTAGGCCACGGGCACGGACCCTGCAGAGCAGAAGCACCCATGAAAGCCCAGCAGAAATCCCTCCCTGTCTCTGCCCTGCAGAACAGCCACAGGCCACAGCAGCTGCCCGATTTGGTAAGTCCGAGCTTGGCATGGATTATTACCCTGCAGTTCATTGAACTGGAAAGGGACGCATCATAACACCACTGGCACCACCGATAGCCAGCCTTGAAGGTTTGTGTGTGTTTATCCTCCTAAGAACCCTGTAAGGGTGGTTAAGCCTGAAAGATTGTGACAAATCTAAAGGTCACCCGGGTGACTTCATGGTATTTGAATCTAGATCTTCTAGGACCAAATAAAGCACTCTCTTATGCCACACAAATTTCCACATACAGTGGTACCTTGGTTCTCAAACTTAATCCGTTCCGGAAGTCTGTTCCAAAACCAAAGCGTTCCAAAACCAAGATGCGCTTTCCCATAGAAAGTAATGCAAAACAGATTAATCCATTCCAGACTTTTAAAAACAACCCCTAAAACAGCAATTTAACATGAATATTACTATCTAACAAGACCATTGATCCATAAAATGAAAGCAATAATCAATGTACTGTACTATAAAATAAATAAGACAGTATTGTAGATGATAAAAATTAAAGTTATTATTTTTTCTTACCTGCACTAATGATAGTCATTGTTTGGATGGGGGGCTTTTATCCATTTCTGCAGTCACACAACCAATCAATCAGTAGCTGAACTGGGTTCCACACAGTCACAAAAACTAATTAACTGAAAAAGCCTCAAAAACAAAAACGCAAAATAAATAGCAAAAACAAAAGCGTCAAACTCAATCCGTTCCGGAAGGCCGTTTGACTTCCAAAATGTTCGAAAACCAAGGCGCAGCTTCTGATTGGTGCAGGCGCCCTGGAAACAATAGCCGACAACCACATTGGATGGTCGCCTCCCAAAAAACATTCGGAAACAGGAACACTTATTTCTGGGTTTTCGGTGACTGGGAACCAAGGCGTTTGAGAACCAAGGCGTTTGAGAACCAAGGCACCACTGTACTATTGTGCATTTTACCACCGTCAAGTGGCGGCATGCAACATTTTCAGACCTGGGACCTATCTGAAGCCCAAATATGCATGTCTACTGCCAGGTGGTAGTGCCACTGTTGTGATTCACCTTAGGTCAACTGGATCTACCTCTTGAAGACTTAAGGCCATGAAGCAAGGGCAGGGAACCTGCAGCCCCCTGGGTATTACTGGACTACAACTCCCATCGCCTCTGACGAGTGGGCCATGCTAGTGGGGGCTGATGGGAGCTGGAGTCCGAGAGCATCTAGAGGACCCCACACTGGCAATCTCTAGGGAGTATATGAGAGGAACAAAGCCATTTGCAGGACGCTCCCCGTACAGCCGTTGTCCAATCTGACTGTACTGCTGCAATCCCTGCTGATACTGGCAGCTGCCCAGAATATAAATGCTGCAAACTTTCCTCCTACTGTTGATCTTGTGCTCCATGAGTCTCTGCGGTGGGGATTCCTAGCACACTCAGTCTGCAAGGGGAGTGGAGCCCCTCTTGCTCGCTGCTCCCACATCTCTGCTGGTCCTGACTATTCTGGGCAACTGGTTTCACCTTGGCTGTGTGCCCAAGAGCCTTCTGCAGAATCCCAGCTCTCTTGCTCACTGCTGTCTCTGCTCCACGACTCCCTCTTGGCATGGCACTCCTCACATGTTATGTATGATTTGATAGCATCTGGCCTTTCTGTGACTTCTGGTGGGTGCGCATGCATGAGTACAGACTGTATGTTTCTGCACCATGTGCATACATAGGGGCACATGTGTCATGGACCGGTTGGACGCAGAGGAATGGTGGTAGGAACCAGCAGGGGAGCCACCAAGGGAAGAATGGTGGTGGGACAATGATGAGTAGTCATTGGGAGAAGACTGGGAAAAAGAAGTGTCAGAAACTGTAGAGGTAACAGGGCTTTGTGAGCAGGGGGAGTCTGTGGCAGAGAGAAGTCTGGAGGCAGAAGCTGAACAGTGGGAGGAGGAGGAGGCCAAGAAGCAGAGATAAGCCAGGCTGGTGAAAAGCTACGGGTGTCTCCCCCTCCTGCCGTGACAAGCTCCCAGAATCAGAAGAGGCATGAAAAGGGCGGAGGCGAGGTTGGCTTCATGCAGGCGCAGTCTCCGATTGCTTGGGGAAAGCTTTGGTGAGGAGGGAACTTAAGACAGCTGTGTGGAGGTAGGGACTTTCAGTCTTGGCAACTGAAGACCTAACGGTGATCATAGAATCATAGAGTTGGAAGAGACCACAAGGGCCATCGAGTCCAACCCCCTGCCAAGCAGGAAACACCATCAGAGCACTCCTGACATATGGTTGTCAAGCCTCTGCTTAAAGACCTCCAAAGAAGGAGACTCCACCACACTCCTTGGCAGCAAATTCCACTGTCGAACGGCTCTTACTGTCAGGAAGTTCTTCCTAATGTTTAGGTGGAATCTTCTTTCTTGTAGTTTGGATCCATTGCTCCATGTCCGCTTCTCTGGAGCAGCAGAAAACAACCTTTCTCCCTCCTCTATGTGACATCCTTTTATATATTTGAACATGGCTATCATATCACCCCTTAACCTCCTCTTCTCCAGGCTAAACATGCCCAGCTCCCTTAGCCGTTCCTCATAAGGAATCGTTTCCAGGCCTTTGACCATTTTGGTTGCCCTCCTCTGGACACGTTCCAGTTTGTCAGTGTCCTTCTTGAACTGTGGTGCCCAGAACTGGACACAGTACCCCAGGTGAGGTCTGACCAGAGCAGAATACAGTGGCACTATTACTTCCCTTGATCTAGATGCTATACTCCTATTGATGCAGCCCAGAATTGCATTGGTTTTTTTAGCTGCCGCGTCACACTGTTGGCTCATGTCAAGTTTGTGGTCAACCAGGACTCCTAGATCCTTTTCACATGTACTGCTGTCAAGCCAGTTCACATGAACTGCTCTGCTCATTAGGCCTGACACTGCCAGCTCACTCTTTGACAGCATATATGTACCGGTATGTATGCCATGCATGGGCATGCAAGGCTGTGCTGGGAAGAGGGCCCCACATAGTGAGGGGAGGGAGATTTGACTCCCTAGCTTCTGCGCTCACTTTCTACCCACCCTGTCCAAGCCCCACAGGACACTTGCAGAGTGGAGTGGAAGGAGGACTGAAAAGCCCCCTCTGTCCACCTGCCCTGCTCTCTCCCCCCACTGCAAACTGTGGTCCCTTCCAACTATACAATTCTATGCTTCTATTATTGCAAGCTCCCCACTTGTTTTACATAAAATGCTTGATGTGCTGCTAATAGCTCCCCATCCCCTCCAGAGGACTGTAATTTCTATGGTTTGCAGCCTTCAGCAGGCTCCTGCACTGACAGGAGGCAGCCGTAACAGCTATGAGAGTTTACTGGGTCAGTGGCTCGTCAACTAATAAGGCTTTAGCTAATAGGCCATAACTTTGATAAATGGAGCTGTGTTTAGCAAGAAGAGCCTTATCATCGAGTCGATTAAACACTGGCAAGGTTGGCAGGCCGCAGGGTTGACCTACCTTGAACAAAACATTGATCCGGGAGCAGCAAGAATCCTCTTTGCTGAAACCAGCCATGCACTCAGCGTGCCACAGCAGTGAGGACCAAAGAGTGCCCCTTGCGCATGTGGTCGCAGGTTGAGTCTGCTGCTGAGGCGGGCACCCAGCAAGCAACTAACGTTTTTTTGCCTTGCAGCCTCCACAGCAGCAGAAAGCAAAGCTTTTACATCTGTTGGGGTTTCTGGTTGGGTAGTCAACTGAGGTTCTTACTGGGAATTACATTATGATGCTCTTGAGTAAGCATATTATTCAAAAAATGAGCTTAAATGCAGATTAAATGACACGCATTCGGAATGGCAGCGGGCGAGTTGTCGACAGGATTAAATTGGATCCCGTCTGCAAAATAGGGCCGCCTCCTAATCTCCCCAGCCACCCGCTCGTGCTCTTGAGTGCAGCTTGCACCTACTCAACTCACACACCTTCCAAGCAGAATTCAGGCAACTAAGCTGGAGCCTCAAAGAGCTGAAATTGTGTTGTATCAAGCAACCCCTTCAGTTTGTGTCACAAGGGAAACGATGTCTTATGCTTTCCAGACACAGGCACCCTGCTCCCCCCCCAGCTCCTCCCCCTTCCCTTTGATCCATCCCAAAAGCTAACCCTTAAGCCTTTCTTCACAAGCGAGAGTAAAGAACCCCCTTGGGAAATCGGTTGCCCTCAGGGAATCAGAGCACTTAGCTCCTTCATTGAAGCTGACCCTTCTAATTGAATCTTTCAGCTTCCAGTTAACTAATGCCTTCATTTGCCTTAAGGTCCACAAATGACAACATTTTGGAGGTCCCAAGTCGCAAGGTGGTTAGATTGGTCTCAACTAGGGCCAGGGCCTTTTCAGTACTGGCCCCGACTTGGTGGAACGCTCTGTCCCAAGAGACTAGGGCCCTGCGGGACTTGATATCTTTCCGCAGGGCCTGCAAGACAGAGGTGTTCCGCCTGGCCTTTGGTTTGGACTCAGTCTGACCATTATGTTTCCCTCCCCTTATGGTCTTGATTTATCGGCTACTATTAAAATGAGGCTGCATTTTAAATTGCATTTTAATCTGTATTTTAAATTGGTTTGGTTTTTTCCCTCACCCTATTATGTTTTTTACTGTGATTTTATTGGTGTTAGCCACCCTGAGCCCGGTTCTGGCCGGGGAGGGTGGGGTATAAATAAAAATTTATTATTATTATTATTATTATTATTATTATTATTATTATTATGAAGAAGAAGTAGTAGTAGTAGTAGTAGTAGTGAGATATTCCCTTTTCTGAAAATAAACAGGACCATGCTGGACCAATTCCCCCTGTTTAGATAAATAAGCTCTCCTGGGTAGAACTGGATCTGGTGCTTGCAAGCTGTTCTAGATCTAGATGCCACAGGAGGCAGTGATGACCACCGTCCTAAAGGTTAAAGGAAAGGGACCCCTGACCATTAGGTCCAGTCATGGCCGACTCTGGGGTTGTGGCGCTCATCTCGCTTTATTGGCTGAGGGAGCCAGTGTACAGCTTCCGGGTCATGTGGCCAGCATGACTAAGCCGCTTCTGGCGAACCAGAGCAGCGCACGGAAACGACGTTTACCTTCCCGCTGGAGCGGTACCTACCGTATTTTTTGCACCATAACACTCACTTTTTTCCTCCTAAAAAGTAAGGGGAAATGTCTGTGTGTGTTATGGAGGGAATGCCTACGGGTGGCATGCCTACGGATTTTCCTCCTCTAAAAACTACGTGCGTGTTATGGTTGGGTGCGTGTTATAGAGCGAAAAATACGGTATTTATCTACTTGCACTTTGACGTGCTTTCGAACTGCTAGGTTGGCAGGAGCAGGGACCGAGCAACGGGAGCTCACCCTGTCGCGGGGATTCGAACCGCCGACCTTCTGATCGGCAAGTCCTAGGCTCTGTGGTTTAAGCCACAGCGCAAAAGAGGACTGGACAAGAGGCCTATCAGTGGCTACCAGCTAGGGCGGCAATGCTCAGCATCCACAGCTGGAGGCAGCAATGCTTCTGAATGCCAGTTGTTGGAAACCACAAGCAGGGAGAGTGCTGGTCTTGTGTTCCGATCCTGCTTGCAGGTTTCCCATAGGCATCTGGTTGGCCACTGAGAGAACAGGATGCTGGACTAGATGGGCCACTGGCCTGATCGTGCTAAGGGCTCTTCTTCGGTTCTGCTTAGGATGTCTTGAGGACCTGCTGTCTTACCTGCTCCCTAATTACCCCTCACAGCATCTGGGGGGGGGGAATCACCCTATTGGTTGTGACGTGAACTGACATTGCCACAGCTTGCTAATGATTTTGTTCGCCTGATTCCGCAGGGTCTCTGGAAGAGGAGGGGGTCAGGAAAGCCAAGCTGCTTACCAAGCGACTTGGGCAGCAAGTTCTTGACAAACTCAGCGTGGTCTCCCACGTGCAAGATGCTGTAGACGCTGGTGTTCATGAGCTCCTCCTGGTTATAGCCCAAGTAGCCGGTCACGTTCTCGGACACAAACACGATCCGCCCTTCGCGGTTCACAACGAAGAAGAAGCCATCGAGCGCCTGCGGGGCCGAGAGCAAAGCAAAGATGCGTCAAGGAAAGCGCTGCGTCACACAGGGCAGGGCTTTGGGGGACACTGGCCTGAGCTCCTCACCCCCCCCCCCCGTGGAACTGTCAGTGTAATGGGAACCTCCGCTCGCTTAAGGATTGGTGGCAATCTGATACAGGGCCTGGTGAGAGGGTCGCCATGCTGGAAATCCAGAGAACAGCTGGCCATTTCGCCATGCAGCCGCCATATCGAGAAACAAGCCTCTGGGGTGCACTAGTGCTAACTATGCCACTGACCCACTAGAGCAGCCTTTCTCAACTTGTGGGTCCCCAGATGTTGTTGAACTACAACTCCCATCACCCCTAGCTAGCGAGGCCAGAGCCCAGGGATGATGGGAGTTGTAGTCCAACAACATCTGGGGACCCACAGGTTGAGAACCGCTGCACTAGAGGGATGTCTCTATAATAAGCCACATATACGATACTGTAGGAGCAGCATGAGCAGCAGAGTCCACCTCTCTGGCCCAGTCCATTTCGTACCACCTACGTCAGGATACAGAAATCCTGCTCTGCGTGATGTGGGATCTCCTGGACCTCAACAGCAAGCCCACAAAAGCTACTGTTCCCTCCCCCACCCGCCAAGCTATCTTCATTGCACCTCTGCTGTTCTTTGCACCTCCAGGTTGTTGTGCCAGCAATCCCATAGTGACTCGCATGCTTCCTTACACCACTGAGCCTGCCCAGTAAAATGAGGGGGGAATGGCTGCTAGGATTGGTGCTCCAAAAGCCACTAGGTGTCTGAGATAGTTTGGCAGAAAACCCCAACGGCACCACTTTTAGCAAGGAGCGCCTCTCAATTTGGAAATAATAATAATATTCGGAACCTCTGCCACTGCTGATGGCGTTGAGCGATGGCAAGCAAAATCTAGCACGAGGCATGGAGGGTTACTGATTGAGGTGTACGTTTTCCAGAAGAGGCTGGAGAGGTCTCCCCCAGGCATGGTTGGTCTGGGGATTCTTAAGCTCTGCCTGAGATCTGAGAGACCTGACAAGAGTCCTGCCCCTTCATAATTCGAAGCTATATATTCACAGGCACATCCACCCACATGTGCATAACTGGCAACATTTGCGCCCCTTTCCCAGATAATTGATTGCCTCGCTAAGCAGACAGACACCATTTACTTGGCTTCACACTCTTTTATTTTTCATTGGAATAATTGTGTTTTCCCCATCCCGCTACTTTAGCTGCTGGAAACAGGAAGCAATTTCATCCCCCCCCCCACGCCTCAAATTGGCCCATGACCTGCAATTTCCCTTAGTCACAGCTGTTGCCTGTTGCTAAGCAACCAGAGGCTTCTGCATTCTACACCCCCCCAATGGCAAGGGGTGAGTTGCAGATCAGAGCCAAGCAGGATCTTGCCTGAATTAAAACTCTTCCCCCTCTTTAACTTTCCGCCTGTTTCAGTGCATCTTCCATCCCTGCCATTAAAAAAAAACAAACCCTGGACGCTTTGGCGTTTTAAAAAGGTATTTAGGAAAGGAAAAGCAGCATGAATAAGTCAGGCAGGATATACAGCAGGCAAAGGGGAACAGAGTGAATCAGCAGCTCAGAAATGGTAGCGGGTGTAAATCAATCTCCGTTCCATTAACGCAGGCAGCCTGGTGCCTAACCAGCGTGCAACTGGTACTGAATAATCCATTTCCGGAAATTAGGAACAGGGCCCCTGTCCTCTCTCCTGAGCATCCTAAATCAGAGAGAAATGATTAAAACAAAAAACCCCACACGCCGCTGCGGCGTTTCAAGAGGCGTTTCAAACAGGGGCACACGGGATCGTCAGCGGTAACAAGATAACGAGCCGCTGCCGGGCTTTCCCCCTGTGGGTAAAGTGGCATTATCGTCGCGCTGGCTATGTCGGTCACTCCCTCTGCCCGCTGCGTAAAGGGAAGCGAGCAGCGCAGGCATTGAAACTCTAGGTCCTGTGTGGCTGAAGCAGCCGAGAGGGCAAGCCCAGAACCTCCAAAGTGGGGAGGGGGGGCGTGCTACAAAAGCAACACAGGTAAACATCGGCAAGGCATTCAAAATGGCAAGGATGAGCTGGGGAGGGATCTGCGATGAATGTCTGTTCCAATAACAAATTGATGGGAGATGGGAGGCTGGGTCTCTAACTACAGCCAGTTGCCAAAACAGCTCCCAGGCTCAGAGGTAGTGTACCAGCTACTTGGGGGGCAGACAGGGAAGGGGCTGCAACCTTCATCAAAAGCTTCATGAAAAGAGAGATACTGCATCCTGTGTCAAAGCTGGACTCAACAGGTGCACCCTGTTTATGGGGGACAGGAGGCGGGTGGGTGTGGGGGACTCCCTGGTCCCGAATGGGGTAACTGTGCCCCTGAAGGACCAGATGCGCAGCCTGGGAGTCATTTTGGACTCACAGCTGTCCATGGAGGCGCAGATCAATTCTGTGTCCAGGGCAGCTGTTTACCAGCTCCATCTGGTACGCAGGATGAGACCCTATCTGCCTGCAGACTGTCTCGCCAAAGTGGTGCATGCTCTAGTTATCTCCCACTTGGACTACTGCAATGCGCTCTACGTGGGGCTACCTTTGAAAGTGACCCGGAAACTACAACTAATCCAGAATGTGGCAGCTAGACTGGTGACTGGGAGCGGTCACCGAGACTGCATAACACCGGTCCTGAAAGACCTACATTGGCTCCCAGTACATTTCCGAGCACAATTCAAAGTGTCGGTGCTGACCTTTAAAGCCCTAAACAGCCTTGGTCCAGTATACATGAAGGAGTGTCTCCACCCCCATCGTTCAGCCCGGACACTGAGGTCCAGCTCCGAGGGCCTTCTGGCAGTTCTCTCACTGCGAGAAGCCAAGTTACAGGGAACCAGATAATAATAATAATAATAATAATAATAATAATAATAATAATAATAATAATAATAATTTTTAAAAAATGCCTGCAGGTAGCTATGAAGCAAGGGTGCCAACTTGAAAAACTTAATACTGGGCGTGGGGTGGTGCAGGTAAGCCCCACCCAGCATAACTGATCACATCACACGGGGCACGCGCACCATTTGAATGGAAATGGCCATCAACTTTGGAGGGGCTTAGCATCCTCAAATATTTTATTTGGGGTGGGGTGCGAAGGGACCTCAGCCCCTACAAATTGGCTCTTGTGGTATGAAGGGGATCTCGTGCACAGAGGGGAAAGCTAGGTCAGTAGCAGAGCCTTTAGCACAACAGGCAATTTCCAACCCGCTTAGGTCCGTCAACATCTCATGACTTGGGTCAATGCATTTGAGGCTGGGTTTTGTTTTCATTCCAAGGCAGATTGCTTTAATCTCGTGCAAGCTGCTGATCCTTCAAACAGGTAAGGGCGCCCCCAGTTAAAGATCTGCATTAGATCTGAAGAAGTGGAAGAACCACTACAGAGGGCAGGATGAAGAAGGAATTACCCTGTTGAAGGCATTTCTGCTATGTCTGTGCTCTCCAAGAGTTGCCAGTAGGTCCTCTTTCCCTACTCATTTGCTCCCGCACTTCATTTCGCCCCTGCAGTAAAGCCAGGCTTCCCATCCAATAATCCGGGATGGAAGTTAGGCTAAGTGGCCTGAAATCTCCTTTTTAAAGACCCCTTCTCCCTGCAACCATGAATACTAGAAACTTTTTTTTTAAAAAAAAGAAAATTAACATTGGTGCTGACTTCCTACTGAGGACCTGCATGCGAACCGCCTTGGGGGGGCTTTGAGCTGCACAAACTGTCTCCTAGATTTAAGGCACAACTAGGCGTATTTAATCCATTGGCCTCAGCTATCTTTCTAACCTGTTTTGTAAATGTTCCGGGGAGTAGGACTCTACGGTCCCCGATTTCCACTTTCAGGATAGTCTGAAAAGAACACTCCTTCCTGATATTTAGAAGGTTTTTTGCATGACGGCAATGCAGAGCAGCTGCCTCCCTTAAGTACATACCTCCAGGAGAAGAGGCCCCAGAGATTCCTTTTCGATCACTCCTTGGCTGCTGGACGAGATATCTGACTTCTGCACATCATCATCAGCTGTTTTCTCTGCAACACAGAAAAGGGCACTTTCAAGTCAAAGGAGATTCGCTTTCAGTTTCGAGTACATCTCAGCTGTGTTCCAAAAAGGATGGACAGAAAGCGGGACAAATGTTTAGACCGCTTGGGCCAGTAAAGTTCAGGGACTAGGGGCATGGCAGGGAAAAGCCACACACACAAAGGCTGCCGAGCTGAAGCAGAATCAGGCTATGCATTGACAGCCAGAGACAGTCCTTGTTTAGGAACAAAAGCAGCCGATCCCTTGCCCTTGAACAAGAGTTTGTCAGCTGTAGCTCAGATACAGGGACCAGGCTGAAGCAGCGTCAGGAACTAGAGCGCTGATTGAAGCTGAGGAGTCAGTCCAGGGAGAGGGAGAGGGAGAGGGAGAGGGAGAGGGAGAGGGAGAGGGAGAGGGAGAGGGAGAGGGAGAGGGAGAGGGAGAGGGAGAGGGAGCTGCTGTGGCCAAGCCAGGTAATGGAGAAATTCAGGGTTGAGGATGGAAAGGGAAACAGGAGCTGACGTGAGGCGCAGACTGTCAAGCAGCATGAAACGGGGCCCAGCAGCATTTCAGTTGCGCATATCCAGGCTCTGATCACCCAGAGTGCGCACAGAAAGGAATCCTGGCCAATCTGGATTGTCTAATGGCCCTTTTCATTTGCACCGTTCTCCTGCAATGTGCGGTGTGAGCTCTCTGAAAGCGACTACAGCGGAACCATGGTTCTCAAACTTAATCCATTCTGGGAGTCTGTTCGAATCCTGAAAGAGTTCGGGAACCAAGGCGTGGCTTCTGATTGGCTGTAGCAGCTTCCTGCAGCCAATCAGGAGCTGCGGAAGCCGTGTGTCCAGCTTCCAAAGAACGTTCTCACTTCCGGGTTTGCGGTGTTTGGGAGCCAAAACGTCTGAGTACCAAGGCGTTTGGGATCCAAGGTATGACTGTACTTTGATTGCGACACACAAATTGAAGAGATTAATCTGAAGGGGGACTGAAAAGATACATACATAGCCCTGCCTGCAGCTGAGGATTGGCCTGGCCAGGGTGGCGGCGGCGGCTGCTGGAACCTTCCAGCTCTATGGTTCTGAGTAAGAGAATACTAACATTCTCTCTCTCTCTCTCTCTCTCTCCAGTTGCACATGCTGGGGGTCAGAGCTGGGAGGCACAAAGGTTTCCCCTCCCTACAGGACAAAAGATTTGCCTCCTGCAAAGCCAGCCCCTGGGCCAGGAGCGCAGGTGAGGATCAGGCTGTCTTAGAAGGTAGAATGGCTCATCTTGCTGCTTCCACCCCAACTTCATATATTCACATACTTAAGAGTAATGCGGTGGCTTTCCATTCTAATCCTTTAATTGGGCTGTGGAATCCTCCTCCAACTTTAGCAAAATAGTTTCATACAGCGCTTCCAAGCCTATTATTCAAAAGGATTAGCGGGTGTAACGAGGCGCCATGGCCTTCGCCATTCTGCCCGGGAGCCCTTCCCATCTCCTGGCTTCAGAAAGACGGGGGCATTCACAGACATTTATAGGCTGGAAGCAGAATTAAGATCAGGAGTAGAACACACACACCCCATGCAATGTCTCCCACTCCCCAAACCTGGCCTCCACTTTCATTTAACACACACTTCTTGATGAGCATTTAGATTCTGTGGTTGAAGTGGTACCTTTCACATGCATTTCAGTACGTTGCAGAATTAGGAGCACCTAGGCTCTAGGCAGGGCTGGAGGCTTGGAGCTTGCAGGGAGAGAGGGTGTTTGTGCCCTGAGCTAGTTTCTGCAGCCAGGAGCAGCAAGGGGCAAAAACCAAACACTGGTCTTTGAACAATGGTGACGGCGATAGTAATCCTCTCTTGCCTTTCGCAACTTGAAGTAAAAAGGACCATGTTATGTACTGAGTTGAATAGGATCCAAACTGCAGCAGTCTGATTGGTCCTAGAACAATAGGATCCAAAAGGCAGCAGTCTGATTGGTCCTAGAACAATAGGATTCAGAATGCAGCAGTCTGATTGGTCCTAGAACAATGCAGCAGTATGATTGGTTGGCAGGAACCACCCAATCATGCTCCAGATAGAAGTGAATCCACAACCTGATTGGCTTACAGTAGAATTCCGGAATTAGCCAATCATGTGCAGCCCATTGTGTAAATAATGTATATAAAGCAGATACTTTGAGGGGACTTCGATTCATTCCTCCTCACCACTATGAGCTGAATAAAGAGCATGAAATCACTTTGCGACTCTGAGTATATTTCAGACCAGTGTGCGTCTAAGATGAAAACCTCTCAACAAACACTAGCCCAAAACAGGATGTGGCTGATGTTGGTGTGCTCCAATTGGAAAACTGGGGGTGGGGAGGGATTCTCTCTCTTCCACAGCCCTCCTCACTACTACTACTACTACTACTACTACTACTACTACTACTACTACTAAATTTTATTTATACCCCGCCCTCCCCAGCCAAGACCAGGCTCAGGGCGGCTAACACCAGGTAAAAACAATCGATTAAAATACAACATTAAAATACAGCCTCGTTTCAGTAGAAACTCAAATCAAAAACTTTTTGCGGATGAAAACGTCAAATCTTCACCAAGGCCAACTATCCTACGTGGCAGAAAAAAAGCTAAGGAAGTCCCCAAATAGGAGTTCAATCACAGAAGGTGGAAGGCTAAGAGGGCAAGATGGCAAGTCCCATAAGCACAAGTGTGCTCTAGAAGCAACACAGCTCTGCACCATCTGCCTCCTCAACCCTCCCCTTCTGGACAGCAAAGGTGTTAAGAGAGCCCAGGGCTGGCCCTTCTCTTCGTACCAGCAACTGGGGAAGCAACAGAAGGCGAATAACCGCAGCTCCCTTGATGCAGAGCTTTGATTTTCAGTTAATTAAAATCAAACCTAAAGAGACTCCGGTGCGGACATCGATCAAGGGCTTGACACAGAGTCACGCCGTTCATTAGTACTTTGGTACGGAATTAGTCCAACATGGCCTATCCCACAGGAAAGAACAGGCAGTGGGAAGATCAGCAGAAGGATTTTGGGGATCAGCAACACACAAGTGTGTTTGATATGTGTGCGACTAGAGGGGAAAGGAGAGGAAAGAGGAAAGGTTTGCCGTGACAGCAAGGCTGCACGAGGGTTGGGAAAGTGAGGCTAGCTAGAGCACTGGCAGTCATCAAAAGCTGCATAGGAGGGAGAAGGGGCCAAGGCAGGCTGCAGATTGCCTATGGAGTGGCTGTCCTAGCTTCTATCGCTCCGGAAGGTGCCATTGAACCTCCTGAGCTGTACCTTTAAAGCTGACCTTTAAATCCCTAAACGGCCTTCGTCCTGTATACCTGAAGGAACGTCTCCATCCCCATCATCCAGCCCGGACATTGAGGTCCAGTGCCGAGGGCCTTCTGGTGGTTCCCTCGCTGCGAGAAGTGAGGCTCCAGGGAACCAGGCAGAGGGCCTTCTCAGTGGTGGCGCCTGCCCTGTGGAACGCCCTCCCAGCAGATGTCAAGGCAATAAACAACTATTTTACTTTTAAAAGACAACTGTTTAGGGAAGTTTTAAATTTCTGCCGCTGCATTGTTTTTAATATTCGGTTGGAAGCTGCCCAGAGTGGCTGGGGAAACCCAGCCAGATGGGCAGGGTATAAATAATAAATTATTATTATATTATTATACCACCCCAGACTGTGGGTGGGGACTCACAGGATGGAAGGTTCTCAATTAACATTTCCTGCACATAGAAAACATGCATACCAATGAATACAGAATTTCACTCAGGATATGCTACATAATACACACAGTAGATTTTCTTGTGCGGCATGAAGTTCTGTTGGAAGAGATGCCAGCTGCAATCTGAGGAAGTACAACACCCCACTCGCCGTTTGTGAGACTGACCAGGTCAGCCTTTCCCAAGCGGATGCTCCCCAGATGTTTAGAAGAGCAAGTCCCTTCCATCCCCAGCTAGCATGTCCTCACAGCGATTTATTTCACTTTAGCACTGAATACGAAGCTTGGCAACGTTGTCAAATCCAGAACCATACTGTTAGCATCGCATATTCCGGCAGGTTAGGGCCTTGTTCATTTGTTTGCTAATCCAGCCTTGGTCAGAACGGTCGCCATCTACATCATTAGAAAAAAAATAAACTGGGTGTGCAAAGCAAGTACAGGTATCCTACCGATTTAGGGCTTCTGGCTTTATAAAATGTAGGATTCAGCCGCACTGAACTCAAACTCTCAGCTCTCCAGTGTGGTCCTAAAATGGATGTTGTCTGAATTCAGTCCCAAGGCATACCTGGGAACTGAAATGCACTGCTGGAAAATGATGCACTGTGGAAAGACCTCAGGATGTTGGTGGGGTTTTTCACTGTGAAATATTTCTTGCTCTTTATGGCATTGTCACTATCTAATGCATTTAAACCTCCACAAATCTGCCTCCAAGGTGCCCTCGGGCTTTTGGCCTTCCACCGGAAATAGCTGCAATCTACGTGGCTGATTCATTCAGTCAGGAGGTGAAAATCCAGCTATACGTTGCTTCATTTCTCTTGAAGCTTCTACTTCACTTTTCATTTATTAGCAATCATTTATAGTGCTCCTCGAGCAAATTACTTTATCGTCTTTCTCTTCAGAGGGAAGCTCTCATCGTACCCCTCTTGCCATTGTGACGTCTGCCAGGTGACGCCCTAAGCCACAGATGGGGAGCAATTTCCAGCTTCAGGGACATTCGCGTCCTGTTCTGGGCAACTTTCTGGGGCCCACATGGCAGTGGTAGGTGGGGGCAGAGGCAAAAAGGGCAGATTGACGGATGTGAATTTTACTTTTGTAGAGCAAGCTCATTTCTGCACACCCCCGTCCTCTATCCTCCATCCTGGCAAACCATCAGAATCCAAGGGCACATCTCAGCCAGCCAAAAGCACTCAAGGGGGGTGCTCCCGAGGGGTGCAGTGGGCAGGAGATATTGTCTGGGGAGAGTCCCAAGGGAAAGAGAGAGGGACCGGGAGGGCAGCAGTTGGCCTCTGGCCCTGAGGTTCTCCACTCCTGCCTTCAGCCAAGACAAGTTCCCTTTCTCTTTTCATATGCCCCTTTCTTTAGCCTTGTTCGTACTATAGGATTCTTAAATCATAGTTTGTGGGGAGTTTTTTTGTTATTAAAAAAGTGCAATTCTAAATTAACTGTTTTGTAAGAGGAGACTCTTGAGAGCCCCATGGACTGCAGGAAGATCAAACCTCTCCATTCTGAAGGAAATCAGCCCTGAGTGCTCACTGGAAGGACAGATCCTGAAGCTGAGGCTCCAAGACTTTGGCCACCTCAGGAGAAGACTCCCTGGAAAAGACCCTGATGTTGGGAAAGATGGAGGGCACAAGGAGAAGGGGATGACAGAGGACGAGATGGTGGGACAGTGTTCTGGAAGCTACAAACATGAGATTGACCAAACTGCGGGAGGCAGTGGAAGACAGGAGTGCCTGGCGTGCTCTGGTCCAGGGGGTCACAAAGAGTCGGACATGACTAAATGACTAAACAACAAAAAGCACGGTTCTGTTCACAGAACATTTGGGTTCTGCAACAATGGGACCTTTAAGGAAATGATGTGGTTTTCAAGCGCCCCACTTCAGGATTCCAGCCAAACAATCCACTCCATTCAATCCTCTCCCCCCCGATATTTAAAACCCCCCCCAAAGCCACTGAGCATGCTCAGTCCTCACTATGCTATTCGGGGGGGGGGGCTTTCTTCCACACCATTCTTTTTCCTAAAGTTTTCTCTCCCCCCACCTTAATTACTTCTACAAACTTCAGGGCTCCCAAAGCTTGTCGATGCAACCTACTTGTGTGTGGGGTCACCCCATTTTGGATCCACATGGATTAACGCTTGGAGAATGGTTTTGATATTAGTGCATTGTTTTATTTATTGTTTCCGTTGTGGATCCTGCCCTTTGTACCACGGGTGGCAGACCAGGATAGCCAGTAGTAAGAAAATGTGAAATGTAACTAAACAGTAATTAAAATAGCAACGCAATGTCTTATCAGACCATTAAAACTTAAAAACCGAATTGTGCTGGACTCAGTGGGCGTTTGCTCAGATCCAGGAAGACTTCTGAGAATGGCTCACTCGCTAAAGCAGCCTTCACCATCCTGATGCCCTCAAACTGATTTAGATTACCAAGTTCCCATCTGCCCCAGCCAGGCTGGTGAAGGTGGCACTAAAAAAACTGGCCCGTGATATATCAAGCCCTTAGTAACAACTTCTTTCTTTCTTTTATATAAAGCTTTTCCAAGGCATTTGCATTGTTCAAGGCAGCTAACAGCCAAACCAAATCACGAAAACCAAAATACAAGTAGGTATTAGGGCTCGCCACATAAAAGCTCTCATTCCAGCAGACCATGTGCCTGTCCAGGGTGGGTGCTGGGGAAACAAATTTCCTGAGGCAAGGCATTCCACAAATGAGGTGCAACCACAGAAAAGGCTTTCACAGCACTCCCTCCTGACCAACCCTGATTTGGCCACAGAAGGTACACAGAAGTGTCTCTCCCTGGCTGATGTCAGGGAGCGAATGACAAGAGTCTTTTCAACATTTGCGATCTTGCCGTTTTGCGAGCAAGGTAAAGGTAACGGGACCCCTGACCGTTAAGTCCAGTCGCAGACGACTCTGGGGTTGCGGCGCTCATCTCACTTTACTGTCCGAGAGAGCCGGCATTTGTCCACAGACAGCTTCCAGGTCATGTGGCCAGCATGACTAAGTCACTTCTGGTGAACCAGAGCAGCACACGGAAACACCATTTACCTTCCCGCCGGAGTGGTACCTATTTATCTACTTGCACTGGCATGCTTTTGAACTGCTAGGCTGGCAGGAGCTGGGACCAAACAACGGGAGCTCACCCCGTCGCGGGGATTCGAACCACCAACCTTCTGATCGGCAAGCCCTAGGCTCTGTGGTTTAGACCACAGCGCCACTCGCGTCCCTTTTTGCGAGCAAACATGAGTCCAATTAACTCACTAGAGCCGATGAACACCACTGAGAATTTTTCGTGCACCTTCCCCGCTGAAATAAAAGGGGTCTGGGAAGCGGGAAGGGGGGCAGAGTCTCTACAGAGTTTGGCGTCCTTCGTGTCTCATTACGGAGCAACCTTTTCAAAGCATAAGCAGAAACCACAGAGGCACCACCTTCCACAACAGCAGCAAAAGGAAGCCATTTCTAGCGGCTGCACATACGGCATTGGTGCCTTATGAAGTCGAAAAGGGCTGGTTGCCTGAACTGTGACAGGGGAAATTATGCAGCACCGACTGAACATAAAATTAATGAGCAGTGACTGCCTGCTGATGTACAACTTCTTAAGGAATGTGATACTAATTGCACATCTCCCCCTCCCCCCATTCTTTAAGCAGCCATTCATCCAGAATTGGTTCGTACTCCACCCATCAAGACTCAACCAGAGCTTTTCCAGTAGGTCCCCCCAGAAAATGTTCCTGATTTCAAAGGCTGGAGACAGAGGCCTGGCTCCAGGAGTCATGGTTACTTGTCACGGTCTGACCCCCTGTCAATGTGCTTCAGGATCCTGTCTTTCCATTCCCTCTTCCCAATTTCTGGTTCACGTGGCTGGCCTGAAGGTCCAAAACGAACACACTGCGCTTACCGCAAATTAGTTTTTTGCCTCCAAGTCCGAACTGGGATCCCGGCTGAAAACAGAGCTTTCTAATTCTGGTTTCATGGCAAATAATGGGCAGCTGGTAAAGCATGAGCCAAAGTTGTAAACAACTGCCCAAGTTGTTGGAAAGCTTACGGACGGAGAGTCTTTTTTTCCTCCGGGATTTCAGGGTGCTGAACTGATTCTGCTTGGGGCATCAAATACCTGCTGAAGGGGTGTGTGTGTGCATGTGTAAATAAATAGGCTGCCCTGGAATTTCCGCCAAGAATTTCCTTCAGGAAATACTTGCCCTTTTCTCTGCCAACCTTCACACAGGCAGCCCCACATGAAAGAACACACAGCCCTCCAGTCCCCTGGCTTCTCAGTTTCTCCAGCTGAAGGAGGACCACAGTGTCGCACCTCAGGATTAAAAGGGAATTTTAAACGGGAGTCCCTCTTCTGGAGCTCGCTCATTAGAATGCTTAGCCCGGCGACCTTCTGGTGAGCTATTATGAGAGCAATTCATAAACTGGCATGGAGAAAAGGGATAGAGGAAAGTTTTTATCCCTCACTCATCTCGCTAGAACTTGTGGATATTCCATGGAGTTGATTGATGGAAGGTTCGAGACACATAGAAGGAAGTACCGTATTTTCCGCTCTATAAGACGCACCAGACCACAAGACGCATCTAGTTTTTGGAGGAGGAAAACAAGAAAAAAAAATTCTGAATCTCAGAAGCCAGAATAGCAAGAGGGATCGCTGCGCAGTGAAAGCAGCAATCCCTCTTGCTGTTCTGGCTTCTGGGATAGCTGCGCAGCCTGCATTCGCTCCATAAGACGCACACACATTTCCCCTTACTTTTTAGGAGGGAAAAAGTGAGTCTTATAGAGCAAAAAATATGGTACTTTTTCATGCAGCACCAAGTTAAACTATGGAACTCACTCCGATAGGAGGCAGAGATTGCCACCAACCATTATTATTATTATTATTATTATTATTATTATTATTATTATTTATTACTTATACCCCGCCCATCTGGCTGGGCTTCCCCAGCCACTCTGGGCGGCTTCCAATAAAATATTAAAATACAGTAATGCATCAAACATTAAAAGCTTCCCTAAACAGGGCTGCCTTCAGATGTCTTCTAAAAGTCTGGTAGTTGTTGTTCTCTTTGACATCTGGTGGGAGGGCGTTCCACGGGGCGGGCGCCACTACCGAGAAGGCCCTCTGCCTGGTTCCCTGTAACTTAGCTTCTTGCAGTGAGGGAACCACCAGAAGGCCCTCGGCGCGGGACCTCAGTGTCCGGGCAGAACGATGGGGATGGAGACGCTCCTTCAGATATACTGGACCAAGGCCGTTTAGGGCTTTCAAGGTCAACACCAAGATGTTAAATTGTGCTCGGAAACATACTGGGAACCAATGTAGGTATTTCAAGACCAGTGTTATATGGTCTCGGCGGCTGCTCCTAGTCACCAGTCTAGCTGCCGCATTCTGGATTAGTTGTAGTTTCCAGGTCACCTTCAAAGGTAGCCCCACGTAGAGTGCATTGCAGTAGTCCAAGCGGGAGATAACCAGAGCATGCACCACTCTGGTGAGACAGTCTGCAGGCAGGCAGGGTCTCAGCCTGTGTACCAGGTGGAGCTGGTAGACAGCCGCCCTGGGCACAGAATTGACCTGTGCCTCCATGGACAGCTGTGAGTCCAAAATGACTCCCAGGCTGCGCACCTGGTCTTCAGAGTCAGAGTTACACCATTCAGGACCAGGGTAGCTTTAAGAGAGGATGAGACAAATTTACGGAGAGGGCAATCGTCGGCTTCTAGCCATGATGGCTATGCTCTGCTTCCACAGTTGGAGGCAGCGATGCTTCTGAATGAGTTGCTAGAAATCACAGGAAGGGAGAGCTGCTCTTGTGCTCGAATCCTGCTTGAAGGTTTCCCACAGGCATCTGGTTGGCTACTGTGGGAACAGGATGCTGGACTAGAGGGGCCATTGGCCTGATCCAGCAAGCTCTTCTTATGTTCTCATTATACAGTGCTTCTCGCCAGAGCAAAGACGATTCAGGGCATGGCTAGAGACCTTTCAGGCACGAAACAGGGGGCGCCTTAGAGGCACTGGGCCTGATCCCAGTCAGACTTCAGCATTCAAAGCGGGGCCGAGTGGTTAAGACTGGTCACCTCAGTGTTATCTGCTCTTTCATTATTGCTTCCGGCTCTGATAAGAAACCACTTGGGGAATGTAAACATGCAATTCAACATTTCATGCCAGAAACTCCACTTGAGAGTGCAAGCCCTCCCCAAAGGTTAACACAGTGCTGTTTCCAGTAATGGGGACTTCAATGATTATTTAGTTTTCCTCCAGATATCTGGTAAGGAGCATGAAGGCAGTGGCGCCAAGGCTTCGACTATCACATTCGTGGTCTGAATGTGACCCATACTGGGGCAGGACAGAAGGCAGGTATTTCAGCCCTTAAAGACCAACTCTTCAGAGACCATTCAAGTCCACGGAATAGGAAAGACCAGCAAAGCACAGCTGAGACTCCCAACTCCTCTTTTTTTCTGATGCCAGTGTCAAATTCAGTGGGGACTTGGGGGGGAACTGGGGGTTGGCTACCCCTGTTCTAGATTTCACATTCTGTACCCATAGCCAGCCTCTCCTCTTGCATGGCTGTATAGTGAGCCTGCGGAAATTGTACAGGCCTGGATGAGGGAAGACGCAGCGGCAATTCCTCCCCTGCCTTCATCGTCTCCCCTTCCCCTTGTTCTATATATTTAGCTGTCAAGTAGATTGAAACTGTCAGCAGATGAATTAGAATTTTATTGACTTGCTTCATAGGAGGGAGGGCTCTATAAAATAAACGCACGCAGAGCACAGTGCCCAGCGCTGCTGCGCAGACAGAATTTTACAGCAGTGACTGGAGTTTGTATCTGAAATCAATCCCTGATAGAAGCCAGATTCAAGGGGAGGAGACAGGGAGGCCAGTTTTTATAGATGGGGGCAGCAACTCAGCCCTACTGAAATAAAGGGGTGGAGGAGTTTGCCGGCTCACTGGAATTCATGACCCGAGGGGGGGGGAACACTTCTTGTTTACAGAGGATGTGCTTTCCAGAAGCGTGCTAAAAAAACCTCTTGCTTATACAGGGCTGCAGGTGGCTGGTTGAGAGTCTGGAAGCTGCAAAACACAGCAGCACCCAGGCAAGTACAGCCATAAAAAGGTAAAGGTACCCCTGCCCGTACGGGCCAGTCTTGACAGACTCTAGGGTTGTGCGCTCATCTCACTCTAGAGGCCGGGAGCCAGCGCTGTCTGCAGACACTTCCGGGTCACGTGGCCAGTGTGACAAGCTGCATCTGGCGAGCCAGCGCAGCACTCGGAAACACCGTTTACCTTCCCACCAGTAAGCGGTCCCTATTTATCTACTTGCACCCGGGGGTGCTTTCGAACTGCTAGGTTGGCAGGCACTGGGACCGAGCAACGGGAGCGCACCACGCCGCGGGGATTCGAACCGCCGACCTTTCGATCGGCAAGCCCTAGGCGCTGAGGCTTTTACCCACAGCACCACCTAGTACAGCCATACCTCAGGATAAATATGCTTCAGGTTAAGTATTTTCGGGTTGCGCCCTGCGGTGACCCAGAAGTAACGGAGTGCATTACTTCCGGAGTTCGTCGCTCGCGCATGCGCAGACGGTCAAAATGACATCACATGCATGCGTGAAAGTGGTGAAACGTGACCCGTGCACACACAGACGCGTCTTACGTTCTATTCAGGATGCGAATGGGGCTCCAGAACGGATCCCGTTCGCATCCCGAGGTACCACTGTACTGTCCAGGGTGCAGAGGACTGGTATGTCCCAATGCTGGCACTTCATTAAAACAATCCCAATTTACTAGTCTGTAGAACTGGAAGGAAGGGGGAGGAGAGGAGGAGAGAAAAGGTGATTGGCAAACCAAAGGACCCTGATAAAAGGCACTTCTAATCGCTGTCGTTGGACTTGGAGGAAGAGGAACCAATGGAATCAGGAGAGGCAGGAGCAGGCACCCTGGAACAGGACTCGGATATCACTGGGCCCGAGACCAGCAAACAAGGACCTTCTTAACCTGAGACACCTAAACTAAGGCCCCAACTGACTACCCCCTTTCAAGTGGGACCTCTCCAAGGGCCCAGGATCTTTGCTCCAAGACCCTCTTGTGCAGTCAAGTCTGCGCACAACTTCAGCAAGACCCAGGAGAGGGGATTTGAGTGCCAGGCTTCAGGCCAAATGGCTGCCTCTTTAAGGGTCTCCACTTTCCAGCAAGGATGCAGAACTCGGGAGGTGTCCTCAGGCATCAATACTGTTAAGTATCGGAACTCAATCCCTGTCCATCCCCATACAAGCCGTCTCTTCCCATGGGCCTGTCCAGGGTTCTGAAACACCTGCTTCTCTCTCACTCTGGTTCCTGGCCTGTTCAGTTGCTATGCAGTCTCTGCCTCTAGGTTACCATGTGCTCTAAGACAATGCCCAGTTTGCTTCCACCAGGGCAACTGGCACTGGCACATCAAGGGGAAACCTATTGGCCAGTAACCTGATTAGATGATGCAGTTCTGGCAATTTGAGAAAGATGTCAAGCTGCATGTCCACTCTCTCCATACTGTCTTATGAGCCTCTTGTATCTCCCTCAGCCCCCCTCCCTAAAAGAACCCCCTGTCAAGCCCTGGTCACATTTTGAATAGAGTGGAACATAGAAGTATGAGATCTTCCTTATCTGTTTCATTCCAAAGCATGGGGAACACAGAGTGCCTCTTACGGAACACATGAATCGATTCACAATTTTGGTTTCCTTTAAATCAAAAAGGAAAGAGAACTCCATTAAAATTCAATGTAGCTAAACTGACACGATTAGATTTAGACTGACAATCAAGCTCTGATAAGATCATGATCCAATTTTAGATATGACATAACCTTTAATGTGGCACCACCGAACGCGTTGATTTAAAATCCTTTATTTAATTTCAAATCCCCTTAATTTGCAAGTCAGAGGTCTGCAACCACACTGTTGATCAAGCTTGCATACAGTAAGCATAATTCTTTTTAAACTTCTTCGTAAACATAGTGGGCAGAAGTAATGATGGAGAATATTGGTGATTCTAACTGTCAACTATGATTCTTAGCACGAGAGTAACAAAAGCAGCAAAGTTCTTATAAGATTCAAGAACATGTGGATTGCCTTGCGACACCAGGGCTTTTAATTCAGCAGATTATCTCCCCAAAAAGCCAGCCAGACACTGCAAGCTAGCTCTTGTGCACAGCACCCCGACTGTACCTCTCCAAACCTATCATCCCATGGCCTCATCGCTGCAGGAGGAAAATGCAGGGGTCTAAATCTGGGGACTTGATGCTGGGCAGAATGCAGAGACAGACAATAGTCACCTGAAACACCCAGACTTGGCTCATTCCTGGGCAAATAATAATAATAATAATATAATAATAATAATAATTTATTATTTATACCCCACCCATCTGGCTGGGCTTCCCCAGTCACTCTGGGCGGCTTCCAACTGAATATTAAAAACAATACAGTAAAAACTTCCCTAAACAGGGCCACTTTCAGTTGTCTTTTAAAAGTAAAATAAGTTGTTTATTGCCTTGACATTTGCTGGGAAGGCGTTCCACTGGACAGGCACCACTACTGAGAAGGCCTTCTACCTGGTTCCCTGTAACTTCGCTTCTCACAGTGAGGGAACCGCCAGAAGGCCCTCGGCGCTGGACCTCAGTGTCCGGGCAGAACGATGGGGATGGAGACACTCCTTTGGGTATACTGGACCGAGGCCATTTAGGGCTTTCAAGGTCAGCACCAACACTTTGAAGTGTGCTCAGAAACGTACTGGGAGCCAATTACGATCTTTCAGGACCAGTGTTACATGGTCTCGGCGGCCACTCCCAGTCACCAGTCTACTCTGCCGCAAACCTCTTCTACGGAGCTCTCTCTCTCTCTTTTTAAGTAATGTTTTGGAAGAAATTACCAGGTGTGAAATCAAAAACTTTAACAAAAGCAGTTGTGTTCCAGGAGGGAATTTAAAAGGGATTAACACTGCTGAACAAACACATGCAAATCCACAACTGCGAAAAGTAATTTTCAGATTTAACTTGGGTGTCCAAGTTTGATTCCTTCCAAAAGAAAAATCTGATGTATTCAAAACCTGCTTTAAAAGTTCGGGATGGATTTATTTTTTTAAAAGGGGGGGACGGACGCATGCACCTGGACTCTGTGGGACATGGGGTGCTGCACTAGGAGAGGTGCCTGACCCACCAGGCAATTCTCATTTGAAGGGCTGCAGCACAGGCCTTTCATGCAAAAGGCCACGGGTTCAATCCCCTGGCATCTCCAGGTAAATGCTGAGAATGACTTGTGTCTGAAATCCTGGAAAGCTGTTGCCAGTCAAAGTAGACAATACTGCGCAAGATGGACCAATGCCAAAACTGTTATAAGGCAGCCTTTCTATGTTGCTCCTATTTTATTAGCAGAGCAACATTGCTGGCTTTCAGTGGCCATGGTTTAAGCTTTTAAGGGTGTCCGGTTTCAGGGTGCATTCTTTCGGCCTGATTTTATTTGATTGATTTAAAGTTTGTCAATAGTCCTGGAAAATTTAATTAAATCAAGCTGTGGCCTGCTTTAATTAAGGGGTTGTAAATTAATCCATATGGGAGATAACAGGCAGATGCTGCCGAAGGGCTGGAGGCTGAGCAAGATCACCTCTGGGTCTGTCCCAGCCCACGATCCACAGGCAGAGAAGAGAAGCAGCAGCAAGTGTTGCAGGAGAGGTGCGCCTTGTTGACGCAACCCGGGCAGATATGGGTCAAAAAACAGCTTTGGAAGGGAGCATTACTAGGACTGCTCTAAACATTCCTGGTGCTTGAGGAAGAGAATTCAAATGGCACCCGACATACACTAATTGACATGGGTCGCAATCCATCAAGGATGCTCTCCATCTTAAGCCTCTTTTTTGGGAAGGTGAGGATCACTTTGCAGCTTGTGGCCGGTGGTGGGAACAGAGTCAGTCTGGTACACTTCATGGGTGGGGGGCAGGAGAGGAAGCCTTCTCAGAGATGACACGTAACAATTTGGTAGATTGACGCTGCATGTAAACTGCTATTGCAGGAAAAAGCTTTAGTTTGCTGCTTTGGGAAACTCAATGCTGGGCTTCGTGGACCAGCAAAGGACTCTTGTAACCAGAGGGGTCCTATGCAAGATGGGTCAGCAGCAAGCAACACTGCTTTCTCCAGGGTGCAGACATTTAAACCTCCTTCCTCATTCACTTGCAAAAAAACCAACCCCAACCCAGCAAAATTATGACTTCATCAAGAGAGCTTTTCTTCTGCTCCCTGGCAAACTGGGGCGCTGAGTGCTTGAAAAGCAGCATTCACGGAGCCTCACTGGCTCAGAATCGCCATGCAACTTTTGTGGGATGGTGGAGTGCTGAAAAATTAACTGCCTGGCCCCTTCCTTTGCCTGGTTTATGGCTGTCTTGGCAGATGCACCCCAGGCTGCTGCCACCGCCGCAAACTCCGTGTCCTGCCAACTGTACATTACTAGCCTTGGAAGGGCTCCAGCCCCGGGAAAGCCGCTCTAAAAGCATTTGCTTGATACTTTCAAACAGCAGCCCAGCATGCAAAGCTCTGGCGGCGGCGGAGGAGGAGGCCTCCGCTGATGTATAGGCACGCGGGATGGATTCAGAAGGCCTCCTGTGTTCTCCCTTGGGCTCCTCCCTCTAATTCCGAGGGAGAGAAAGAAATGAGATTCTCCCGGTTGGGGAGGAAGAGCTGCCCTCTCACCTCTTCACGAGGGGCAAGCTTTGAAATCCGTCAGCAGGAGGAACTGCCTCTGGGGAGCACTTGGCGAGGGGAGACTGAACTGTGGATTGTTGCCATTCATTGCTAACTTCCACCTGCTGCTCCGCAGCTCTGCTGTTTGCAGAGAGCTCCAATTAGCGCTCTCGATGCCGGAGAAACATCCATTAAAAATTTCTGCTTACGGAATTTGAAGGGGATTTGTTGTTTTTTTTGGTCTCTTTATTTGAAAGTCCCTCCCTTCGCTGCATTAGAAATTCCACAGCAACCAGTCTCTCTTTTCCTACTTAGCTATTCCCTGAACTTATTTGCAGCCAGGAACCTCGTTAGCCCTGGCTTCTGGTTTTGAATATCAGAGGGCCTACAATTCAGACCATATATAGAGTACCGCCAATAAGTCAGCGCAGCACAGATCAATCACATTGGCTAAAATTGTGTAAAATTATTTTTCTTTTCCAGATTATGCTCAACCCTGGGAAGGGATCGGTGCAGCTAAGCCACAGAGCCTTGGCAGAGCTAAATCTTTCTTTGAAACAGATGATAGGAGAAGTGTGGAGGGGAAAGGAAATCACGGCTATGCGTCTGAACACTCGTCAGAGGACAGTAATATTTACTCCTGGACAAACAGACCTTCCCTTCAAACTGTCTGCAAGCAAGTGGATCAGCTCTACATTGCCATAACAATCCGGGACACTGGGACAGTCTGAACCAGGATCTCTCCCCTGGTGAATTCCTGCTGTAGACCTTCATAAGGAAGCAGCCCAGGAAAGGAGAGGAAACAGAGCATAGTAATAATTAACAGGTAACGTAGCTGCACACGTTTATAGCTCTTTCTGCTCGAGGAAGGAAGCATTTACAAGCTCTAATGAAGTCAGCTTCATCATCTCTTCTGCATCAGTTGGCCTGTGTCCTAGAGCTCTGAAAGGCATTTCCTTTGCACCACTCATCACTCCTGGTGGGTTCCTGAAGCATCCCAGCTCCAACCACAAGCAGAGTGGGGAGAAGGAGCCCCTAGGTTTCACTGCAGAGTGACTGGTGGCATATGACTCTGCTGCAGCTGAGCAAACAAGATTGCAGCTCATTAGGCTTCTGCTGCCCCCACATGCAACTCTGCTGGGCAACTCGCTGCACCACATCCTATCTTTGTAATGAAAACTGTTCTACTGCTTTGTCTAAGGCTCTGAATTCTGCCTGGGTCTGTGCATTTTATGCCTCTGAATATTCATGACAAACTGAAAAACAACAAGAACAAAAAACAGAATGATTCCGAGGCCTTAAGTTTCAATTTTCCAACAACACTGCAAGATTCTATTCCTCGCTGAATGTGGACAATGGCTTAGAAAAGAGTAGGGCATCAGGTAAACATGCAGGTATCAGGAAGGCTAGGCAAGGCTTCCCAGTGGCTTGGGGGGTGGGGAGAAGAATTTTCATCAACTTGTGCGAGTCCCTCTCGTATGGCGTGCCATTTTATGTTTCTTAAGGTAAAGGTAAAGGGACCCCTGACCATTAGGTCCAGTCGTGGCCGACTCTGGGGTTGCGGCGCTCATCTTGCTTTATTGGCCGAGGGAGCCGGCGTACAGCTTCCGAGTCATGTGGCCAGCATGACTAAGCCGCTTCTGGCAAACCAGAGCAGCACACGGAAATGCCATTTACCTTCCCGCCGGAGCGGTACCTATTTATCTACATGCACTTTGATGTGCTTTTGAACTGCTAGGTGGGCAGGAGCAGGGACCGAGCAACGGGAACTCACCCCGTTGTGGAGATTCGAACCGCCGACCTTCTGATCAGCAAGTCCTAGGTTCTGTGGTTTAACCCACAGCGCCACCCCACATCCCTCTTCATGTTTCTTAACTCCCTACAATCACCACCGCTTTACCTTACATCCAAATATCAATGTCCTTCTGCCCCCTCTTGAACAAACATCTCTAAGCCTTAATCTTGCAGAAGGCAGCAGGTGAGTTCTGAGTTCTGATTCTCCTGTGCCCCCATCAGGACCAGAGCTCAGTAGGAACTTCCTTGCTGAATCAGTCCAAGGGTTTTCCTAGTCCAGCATTCTGTTTTCAACAGCTGCCAGCCAAACACCTCTGGAAATCACAAGAAGGGGAGCAGGGCTTGAAGGCTCCTTCTCTTTTTCTTGCCTCCAGGACCTGAACATGGAGCTCAGTCCCCACCTTCTCTCCTTACCCTTTCACCCAACAGTCTCTCCGCCCCAGCCAAAACTCTACAAGACCCACCTGTCCCCAGTCTTTTAGTAAAGACTCCTGAGCCTTCTGCTTAGCAGAGAGCATAGCTGGGGGGAAAACATAAACAGATCTAATAGTGGTACTTTTCTCAAGTATATAATCTGCTTAACCTCCGAGGGCTGCAGTGTGAAACATATCCACACATCACATTTCCCTGGGTATCCAGAGGTGGAAGATCACCAATGAGCAAAAACAGAAATCTAATGCACAAATTGGTGCTAATACCTGCTGGAAAAGGCATGCCAGCAATGGACAGGGCTGGAGCCCAAAAGGTGAGTGAGGCCACAGACACCTTCTTGATGTCTCACACTCAGATGCATGCATCCCGTTCACCCATTCCCACTCCCCCCGCAATTCATTCATCTCCCACGCTTAAGATAGAAGATCTTCCTGTATAGCTAGGTAAAGGTAAAGGGACCCCTGACCATTAGGTCCAGTCGTGGCCGACTCTGGGGTTGCGGCGCTCGTCTCGCTTTATTGGCCGAGGGAGCCGGCATACAGCTTCCGGGTCATGTGGCCAGCATGACTAAGCCGCTTCTGACAAACCAGAGCAGCGCACGGAAACGCCATTTACCTTCCCGCTGGAGCGGTACCTATTTATCTACTTGCACTTTGACGTGCTTTCGAACTGCTAGGTTGGCAGGAGCAGGGACCAAACAATGGGAGCTCACCCCGTCACAGGGATTCGAACCGCCGACCTTCTGATCGGCAAGTCCTAGGCTCTGTGGTTTAACTCACAGCGCCACCTGCATCCCCTCCTGTATAGCTAGTAAGCTTTCAAATAATAAAGCAAACCTAACTGCTCTGTTAGAGGCAGAGCTGGAGAGGGGAGGCCACAGGCTGGATTTAAAGATGTTATGGGCCACATTCGGCCTCCCAATCCCTGCCTAAGATACTACTCTGCTATCTAGTATCTGCCTAAGATACTACTCTCCTGCCCAACAGCCCAGAGTTAAATGGAGCGAAACTGAAAAGGTGCAATTTCCTTCCTCCAACCCTCCCACCCCCACAAACAACATGGTCAGCAGAAAAGAGACCAGCTGGTAATGGAGAGCAAAGCTCAAGGAACCACTCTGTGTAGTAGCTCTTGCTCTCGTTAATGTTCAGCCATGCTGTGCCCTGCCAAGAAAACTAATGACTGCTGAAGAGGCAATAAGCCGAGACTCTCAAGCACTTACCTGATAAGAAACTCCCTTCTGGTTTCATCTGTAATGTGCATGAAATGTGACACCCCTCAATACCAAACAGGAGTTTCCCAACTACCTGTCCTGTCTAAATTCTGTCTGACCTCTGGGTTCCACAGTATCACTCCTGAGGCAACAGGAAGCAACGGAAGGGATAATAATAATAATAATAATAATAATAATAATAATAATAATAATTTATTTATACCATGCCCTCCCTGGCCAGAGCCGGGCTCAGGGCGGCTAACACCAGTAAAATTACAGTAAAAACGTAATAGGGGAAAAAACCCAATTTAAAATACAGGTTAAAATGCACTTTAAAATGCAGCCTCATTTTAAAAGTAGCCCATAGATCAAAACCATAAGGGGAGGGAAACATAAGGGTCAGACTGAGTCCAAACCAAAGGCCAGGCGGAACAGCTCTGTCTTGCAGGCCCTGCGGAAAGATGTCAACTCTCGCAGGGTCCTAGTCTCTTGTGACAGAGCGTTCCACCAAGTCGGGGCCAGTGCTAAAAAGGCCCTGGCCCTAGTTGAGACCAATCTAACCACCTTGTGACTTGGGACCTCCAAAATGTTGTCATTTGTGGACCTTAAGGTCCTCTGCGGGGCATACCAGGAGAGGCGGTCCCGTAGGTACCATGGGTGTGTTTCCTCCACATACAGCCCAAATCATGTGTTTTTCCAGAAAGACTGGCGCTTCTGACACCCACAAAAAGGCACAGGGAAAATTTCTCTCTAGGAACCGTTTAGCATGTGTGGGAGTATTTTTCAGTTGTCAAAGCCAAAATCAAAATTTGAGCAGGGAAATGGATCAAACGTAGTTGCTTGTTCGAAACTTTGGGATAGTTCCCGTCTAAAAAGTTGTGGAAAATAATACAATGATAAAATAGATTGTTTCAGTTATATCTAGAATGCCCAGTTAAGGAACCACTGAACAGAACACCTGAAAGCTACAAGGGCAGAGACAACTTTACTTCGATACACTATAAGATTCCTTAGTGCAATATGAAATAAATTATTTAAAGAAACTGTAAACGTTCAGTAAATTTCTATTTGTCCAACACAGCCTTCCCCAGCCCTTCCAGTATTTTGGACTACAACTCCCATCAATATGTCCATGCTCGCTGTGGCTGATGGGAGGTGTAGTCCCAAAACAGAAGGAGGGCACCAGGGGAAGGCAAACTGATGTGAAACTTGTAAGCTTTCATATCCTCACAGCATCAGAGGTTGATATCATTAACATCAGATTACCATTTTTACCCAGTGATGTATGGCTGCCCACTAGAGCATCAGACCATTGGTCCATCTGAGTTATAACCACCTACTGTTCAGAGTACAGATCTCAAGTGTTATACAGATACAGTGGACGCTTGGGTTGCGAACGTGATCCGTGTGGAAGGTACGTTTGCAACCCGCAGCATTCGCAACCAGCAGCGCTGCATCTGCGCATGTGGGGGTCGTGATTCGGCGCTTCTGCGCATGCGCAACGTGCGATTTAGTGCTTCTGTGCATGCGCAAGCGCCAAAACCCGAAAGTAACCTGTTCCAGTACTTCCGGGTTCGGCACGGTGCGCAACCTGAAAACATGCAACCTGACTGTACCTTTACCAGTCATGTTATCCAAGAGCCTTTAACAAGCCTGCCTCCGGTGCAACTAGACATGTCAGAGACAAACTCAACATCTTCTGCCCACCAACTACGTGTGCTACACTTGAGCTAGGGCCTGTTTCAGAATTAGATTCAAAACATTTTGCATAAATACCAACATACAAAATTTGACACACACAATTGTTGGTTTTAAAAAAAATTAAGCCAACTCTCTACACTGGAAGAAAGTGAGGAATACAGATGACTAGAATCTCAAGACACTTTCGCAAGTACCAACAACACCTCTTTGTCCCCAACACATTTATATTTAACTTGGGACAGGAATAACATGGTTCCTAATGTGGAAACCATCCATTTTACTTCTGACAATAATCCCGAGAAGTGCGAGTATCTAATTAAACAACAACAGCAGCAATGAGGCAGGCACGATCCCAGTTCTACGAAGAGGCACGACCAGGAGGGCATCGTCAGTTGCCAAGCCTCCTGCAAGCTCGGTATTTTACCTCCGAGGAGCACAAACGACGGGAGTAAGGCCATGAAAACATTACGATCGGAACATGCGTATTATGGGACACGGCAAATCTCCTTTGCAAAAGCCTGAGGCCCTCTCCCCCACCCGCTTGCATCTTGGGATGCTGAGCACAGCCTTCGCTCCCAGGCAAGCAGACAAGTTCCACGCCCAGCGCTTTGTCTTTTGAAAAGAGCTGCTGGTGCCACAAGGTGAGCGTTTCATTCGAGGAGAAATATGGAGCGCCTTCTTCCAAGCAAAGGAGGGTCTGCTGCAGGGCAGGCCTTGAGCTGCTGGCAGAGCCCCATTTCTCATGCTCCCAACCGTTCGCGATTCAGCCACAGTGGGAGGGCAGGGAACGAGAGAGGCACCGCTCTCTCGCCAGGGCCATTGAAAAAGCACAGAAACTCTTGGAACTTTTTTCTCTCTCTCTTTTTGAAAATATGCATTATTTCCACCTGGATATTTCCACAGCCAGTGACTCTGTTAAAGGGCTTCTCTCCCACTGCCTCTTGCCCCCCCCACCCAAAACAGAAGCTGGGCAATACAGAGTGAGGCTGAACAACACTGGGAAGACCTCAGTGGATGGATTCTCAGGGTGCTTTCCCATGCATCCTGGCTCTTTCTATAATTAATCTTTTTATTAAAAAACAAACAAACACCTGGATTCCGAAAGATTTAAAACCAGAGTTTTACTTTTAAATGTCAGTTACAATGTCATTTAAAAACAAAACAAAACAGTACAGTGGTACCTCTGGTTGAGAACGGGATCCGTTCCGGAGGCCCGTTTGCAACATGAAAAGAAGGCAACCCGCAGTGGTGTGTCTGCGCACATGCGGGTTGCAATTCGCCGCTTCTGCGCCTGCGCGTGACATCATTTTGTGCTTCTGCGCATGCGCGAGCAGCAAAACCCGGAAGTAACCCTTTCTGGTACTTCCGGGTTGCCGCAGGACGTAACCTGAAATAACTTAACATGAAGCAGATGTAACATGAGGTATGACTGTAACTCTGTTTAAAATGAAATCTGAATGTAACATAGGTAAAGGTAAAGGGACCCCTGACCATTAGGTCCAGTCGTGGCCAGCTCTGGGGTTGCGGCGCTCATCTCGCTTTATTGGCCGAGGGAGCCGGTGTACAGCTTCCGGGTCATGTGGCCAGCATGACTAAGCCGCTTCTGGCAAACCAGAGCAGCGCACGGAAACGCCGTTTTCCTTCCTGCCAGAGCAGTTCCTATTTATCTACTTGCACTTGGACATGCTTTTGAACTGCTAGGTTGGCAGGAGCAGGGACCGAGCAACGGGAGCTCACCCCGTTGCGGGGATTCGAACCGCTGACCTTCTGGTCGGCAGGTCCTAGGCTCTGTGGTTTAACCCACAGCGCCAAACGCGTCCCCGAATGTAACATAGCAAGATGAAAACACTGAAATGTCCTCTAGCCACTATACCACACTGCAGATGTAGGAGATCCTGTCTGGGGGCGGGGAGGTCTGTGTTTAAACCCCCAGCCTCTGCTTTGAAGTTCACAGGATGTCTTTGGGATAGTCGGCCTAACCTACCACAAAGAGTTGTTGTGAGAATTCTTGTAAGGAGAGAACTATGTATGCTGCCTTAAGCTCCCTGGAGGACAGACAGCATATAAATGTAATTAATCAGTTGACCAATCTAGTGAATGAATGAAGAAATGAAATATCTTCAGAAGGTAACAGCTCAAGATCCTTTTTCAAACACACTGAAATGAAAGCCCACTTTTAATGTGTGATGTTGTTTGTATATTATGTTGGAAACTGCCCAGAGTGGCTGGGGCAACCCACTTAGATGGATGGGGTACAAAAATTAAGTTTTTATTCTTGTTTTCTTCTATGGAAAAGGGGAGGGGGAATGTAGGAAGTATTTGACTTCTAGGACAAATGTTATAAATTAAAGGGTCATGTATTGTATTTATTATTGTTGCAAATTATGAATATTTTATCCACCATGCCAAGCTGTGAGAAAATGTACTTTCCATACTGAAAACCAGTGTTGGGGAGTGGTTAGAGTGTTGGGCTAAGACCTGGCAAACCAGGATTCGAAGCCCCACTGAGTCATAAAGCTCACTGGGTGATATTGGGCCCATCACTGTCTCTCAGTCAAACCTACTTCACAGGGTTATTGCATGGTTTAAATGGGGACAGAGAGAACCATATGAGCTCCTTAGAGGACAAAGGGTTCCTCATGTGGAAGACACGGGCAAGTGATTCCAGGAAGAGAAAGGGAAATTGCTCACAACCGAGCACTCCAAATTCTGCTGTGGATCATGACCGTTGTCTTTAAGCGAGTGGTCTTACTTAAGTTTTCTTACAGCTAAATGGAAATCTATTAATTTCCCAGTTGCCACTCCAGTCTCTAAGCAGACAATGGTCAAACGCAAAAGGTCCGAGGACTGCATGGCCAGAAGATTTGGATGCTGCTCCCAGCCTAGGTAGTATGAAGACTTCATTTAGTTGCAAACGAACCACTTTTGATTGTTATGGAAACCCATTAGTACAAGCTCTCATTAACAATATATATATTTTTAACAAAATAAACCTGATGATGATTAGGATGCACTCTTGTTCAGGAAATGCATCAATTTAAAAAAATGAGCAACGTTATTTAAACCAAATTATTTAAATTGGTCTTTTTTCTGAGCAATTTAAATCAGTGGTTTAAATTGCCTTAATTTAAATCAATCCACCCTGTAGACAGCCTCTTTTTACTAACTAAGCCGTATTTGGATGAAGCTGAAATGAAATAAAAGCAAGGAAGGGGCTGTTCCCAATAACACTTCAGTCATGATTTGATGGTGGAGATCTCTCTAACAATCTACAAGTAAATATTATTTAGTTACAAACTCTATCAAGGAAAGCAAAGGTGGTTCTGAGAATTGACCTCTGCAGTCCTTGCAAAGAGAGAAGGCCATTTCATGCAATACACCTTCATTTGCCTCTGTCAATAGACTCAAGGGGTGGCTACCAGCAATGAATACGACTGTAGGATCCATGCACTACACTTTAAACCTACACTTAAGTTGCCACTTAAACATGCAATGTGCGAAGCAACTGCAAATTTGCTGACCAAAATGCAGCAGCACCCTCGCCTCCCTCAAGCTATGCAAAGCGCAACAGGGCCTTATGCTGCTCCCTGTCTCTGTCTATCCCCATACACATCCCCCCAATTTGCTCTGGGTGATTAGGAGAACTCACAGAACGGGGCACAGGGGTAGGGGATGGCTCCACCAGACAAACAGAAATGCTTGTGCTGAAGGAACTCTCTCCTTTGCACGACACAATTACTGCATTTTTCACTGCATAAGACACACTGTTTTCCTCCTAAAAAGTAAGGGGAAATGTCTGTGCGTCTTATGGAGCCCAGGCTTCCATTGCTGAAAGTTTTGCAGATGGAGGCCATTTGTTTCCCCAGCGACATGTGACTGGCTGATTAGATTATCTGTCTGGAAACTGTAGAAACGGTTCCCTTTCCTTTCCTAAAGAAGCTGCAGAACTGTGAGTTGAACCCCATAAAAACAGGATTTTTCCCCTTTGCAAAAGAAGCTGCACAACTGTGAGCTGATCCCCCCCCAAAAAAACTAGGTGCGTCTAAAGGTCATGTGCATCTTATGGAGTGAAAAATACGGTAATTCCATCCTAAATGCCTGATCTCTAGTTGAGGCCAGTCTGAAAACCCCTATTTGCAGAGATTGCGAGTGAGAGCAGGGGAGGCATCTGTAGGGGAGAATGAATGAGTTAAGAGGGTGTGTGTGTGTTTGTGTGTGCATGTGTTGTGCTGACCCGTTTCTGTGCCACTGACTCTCCCTGGTAAATGCCTCCATCAAAGAACCACAGAACTGGAGAGCTGGAAGGGACTCCAAGGGCCATCTAGTCCAACCCCCTGCAATGCAGAAATCTCAACTAAAGCATCCCTGACAGACGGCCATCCAACCTCTGCTTAAAAAGCTCCGAGGAAGGAGAGTCCACCACTTCCCAAGGGAGTCCGCTCCACTATCCAACAGCTCTTACTGTCAGAAAGTTCTTCCTGATGTTTAGTCAGAATCTCATTTTTTGTAACTTGAAGCCATGGGTTCGAGTCCTGCCCCCCAGAGCGGGAGAATACAAGCTTGTTCCATCTTCCATGTGACAGCCCTTGAGATAGTTGAAGATGGCTATCATATCTTTGTTGTGGGGAAGGTGTTTAGAAAGGGGACTCAGGAGCGGGGGAAGGATGTTTTTGAATCATATACTTTCATTACTCAGTTGCTGCACCGCCCTCTCCAAGGAGGATCTAGGCCACACCTTGTGAAAGTCTTGCCTTAAAACAGTGGGTCTCAAAGTGGGTGGATTAACCCACCAAGAGGCAAGGGGGTGGCAGGGGGGTGCTGGGTGTGTAAATGACTATTAGACTTTGAAAAGCTGGGATCATTGGATTAAGTCCATCCACTTTGTTGAAATAATTAAACTAGTTTTAACTGGATTTTGAATAAATGTGCAATTAATTGTTTTGAATTATATTGTGTTATTATCTTCCTCAATGGCTGTGCAAACCATTATTCTGAATAGTTTTTTTTATTGGCCATGGGGCACTGTGGATGCGTTTACTGAACCAAGGGGTGTGTGGCTTGAAAAAGTTTAGGAACCGCTAGCCACCTTCAAACACACCAGTGACAAACAAGAGAAGCCCAAAGGGCCTTGCCGATTTACCTTGTTCAAGCCTCTTCATCTGCTGAATCTGGTCAACCGTTTTCTTCAGAATCTTGCATTTGTCAGGTTTGACGCTTAGGCTGTCGATCTCTCCGATATTGGCTGAGAGCAGCTCTGCCAGCTCTTCCAAGTATTTGTTCTCTTGCTCCCTGCGCCGTTTCTCATTGCTGTTGTAGAAAAGCAAAGCTCAGTTACTAAGCTCCTCAGTAATCAAAGCCTATGCATGCTTTAAAATAATCCAGAATTCACATTAAGGACAGCCCACATTAAGGACGTGAGTTTCTTGGAGTATTTGTGGATGTTTTGTGAATATGACCCCGACTGCAATCTAATCCATTCAAAGAAGAAGTCACGGGATGTGTTAGTGAGGGTCCAGGCATCAGTTCAAGATTATCTGATCCAGCTCTATCCCATATCATAACCATTTCAAATGCCGGTAAAAACAAAACCAGACCAGTGTCACTAACATAGAGCATCAGCTAATAATAAAATGCAATGATAAAGGGCTCACGGCAACTTGCTAAGAATCTACGGTAAAGGTAAAGGACCCCTGACAGTTAAGTCCAGTCGCAGACGACTCTGGGGTTGCAGCACTCATCTCGCTTTACAGGCCGAGGGAATCGGCGTTTGCCTGCAGACAGTTTTTCTGTGTCATGTGGCCAGCATGACTAAGCCGCTTCTGGCGCAACGAACACCGAAACCAGAGCAGTGCACAGAAACACCGTTTACCTTTCCGCTGGAGTGGTACCTATTTATCTACTTGCACTGGCATGCTTACAAACTGCTAGGTTGGCAGGAGCTGGGACCGAGCAACGGGAGCTCACCCTGTTGCGGGGATTCAAACCGCCGACTTTCTGATCAGCAAGCCCAAGAGGCTCATGGTTTAGACCACAGCGCCACCCGCATCCCTTGCTAAGAATCTACATGTCAGCAATTCAATTATTCAGTTGCTGCCCTCAGGAAGGGCTGGGGCTCAGTGGTGGAACATCTGCCCAGAAGGTCTCAGGTTTAGTCCCTGGCATCTTCAGGTCAGGTTGGAAGAGACTCTTCCACCTGAAATCGTCAAGAGCTGCTGTCGGCTGAGCTAGATGGACCAATGGTTTGACTGGGTATAAGGCAGATTCCTATGGTCAGTGTGTACAATGTAAGGCTAGTCAGCTGGCCCATTTCATACCACCTTAATCATGAGCATGAAAAGGGGGATTCAAAAAGAATGCAGGAGCATATAATGTATCCTCAAAAAACTGCTTTTCCTGCTCATTACTAGAAATCAAGAGGATGCAGACTTATTATGGTCAGTTTTATGAGATTTTTGATCCACAGATATGCATTTTCTTAGCAAGTACAGTCATACCTTGGTTACAGATAGGTAGCCGTGTTGGTCTGCCATAGTCAAAACAAAAAAAAATTTTTTTCCTTCCAGTAGCACCTTAAAGACCAACTAAGTTAGTTCTTGGTATGAGCTTTCGTGTGTATCTGAAGAAGTGTGCATGCACACGAAAGCTCATACCAAGAACTAACTTAGTTGGTCTTTAAGGTGCTACTGGAAGGAAAAAAATTTTTTTTAGTCATACCTTGGGTTACTGACGCTTCAGGTTGTGCGTTATTGGGTTGCGCACAGCGCTGAATCCTGAAGTACCAGAACGGGTTACTTCCAGGTTTCGGTGCTCGCACATGTGCAGAAGCGCTAAATCGCGCTTTGCGCATAAGCGCCGAATCGCGACCTGCGCGTGCACAGACGCAGCGCTGCGGGTTGTGAACATGCCTCCTGCCTGGATCACATTTGCAACCCGAGTCTCCACTGTATTGCACTAGGTTCATTATTATCACAGCCTGCATTTTTGTGCTTAAGAGTGCATTTACTATTCCTATGTTAGCTCTCCAGTTGCAATGCACTTTGGCTGCTTTTGCACAGAAATATGCGAGGCTCTTTCTCTCTCTCTCTGGTTTAGGCTCATACTTCTCTTCTACACGCACTCTCTGCCTCAGCAGGCTATACAGCTATGAACACAGAACAGCCACTCAACCACTCAAGCTATAAGGAGGCCACTAAAGGCAAAAAGAAACTGGCAAATTGCCAACAGGAATAAATTGTGATGGCAGTGAGCCAAGAAAGCAAGTTAATAAGCTAAAAGGCAGAAGAGATTTTTTAAAAAATAAAATAAAATAAAAGAAGGGCAATCAATCTGTTTGCAAAAGCTGCTAAAGCAATCGCTTTATAAGCAAATCTAAGAAGCTTCCAACACACCATGGAACTATGTAGATGAAGAGCAAGTAGCCTTTACTTGGCTGCAATTACTCCTTTTTATACTTTGGAGCATCTGAGAGCAATTCTGTGGGCTTTTTTCTTTTTTCTTTAATGCAATGATAGCACGGTTCGTTGCTGAGTGGGATTTGGATGCCTTTGCCCAAGGTTGCAATTCTGTTGCTGAGGGGGTGGGGAGATCCTGCATTTTCACAGCACTGCATTTTCACAGCATAGGATCTTCCATGCTGGGGGAAGCACAACCTCTCCCTCCCACCCAGCACCACCTCCTGTTAGCAGGGCTTCATCAACACAGGGGACAAAGCCCCCGTCCCTTCCCCAAAATGCAGCCCCAGCAGCAATCTGGTCACCCTCCCAGCTCTAACTCAGTCCTGCCATTTCAATAACCTTCTCCATGTTATTCTTTGGAGATTATACTGAAGCGTTAGAAGCCGTATCTAGACCTATCGACATTTTTTCGTTTTGTGTTTCCGAGCACAATTCAAAGTGTTGATGCTGACCTTGAAAGCCCTAAACGGCCTCGGTCCAGTATATCTGAAGTAGCATCTCCACCCCCATCGTTCAGCCCGGACACTGAGGTCCAGCACTGAGGGCCTTCTGGCAGTTCCCTCCCTGCGAGAAGCCAAGTTACAGGGAACCAGGCAGAGGGCCTTCTCGGTAGTGGCGCCCGCTCCGTGGAACGCCCTCCCACCAGATGTCAAAGAGAACAACACTACCAGACTTTTAGAAGACATCTGAAGGCAGCCCTGTTTAGGGAAGCTTTTAACGTTTGATGCATTACTGTATTTTAATATTTGGTTGGAAGCCGCCCAGAGTGGCTGGGGAAGCCCAGCCAGATGGGCGGGGTATAAATAATAAATTTTTATTATTATTATATTATTTTTAAAAGCTTGAATAGGAGCGATGCTATCTTTTGTAGGAACACCCCCCCAAATTATTTTGTTAGATAAGGGCTACTGTGACTGTCTATCATGGACTGGTTGAACGAAGAGGAATGGTGAGAGAAACCAGCTGGGGAACCACCAAGGGATGAAGGCTCAGAGTCCAGGGCGTGGCTTGTGGGACAATGATGAGTGGTCAGAGGGAGAAGAGGGAGGAGACTGGGGGGAGGAGGTGTCGGACGCTGAAGACACAACAGGGCTTTGTGAGTAGGGCGAGTCTGTGGCAGAGAGAATAGCAGAAGCTGAAGCAGGAGAGGATGGAGGCCAAGAGGCAGAGATGAGTCAGGCTGGAGACAAGTCATGGGTGTCTCCCTATTCTGCTCTGTTGACCTCCCCTTCCCCTGGTCTCTCAGAAGCAGAAACAGAATGAACAACAACAGCAACAACAACAACAACAAATTATTTATACAACAACAACAACAACAACAACAACAACAACAACAACAACAACAACAACAATAATAATAAAGTATTTATACCCCGCCCATCTGGCTGGGTTTCCCCAGCCACTCTGGGCGGCTTCCAACAAAATATTAAAATACAATAGTGCGTCAAACATTAAAAGCTTCCCTAAACAGGGCTGCCTTCAGATGTCTTCTAAAAGTAAGATAGTTGCTTATTTCCTTGACATCTGATGGGAGGGCATTCCACAAGGCAGGCGCCACTACTGAGAAGGCCCTCTGCCTGGTTCCCGTAACTTCGCTTCTCGCAGTGAGGGAACTGAAAAGGCATTCGGAGCTGGACCTCAGTGTCCTGGCTGGATGATGGGGGTGGAGACACTCCTTCAGGTATTCTGGGCCGAGGCCGTTTAGGGCTTTCAAGGTCAGCACCAACACTTTGAATTGTGCTTGGAAATGTACTGGGAGCCAATATAGATCTTTTAGGACTGGTATTATATGGTCTCGGCAGCCACTCCCTGTCATCAGTCTGGCTTCTGCATTCTGGATTAGTTGTAGTTTCCGGGTCACCTTCAAAGGTAGCCCCATGTAGAGTGCATTGCAGTAGTCTAAGCGTGGAGGAGAGATTGGTGGCACTTAGGCGTAGTCTCAGATTGCTTAGAAAAAACCCTGGAGAGCACGGGCCTTAGGCAGCTATAGGGAGGTGGGACAAGTCATCCATGGGGCAAGACCTACCAGAGATGAGTTGCTGTGCTCATTACGCCAGACACTCTTGTGCAAATTGCATTTTTGCTGATTAAGATTTAATACCAACTTGCATGGTATGATTTACTGCTGACACACTCCTGTCATGTTAAGGAGGGGGTACTGGAACATCTGGAAGATCTGCTGGATGATGGGTTTGCTCTGATGATTGAAATATTAAGTAAATAGTAGCATGAGCATTTCAGTTGAGGTCAAATTAAGAGGGGGGATCAGTAAAGTAACTTGTGCATGAATTTATTTAAAGATTAAAGAACGTAACTCAATGCCCCTGTTGCTATGGCAACATGTAAGCTGTAGGAAAGAGAAGAATAAGGGCAATTTCCCCTAGAGAAAAGCATCATAAGGATAGGATTTCAACGAGAAAGTCTTCCTACCATACCAAAGTACCATCCCCTGCAACAGTTAAAACTCTCTAGACGTTAATGCAAAAGAAAATGGCAAATTAGCAGACCCAAAGCTAGAACGAGGGCTGACAGCCAATGAAAAAAATATCT
Source organism: Podarcis filfolensis (assembly GCF_964270895.1). Classification (NCBI taxonomy): domain Eukaryota; kingdom Metazoa; phylum Chordata; class Lepidosauria; order Squamata; family Lacertidae; genus Podarcis; species Podarcis filfolensis. The sequence continues at coordinate 118,545,024 of NC_139606.1, forward strand.
CAAGTCGATTAATCATACAAGCTAATTGATGAATTGCTTAATCAATCAGTTAAATTGGCATGGGCGTGCAAGTGAATAAAATAACAGTTAAATGAAAAATAAAGTAGTCTATTTTAGTTGGTGCAAGCAAATGAAACAGCAGGAACCATCTTAAAAGAGAAGGAGAGACTGAGAGAAAGAGAAAGACATTTTCTAACGAAGGAGGAACAGAGTTCTTCCATTCCATTAAGCTAATGTTAAGGATGCCTCCTTGGACTGGGCAAGGGAGCTAAAAAACTGAACTCCTCTGCTGGAAAAGGGAGGATCTGAAATTTCAGATTTCACTCTATTTTATGCCTCTGCAGCAGGCCCTCCCTGACAGCTCTCCCAGATAATATGTTAATTTGAGTTTCTCTGCTTCTCTTTCTTGTAGTTTTTCACATCAGTTTTCAATTTTCAATTTTTTCCAATTTTCAATTTCCCCCCAAAAAAAGATTTCATGAAAATTCAGCAGCATTTCAGAGGAAATTTATCTAAAATACACTTTTTTGTATGTAATGTTGCCTAATATATATATTTTGGTGAAGTTGGTTTCCCTAAAAGAATTATTTTTTTATACATTATTTTTACTAATATATGCATTTATAGGCACACTTTGCACTGGTATTTGCATTTCTGTACAGACCTTCCTTGCAAAATTCAGAGAAGTATGAATTCAGAGACATTTGAAGGATAGCAGTGCTTTGGTTTGCACATTGTTTCAGAAAGTACATATGACATAAGTTTGCTTTGCACATGACCGGTTTTGCACAAAGCAGCTATGTGCTACACATAATAATTAATTAATAGTAATTTTATTATCTATACCCTGCCCATCTGGCTGGGTTTCCCCAGCCATGTAAAGAACTGTCCACAAAAAGATTCACAATACATTTTTTGTGTGATTTCATGTTGGATCCCCACCCCCACCCTTTTCCAGATTGTATGTGAACCAGAAAATCCAGATTCAATGGCATAAATTGTTGAGGAGGACACCATGTGGACTCTAGGAAAAGCATGCAGCTGCAAGCAGCACCAAACACACATTGAATTGCCTTGTGGAGGAAACCTACTGCCAAAATGAGGTGAAAAAGTTCAAGGCATTCCTCCCGGGAGGTGACAAGGCACAGCGAATCATGCATGGTTCACGCCTGCCTGCCATCCACATTTACAAAGAATTGCAAGGACCACCACGCCCAACGCTACAGGGAACCAGGCGGAGGGCCTTCTTGGTAGTGGCACCCACCCTGTGGAATGCCCTCCCATCAGATGTCAAAGAGATAAACAACTACCTGACATTTAGAAGACATCTGAAGGCAGCCCTGTTCAGGGAAGTTTTTAATGTGTGATATTTTAATGTATTTTTAATCTTTGCTGGAAGCCGCCCAGAGCGGCTGGGGAAACCCAGCCAGATGGGCGGGGTGCAAATAATAAGTTACTATTACTATTACAAGGGTCTGTCTACTATTACAAGGGCCTTCTCGGTGGTGGCGCCCGCCCTGTGGAATGCCTTCCCTTCAGATGTGAAGGAAATAAGCAGCTATCCTATCTTTAAAAGACATCTAAAGGCAGCCCTGTTTAGGGAAGTTTTTAATATTTAATGCTGTATTGTTTTTAACACTCGGTTGGGAGCCGCCCAGAGTGGCTGGGGAAACTCAGCCAGATGGGCGGGGTATAAATAAAAAAATTATTATTGTTGTTGTTATTGTTGTTGTTGTTATTGTTGTTGTTGTTGTTATTATTATTATTATTATTATTATTATTATTATTATTATTATTAAATACATTGGCACACTGGGTGACTAGAATTCATCACATTGGTATCCCACTTCCCCTAAGAATAGGAAAATAGGTGCATCCAAGTTCCAACATTTTATCTCTTGTGGCTCTCAACTTTGAATATTACAGCATCTTTCTGTACCTGGCTAGCTTAGGTGCACAGCTGGATGCTTGCCTGCAACTTGCATGTGACCAGGGAGCTTGAGGAGTCCTTGAGGAGTCTTTACCTCCAGACTTCTCTTTCACCCCAGGATCTTGTTATGTAAACAGCAAGAGTGTCGTCTCTGGTGCTTGGAGTTCCCAGCTCCAAAGAAAAACACAGTGACTTGAGAATAACCCAAGGGAGTCTACAAGGCATCTTTGTCTCCATGGGTGGGAATCAGCCTCTCTTTGACAGGCCTATGGAGGGGGAGGGGAGCCATGTGCACTTGGCCTCAGAGGGCTGTGTTGGCTGGGGACCCCAACAGAGACCGGCTGCTTTTTTGTTTGAGTTTATAACTTCTGTGTTTAATAAAACACAGAAGTTATAAACTCAAACCTGGGACTGGGCAGGCTGGCCTTTATCTCCTCTGAGGCATAGGGCGGCCCCAGTCCACAGGTGACTCGCCTCCTCCCACCAGAGCAAGGCCACCCCATTTCTACCTTATAGTACAGCTGTGGGGTGGCCAAGTTAGAAAAAATTGAGGCCTACATGAGCATGCAACGCCCTTACAAAGTTGAAGAAGGAAGACATTAATCGTGACAGCCAGATTCTGCACTTAATGACAAACCAGGGGAATGGAAAGGACAGGAGTAAAGGAAGACAACAACTGGGTCTGTTTGCTCTGTGCAAATCCTGTAAATCCAACCCCAGAGGCATCTGGATTCTGGACACATCAGTGCTAATCTGGAAGGGAAGCTATTAAGCTAAAGTCCAAGATTCAGCTGGGAAATCCAGAGGGGGAGAATTTTGGAAGCATGGCTGCTTTTGAGATACCACAGGGGGCTGGCACTAACTTCTTGTATTTAACAAAATTTGCTGGTCAGTTAATGGGGAAGGGATAGTTAATTGAACAAATAATTACATACTGATGTTTAATCTAATGGATGAATTAACTAAATGTGGCAGTCGTAGTTAAAACCTGGCCCTTGGGCGAGAACTGAGCAGTAAGAGGTTTCCTTTACCTGTTCATGGCGGAAGAAAGACTGCCATCTCTGGATGAAAAAGAGAACATTATACTACTTAGTCTGGCGGGTGGTCAATATTTCTCCTCCAAGTTTTTAATTCCCAGTGAGACTTTAGGATTCTCTCTCGTTTTGCAATCGAAACAACTGTAGAACGTGGACTGAACTAAAAGCCTGTATTAATCAGCAAGTTAAAACAGATTCAGCGACAAGCCAACAGTTGCTCTCAAGGAGTTAAGAGGAGCAGATGGGAAGTTGAGCTCCATCAAACACCCGAGCCCTGGTGGGAAGTGTGAACTATTTGAGTTGATGAAATCTGCTCCCATCTGCTTGTGAGGAATGAGTGTGTTAGAACAACGGAGGACGCTCCCCACCCCTGGACGGAACAAATCTGCAAAGTCCTTACTCACCTCTGGGCTAGGGTGTTACACGGAGACCCCTTCCTCTTCTGGGAATCTGGGTTTGCCGGGTCTGTTGAACTGTTCCCGAGGCCACTCATGTTGAGTCAGTTCACACCTGAGGAGCAAACAAGGAACAAGGCTCAGGGACAAAGCAGAGTAAAATGGGTAAAATCAAGATATTGCGTGGTTGGCCCAGAGCAGATCAGAGCTCAGGTGATCCAGCAGAGGAGATGTGAGGCAGGTGCTTTCTAGTAGCTTCCTCTCTCTTTCAACAGCCACGTGACACCATGGCCCAACCTTCAACCAGCTTTCATGCAAAGAGTTTGCCACATAATATTATGTCTTCTCAGCTTTGCTAACCTTTAGCAGGACTTTCTGAAAAGTGGTTGTCCCATCACACAGATGCACTAAGGCTAGCCAGACAAGCAGTAGGTCCGTCTTCACTATGCTAACCTCTTCCCATGTGCCACCATCTGCTTTGGAGTTTTAGAGAAGCCCCCTGAATAATTTTTCTTGGGGGGTTGCTTGGGGAAACAAGAGGGAGGAAGTCTCTCTCCTTCATTGATGAATACTGCAACTCTGATAAAGGTAACACTTGGCAAAGGTGCTGCAGGATGGAATGCACCCGTTCAGGTTTTTCACCTGGGATGACAGTTTTCTGGACAATTTTGAATCCTATGCAAATTAGAAGATTTTCAGTTTGCACTGGAAACTTTTCTGATGTCCTAGAACAGGGGTGGGGAATCTCTGGTCTTCAGGTGCTGTTGGACTCCCATCTCCCATCAGTCCCTGTCAGGATGGCTAGTGGTCAGTTGGTCCAAGAACATCTGGTGGGCCACAGGCTCCCCCTTACTGCCCTATAGGTAAAGGGACCGCTGACCATTAGGTCCAGTCGTGGCCGACTCTGGGGTTGCGGCGCTCATCTCGCTTTATTGGCCGAGGGAGCCGGCGTACAGCTTCCGGGTCATGTGGCCAGCATGACTAACCCACTTCTGGCGAACCAGAGCAGCGCACGGAAACGCCAATTACCTTCCCGCCGGAGCGGTACCTATTTATCTACTTGCACTGGCGTGCTTTCGAACTGCTGGGTTGGTAGGTTGGCAGGAGCTGGGACCGAGCAACCGCCGACCTTCTGATCAGCAAGTCCTAGGCTCTGTGGTTTAACCCACAGCGCCACCCGTGTCCCTCCTGCCCTATAGAGCAATTTAATTTAACATGCTTGTTTTAAACAAAACGGAAAACTTTGAAGCTGCCACGCTTGCCTAATATTGTGTACGCAGTTGGCATCTATTTACTGCAGTGGTGGAATGTGTCTCCTCGCCGCCTGGGGCAGGGCGAGGGGCGGAGAATAAACCAGCCCCACCCACCCCGCCGCTGGAATCAAAGGGCACACAGCTGCTGCATCCCCACACTGCGCTCCCCGAGCAGCCTTGCAAAGCTGGGATCTGGGGAGGGTGATGCTGGCGCGGGAAGAAAACAACCATCGTGCACTGTGCCGCCTGCTCACACAGCGGGGAGCCTGGCCAGCCAATGCAGAACTTGGCGGGCACGAAGCAGGCACCCATACGCTGGTACCCACAATGTGATGTGGCCCAGTGTTCCCCTCCCGGCATTGGTTGGGAGGAACTAACACCACGAGATGCGTGCCAGGCTGTACTGAAGACACCCACTTCGTGCCCCTCAAAACTCTGCACTGCTTCCACTAGCACAGGGTTTCCCAAACTTGGGTCATCATCTGTTTTTAGACTACAATTTCCATCATCCCTAGCTAACAGGACCAGTGGTGGGGATGATGGGAATTGTAGTCCAAAAACAGCTGGAGAGACAAATCTGGGAAACCCTGCGCTAGCACAATGACTTTGGGCAGCAAAACAGTTTCTTAGCTGTGGTGCCTAGTTATGGAATGTCTTCTCCTTTTGCCAGGCAAAAACAGTCTTTCCTGCCCAGGTGTTTCTAATGTCACATGCTCTTTTAATGCTTTTATCTGTTATATTATTACTGTATTTGTATTTTGGCACAAATGATTGTACACCACACTGAAATCCCAAATAGAATGAAAGAAGATTCCACCTAAACATTAGGAAGAACTTCCTGACAGTAAGAGCTGTTCGACAGTGGAATTTGCTGCCAAGGAGTGTGGTGGAGTCTCCTTCTTTGGAGGTCTTTAAGCAGAGGCTTGACAACCATATGTCAGGAGTGCTCTGATGGTGTTTCCTGCTTGGCAGGGGGTTGGACTCGATGGCCCTTGTGGTCTCTTCCAACTCTATGATTCTATGAAAGGCAGTATGGAAACGGTTTGGGGCCACCAACTTGCCGTTGTCTAAACGTATCTGGTTGGCTGCTATGGGAAATAAGATGGTGGGTTAGGTGGACCTTTGCTCTGATCCAGCAATGCTCCTCTGATGTTTGAAGGAGAGAGGAGCATCAAGAGCCGTCAACCTCCCCACTCCGCTCCTCAGCTAACCAAACAAAAGCATTTAATCCAGATCTCTGTGTGGTACCTGCAGGAAAGAGGTACAAGAACAAGCAAAGAAAGAAGTGCTATAGATCAAACGGTCTTAGATCACCAGCAAGTGAGCATGGCAAAGGGAGATGGAAAAGGAACTCCTCAAATAGCAAGCTAGAACCTTAGCAAAGTACATTCACTAATAGCCCCTAAGGAAGCTTTTTTAGGCCAAAATTCCACCCTGTGTTCCGCCCTAGGTCTCTAGTTACAGCCGTCCTTAAACGAAGATTTTAAAGGTCAGTTCCTTTAAGGAATAAAAGTGTGGCACCCTTGGGATGCCATTTCCTCATTAACACTTCTCCATTGCTTGTAATTTTCAGAGGAAGATGAAACAGACACCTTGCCAGAAAGACACTTGTGAGGCTAAGACTGCAGTCCTAAGGAGCACACCTCACGGAACGTAATGGGGTTTACTTTTGAGTAAACATGCACAAATCCCTAATCCTACAAGTGCTTAACTTGGAAGTCAGTCCCATTGATTTCGTTGGAAGGAGGTAAGCGGTTTCTGCTTGTTACTAAAAAGTTAACAGAGCCACTTGTCCTAAGATGGATTTGTCAGTCTGAAAAGGACTGGGCCAAATGTTGTCATTTTCAATCACCTATAGCCGGTTTGAAATGATTCTTTGCATGTGGTTTGCTAACGTACGAATCACTTTTATCAAGATGAAGGTGTTTGTTCAAAGCCAGAAATCTTTTTAGTAGTATTATCACCCCCAATAGATAATTCCCACCTGTGCAAGCTTTGGAAACCTTGGTCACCTGTCCTGATTTAAAAGGGAGAGAATAACCATAAAAATGAGAAAACTGCTGTTCAAGAACCAGCAGCTAAGCCGATGACCACTGATATAATTTTATTTCTCTTCTGTGGCATACTTGGAGTCTAAAATGATGCCAAAACAAACGTAATGGGGAGGAGGGGGAACAGACTTGGCCCTTTCAAAACCAAGGACTGCAAAACTCATCTGCTCTGGGTACAAGAGCTATGCATTCATTACAGGCTTGATTTTAGTTTGTTTTTCAACCATTTCCTCCAGGGCTCTCCAATTTGCTTAAACCACTATTTTATTTATAGCCAGCTTTGGCTCTGCTTCAAAAAAATTTAAATTCACACCAGAAATTATTATGCCAATATGAAAACTCTTGGCCTGCTCACACTAGCCAGGAAACCATTCACAAAAGACTTGAAATGCTGTTAATGAAAGCTAGGCGCTTTGTTCAAAGGGAATGTTTTCCAGGATCAGGGCCACAAACTACATATATATACACCCTCCCACCCCCTCAAATCCCATTCAGGGAGAAGGTAAGAAAGAAGATGGTGACCTTGGCAAAATCGTCTCTATGTCCAATAAAGCAAAAGACAGAACTGCAGGCTTAGCTGAAATATTTGGCTCCATCCAGACTCGAGATGTAATATGTTCAGGGCTTCTTTTTAATTGTAAATCCAGTTTATTTTGCAACGGACCTTGCCAAGGCTGACAAGCCAAAAACAATTTAAACTATCCTAAAAATAGCTTTGATGGTGTAGTTGGAAAAATGATTCGACCCCTAGAGCTCCAAATATGTCTCCCAGCTCTAAAGGTGATACTTGCTCCATGCGGTGGTGGGGAGAGAGTGGTAATCTGCAGTTGTGCACACGGACCATCCCTGTACTCACCGCCTTTGCTCCACATCCTCTGCCCTCTTCTCAGTTCACAGAAGACAGATTCCTGAGAAGTGGGATTGTGCACATTCTATTCCGCTTGCTCATAGGAAATGGCAATTAGTGGGAGTCCCAAACCATGCATGCTTTTTGGGGGGTGGGACATGAATGGCCACTGATGAAGCAAGAGCGGTTGCAGTGTTGAAACTAAATAAAGAAATCCTGAACCGTTTTGAGATACTGCCTGGAGCAGTTATGTACTTTCGGCAAACGAAGAGCCGGAAGAGTCTAGTAACAGAATTCAGAAATGGCAGAGGAGTGGACAGATTGAACACACTGATGTAGGAGGCCTGGGATGATGATGATGATGATGATGATGATGATGATGATGATTAGAATTGCCATCATTCTGCCCGGATACCGAGGTCCAGTGCCGAGGGCCTTCTGGGGGTTCCCTTGTTGCGAGAAGCCAAGTTACCGGGAACCAGGCGGAGGGCCTTCTCGGTGGTGGCACCCGCCCTGTGGAACACCCTCCCACCAGATGTCAAAGAGAAAAACAACTACCAGACTTTTAGAAGATATCTGAAGGCAGCCCTGTTTAGGGAAGCTTTTAATGTCTAATAGAATATTTTATTTTAACATTTTGTTGGAAGCCGCCCAGATGGGCAGGGTATAAATAATAAATTATTATTATTATTATTATTATTATTATTATTATTATTATTATTAGCCCACCCATCTGGCTGGATTTCCCCAGGATAGAGGGAAACAGACCAGAATGACCTAGCTTTCTTTCCAGCTCTTCCGATTTGTTTTCCTCTATACGCAGAGTCTCTCAGGAGCTGAGTAAGAAGGGAATGATTGAGACACATCAGTGAGAAGAGGAATCCTCTTCTGGATAAGCTACTCCAGCCCATTCTGCTGAAACCACTTCCATTCTGGCACAGGGAGAAGCAGTTGCTGAAGCCTGCAAGGTGTTACAATTGAAAAGGATGGTCTACCCAACTGATTTACCTGAAGTTACTGTGGACCGATTTCCATTCTGAAGGAAATCAGCCCTGAGTGCTCACTGGAAGGACAGATCCTGAAGCTGAGGCTCCAAGACTTTGGCCACCTCATGAGAAGAGACCCTGATGTTGGGAAAGATGGAGGGCACAAGGAGAAGGGGACGACAGAGGACGAGATGGTGGGACAGTGTTCTCGAAGCTACCAGCATGAGTTTGACCAAACTGCGGGAGGCAGTGGAAGACAGGAGTGCCTGGCATGCTCTGGTCCAGGGGGTCACGAAGAGTCGGACATGACTCAACAACAACAACAACCGTGGACTCCAGAACTGACCCCTATGACCCGTTGCCAACTCCTGGGATCCTTGAAACTGAAGCTTACCTCCAAACCTATAGCCTGAAGGATACATCCTGGGTTAGTTCCAGAAGCAAATCCACAGGTAATTAGAAGCCAGATTAGGGAGCTGCTGCTAAAGCAAGCGTCAGATGCTAGAACAAATATTTCCTGGGCAGCTTTTATTTATTGTTCTGGTTTCTGTCAATCAGATGCCTCCCCTCTAAGCAAACATAAACCGTCCTCAATTAGAGATGATTAAGAGCCATCCAAAAGGACTCGTTTATATCTATATCTATCCTCTTTCAAAGACGCTATTAGTCGCTTAGCTCCATACTTGGAACGTCAAGTGTCTCTTCTACTTTTGCAGATTCCAAAATACTGAAACCACCTGTTGGCGCAGCAAGGCAACGCATGAATCATTAAGTAAACCACTCCACTGAGCCAGAAAGGGCTGGGCCCCGACTTGATTTTGTAAGTGGAATTTTCTGTTTTTGACCTCCCATTAAGAGGAAACGGTCAACAGTCCACGTCAAGCCAGCCACATCAATAACGGCCAAGGAAAACAAGCACACTCCGCTGCCTGGGGGTGTCGTCAGGAAAGGGCAAGATTTCAGAGACCCATCTGTTACTGGACGGGCTACCATGCCAAATTCTGCTTGTGTTTTCTTCTCACCTGTTCCATGCAACCCATTCCAGCAACTGTGCTATGCAGGCTTCCTTCCACGGAACTGGACGCTGAACCTTGACTGGCAGTTCCCAAGGCGCTACCTTATTGTGCCCCAAATGCTAACAGCTGGCTCCGGATTAGAATCAAAAACAACTTCCCACAATCCTCTGAGCACAGTTGCTCTTATCTTCCCCCAGGCTAAGCTTGATGGAGAGGCTGACAGATGGAGCTACTGGCACTGCTGCCAGACAATATGTGGGGTGTACAGTCAGCAGAATCCCTTTCAAGGATCAGAAGAAGCACCGACCCAGAACCAAAGAATAAAGCTTCCATCGTGGGGCATTCGCATGGAAGCTTCCCACATTAGTGGAGCCATGAAGATGTTGATTCACCAACTTCCAAATGTTTTCTCAAAGCCTGCCTGCACATACCTGTGCTTCAATGGCAGGTTGAGCCATGCCACACATGCAAACAGGCTCCAGGAAGCTCAGGCTGAATGTGCAAGTACCATACTGCAAGTTCTCAACTGGAGCTCAGGAAAATTTTTTTGCAAAAGGAGACAGGACACCAAGTGAGAAACCCCAACTCTGGAGCACAAATAGTGACCTAGCGCAGATGAAGCATGCCTTGCACTGAAAAGCACATCGATCAGATCCACACAATGCACCCCAAGCAGATGTGCTGTCCAAAGGGCATTTCACATGTTATGGATTAAGGGTATACATAACACGGACATTCTGAAGCTGGTATCTATCACCAGGAAGTGGTTGGTCCTACCATCCAACTACGACCGAGATGGAAAAGCTCATCCTCGGGTCAAGTCCTTCGGAATCGCCTCCGACGACGATTAATGACCTGAGCCTCTGATAAGGCTCCAGGCACGTTCCCTCATTACACAGAGTATCCAGCAGCAGGGAAGGACGAGAAAATATGTGCTACATTGCATAGAGTTTTATTTCTAGTTACGCAGACAGAAAAGAAATATACATGCTCTCTGTGTGAAAGCAGAGAGCAACTGAAAAACAAAAGAACAGGAAACCAGTAACATCACATCCGTCTCCTGTCTTCCGTGAGACTTCCAATAGCCTGGAATCTCTGAAATGCAAAACAAAGTCTTGTGACTCCAAGCACTGCACAGTGGCAACACACAGAAATCTAACAGGTGGAGCAGCTTACTTGGACCATAGATCTTGCAGCAGCGTTAAAAGGCAGCAAAATGCCTTTTAGTTATTACTATGTTTAACTGCCATTGGGAAGGAGATGTCATTTAGATTTTCTACTTCAGCTACCAAAATGTCTCCAGCCACCAGCTCCCTTCTTCAGCAACTGAAGGTCCAGAATCTACCTCAGGCCTTTATTTATTTGCAGTGCTCTACAGAAAGGGTAGGAACCCTTTTTTCAGTCTGGGGGCCACTAACAGTGGTGGCCAGGGGCAGAAGTGAAAGTGGGCAGAGCAAAAAGTGTGAATTTTATCTTTGTACAGTAGGCTACTTCCTGCAAATGCTCACACACTTCTCTCCATCCTCCATCCAGGAAACAAGAAGCACAAGGAGTTCAAGGATGCATTCCAGTCTGGCAAAAATGCTTAAGGGTGCATTCAAGGAGGGTGTGTGGCCTGGGGAGAGTCTTGAGGGCCAAAGAGAGAGGCTTGGAGGGCCACATTTGGCTCTCCAGCCTAAGGTTCTCCACCCCTGCTTTACAGTTTAAAAGGGTGGGGAACTTTTGGCTCACAGGCCATTTTGGTCAAAGGACACCCACCTGTCAGTCACCTGACATCACAGGATTATCAGGCACCGAGATCTTTTATCTCCCATCTGAGCACCAAGTTCTAAGGTAAGAGATTTTCCCCAATGCTAAAATTGGAGATAAGCTTCTGCCTCCTCCTTTGACAATAAAGTTTACACAGAAAGCTGCCTGTAGAAATGACGCCAGGATACAACCCAAGACTGGAGCCTTCCTTTAAAGAAATTATCTAAGCAGGAGGCAGGAAAAGAAACTTCACCATTACATACTGATAGAAAACTAAGGTACAGAAAGATAAAACCTGCCATTGGGCTTCACTCAAACTAATAATAGTTTTGCTATTGGCCACCATAGAGGCAAACCATTTGCCCTCGGCTAGATTTTTATGAAGCACAGATGATGGCTGCATGTTGACAGCCACCAGCACAAGATAAAGGGGTCCCAAAGGCATGTATGGCCCTACGGCTGCTACCTATGAACAGCAACCAGCTCTCACCACTCAACCAGCAATTGGTTCCCCAGAAGCGCCCATGAATGCCTCTTAAATGTTCACATCTGAGTGGAGCCCCTGCACCCCGCCCTCCACTGTTAAAGTGACCCCTACCATGAGCTGTACTCTGCACAGGTGTTCTTGAGATGCTGCGAGTTCCTGGTTCCAAAACTGGCCCTAGATCAAGAAGACTTCAACTGATGCTCAAGGGCAAACAACAGGTGCAGGAAGATGGAAGGCTGAATCAAGAAGTCCAATAAGCTGCTCCAATACAACAACAACAACAACAACAACAACAATTTATTATTTATGCCCTGTGCCCATCTGGCTGGATTTCCCTAGCCACTCTGGCTGCCAACAAAATATTAAAATAAAATACAGTGGTACCTCGGGTTACAGACACTTCAGGTTACATACACTTCAGGTCACAGACTCCGCTAACCCAGAATAGTACCTCGGGTTAAGAACTTTGCTTCAGGATGAGAACAGAAATCGTGCAGCAGCAGCAGGAGGCCCCATTAGCTAAAGTGGTACCTCAGGTTAAGAACAGTTTCAGGTTAACAACGGACCTCCAGAACGAATTAATAACCTGAGGTACCACTGTAGTCCGTCAAATATTAAAAGCTTCCCTAAACAGCGATGCCTTCAGATGTCTTCTAAAAGTCTGGTAGTTGTTGTTCTCTTTGACATCTGGTGGGAGGGTGTTCCACAGGGCGGGTACCACTACCGAGAAGGCCCTCTGCCTGGTTCCCTGTAACTTGGCTTCTCGCAGTGAGGGAACTGCCAGAAGGCCCTCGGCGCTGGACCTCCAATGCAAGTGCTGAGCCCCCTATGTGCCGAGGCTTCCAATTCTTAGGGTGTGAAATGGGAAATGCCTTAGAAGCGAATTATCCTACAAATTCATGCAAATAGGTATGCCAATGGCTATGACTCCTAGTTACTACATGAAGTCTCAGAGTTTAGAAGCAGAGTGTGCCCAATTACCAGGTGCTGGGAGGCATACAAGGGATGAGTAGCTCCTTCAACATCTTACTTATGTGGCATCCAGCTAACTATTACTGAAAACAAAATGCTAGGATAGTTGCGTAACAGTTCAGGAGTCACTAAATTACAGAAGCAACATAAAGATTATAATGGGACCAAATGCATAAAGGGCTCAGAGTTCTCTTATCCACCCACAAATGTAGTCATGCATGGATTTGTGATATTTAGTTTCCCACACTTTGGGTCCCAAGGTGGCTGACAAAGAATGTTAAAAACAATAAAGAATAATATAAAGGCTGAGTACGACAAGAAGAAAAACAAATAGCATTAAGAAGAAAAAATGCTATCCCCAAAGCAAGACTCTGACTTGAATTCACCAGCAGAGAAACAGAAAGATTCCGAAATTACCACATTTTTGCTCATCGCTGAGCAGTGGCTGAGCTGGGTGGGCCCCCTTCAGGAGGAGGTGCCACAGACAAAAAGGCCCTGTCCGTAATGCCTTTCTTTCTTAAGGCATGGAAACACGGAACAAGTCCTCGGGTGTTGATCTGAATGTACAGGTAGGTACATCTGATATATTTCTAAGGAATTCCACACTTCCAAAAAAAACCTAGGGCCCCTCCAAACAATCGGAAGGAAGCCTTCTGCCTCTGCAAGGTTTGAAAGGAACCACCATCCAGCTGGAACTCTCCACATGCATTCCTCAGCCCTGAAATGCTCAGGATTAATTACTAAGAACATGGTATGTCAACTCCAATGTTTCCTGCTAAAACGCCCTGTCTTGTAGGCTCTCCTATCCTCTCCCCAGAAGGTGACTGCTCTCTGGATGATTCCCGTATCTGACTCAACATATCAGAAATGATCACCGTTCTAAGTGATGACATTAAAAGCATCGGCCTGAAACAAAAAATGAGCAGAAGTGACTAATAAAATACTGTTGCTTGCGATGATAGCAAGATTAAAACAAAAAACAAAACAAAAACGCATTTCCAACAGCAATTAAAAACTTCAGCATTAACCACCATCATGTTCTGTCTGTACAGGTTTATTTACATATCAGGAAGCTCCATTTTAGAAGACTGCGCTTCAACTGGTGGCCAGGCAAGTTGGCTAGGCAAAAAGGAGGGCAAACTGGGAGCGATGAAGCAAGGGGAGGCTGCTAGGGAAAAGATGCTCTCTCCCGCAATGTTAGGGACAAGCGTCCTCAACAACATCTATGGGTCACTGCAAAAAACTGCCCGGCTCATGGTGCCAGTTTGAGACTCCCTAGAAAAGACCCTGATGTTGGGAAAGGTGGAGGGCACAAGGAGAAGGGGACGACAGAGGACGAGACAGTGTTCTCGAAGCTACCAGCATGAGTTTGACCAAACTGCGGGAGGCCGTGGAAGACAGGAGGGCCTGGCGTGCTCTGGTCCAGGGGGTCACGAAGAGTCGGACATGACTAAACGACTAAACAACAACAACATTCATCATAAATATAAAGCAGAGCGTTTTACAACAACCATATATAAAACCATAAAATAAAAAGCATATAAAATTTTAAAATCGGAAATCAGCTACCAATTATGGAAAGGTGCATTCTCAACTGCCTGAATAGGCCTGACAGAACCGAAAAGTTTTGAGCTGGTGTTTGAAGGCGGAAACAGAAGGTGCCCGCTGAATCTCCATGGGCAGAGTATTCCGCCATTGACACTAAAGACACCGTTTCTTGATGCTGCCAAATGAACCTCACCAACTCAGGGAAATTGGGTCAACATTAGCACACCCAGACATTATAACAACATAACAGAATAAAGCTTCGCATTAACATTCTAGATTGCGAGTGGATGGCACGTCCAATATGAAAGGACAGCATGATCCAGCCGCTGTGACATTTACTGATCAAAAAAGGAACAGGACGAAAAAAAATGTTTGATTAGCCACCAAGTTCTACAAATGAGCAAAGTGGCTGGCCTGGCAGCAGCCTTTGCATTCATTACTGCACAAGGGGATAATTTTGACAGAGCACCATAAAGCCAGTTTGACTGACACAAGACAAATACCTAGATCTCCAAGGAAATATCATGAGCTCCCGCTTCCTTTGACTCAGAATTGCATTATCTCAGCTTCAAGCCTGGAGATTCTGCCTTTCACCCAAATGTTTCTGAAACATCTAAAACCACAGGAGACAGAGTCAAAGGTCGCTTCCACACTCGCACCTTTTGCATCATTTGCTCACTTTCTATGGAGAATCAGGACACCATTATCAAAACATTGCAGTCCATTGAATTCCAAATTGTTCTGTGGATTTTCAGATCTATTTGTAGCATTTCAGCACTGATGTTCTTAAGGGTTCCTGTACCTTTAATTAAAAGTATCCTGTTTGGAGTACTTTCTTCTCTATCCACTGTCTCCAAATTGTGTGTGTGTGTGTGTGTCTGTCATGACCCCTCCCCCTCAGTTTTAATTACCTTTTTCTACTTGTGATTAATTATTGGCTTCCTCTTTTTTTTTTAAATAGCACTTTCCACTATAAAAATATAAAAATTAACCCCAATTTAAAAATAAATAATACAAGGCAACAAGCAATTAAGCTTTCTCTCCTACCAGGAAGACATCACTCTAAAAGGACCTTTGCTGAATGCAACTTACTAGTGAGTAAACATTAAAGCAGGATCGTGAGCATGGAGGAGGGCACTCCTGGATAATATAGTGCTATATTAAGTGCTATGTTGAGCCTCCATTTAATTTCACTTCCAGCTAATTGTGAAATGCAATGCCTCAGCAGTACTAAAGGCACCACTCTGGAAGCAAGCAAAGTGCTTCAAACTATTATAAACATCTTCTCTTCATGTTAGGAGAGCATCTGATTCCCTGTTACTCATTATGGAGTCATTGGAAATTCAAATCTACTTCTTTATAGCAGCTGTTTCCCTTCTGCATGCCAAATGGTTTCATTACTAGAGTTGTGCTTATGGAAATGACACACACAGACAAATTTATAACCAGGAAAGTGGCATTAAAAACACGCGTTTGTTGTTAACATCGAAACACTTCCCACCTGGCTGATCTTCCACTTGCAAAAGCCAGTCTCCTTCATGTTTGCATAGTTGCAGATTCTTTTCCCACTGCAGATAGCCTCTTTTGCAGACACAGTTTGGTTCAATATCACCTCTCTCATTAGTTGGTTTGTGGCAGTCAGCTGAACACAGCAACACTCCTTCCCAAAGTCAAGCATTCATTCTTTCCACAGCCAACCTCAGCACTGCTGCAGCTGAGACACTAAGAACATCCGCTCATTCAGGGATGGCAGGCACACCTGGCCGATGACAACTTGGTTGCCACTGAAGAAGTCGCCGACTCACGACCACAAAGAGCTTCGCTCTGTGGCCAGGATGCGCTCAAGACATTTTTTTTTTTAATAAGATGTTTATTAGGATTTTACAAAAAGCAAAAATTAACAGAATAAAAAGAAGACAAGAAAAAAGAGAAAAAATACAAAAATACAAAAATACATAAAAAAAGAAAATACAAAATACAAAAAAGAAGTAAGTAGAAAAGGTTAAAAACAAATCCATTTTTTTTATATCTTTAAGCTCGTTTGCTTGTTTCCTTGACCTCCTCACGCCTCCCTTTTTTGTATTCCAGTTTGCATAGTTAATTCAACAAATCCTTACCCTCTTTGTTTTTATCTTAACTCTGTATCTTAACATATTGAACTTCATATTTTCATCTAATTATCAATCTTTTTTTACATATTCTTTTAACTTTGTTACTAAAGCCATCTCATTTCAATCCTACATCATTTTAACATTCATTAATTTTACAATGTTTCTGCAAATAGTCTTTAAATTTCTTCCAATCTTCTTCCACCAACTCTTCTCCCTGGTCTCGGATTCTGCCAGACATTTCCGCCAATTCCATATAGTCTATCACTTTCATCTGCCATTCTTCCAAGGTGGGTAAATCTTGTGTCTTCCAATACTTTGCGATAAGTATTCTTGCTGCTGTTGTTGCATACATAAAGAAAGTTCTGTCCTTCTTTGGCACCAATTGGCTGACTATGCCCAGGAGAAAGGCCTCTGGTTTCTTCAGGAAGGTATATTTAAATACCTTTTTCATTTCATTATAGATCATTTCCCAGAAAGGCTTAATCTTTGGGCACGTCCACCAAAGGTAAAAGAATGTACCTTCATTTTCTTTACACTTCCAACACTTATTATCGGGCAAATGGTATATTTTTGCAAGCTTGACTGGTGTCATGTACCACCTGTATATCATTTTCATAATATTCTCTCTTAAGGCATTACATGCCGTGAATTTCATACCTGTGGTCCACAACTGTTCCCAGTCAGCAAACATTATGTTATGTCCAACATCTTGTGCCCATTTTATCATAGCAGATTTAACCGTTTCATCCTGAGTATTCCATTTCAACAGCAAGTTATACATTCTTAATAATGTCTTAGTTTTGGGATCTAACAATTCTGTTTCCAATTTTGATTTTTCCACCTGGAAGCCAATTTTTTTGTCCAAGTTATAAGCCTCCCTTATTTGATAATAATGAAGCCAATCTTGCACTTTATCTTTTAGTTTCTCAAAACTCTGCAGTTTCAGTTTGTCACCCTCCTGTTCCAAAATCTCCCAATATTTTGGCCATTTGGCCTCCATATTGAGCTTTTTCTGAGCCTTCGCTTCCATCGGTGATAACCACCTTGGGGTTTTATTTTCAAGTAAGTCTTTATATCTTGTCCAGACATTAAACAGTGCTCTTCTGACAATATGGTTTTTAAATGCTTTATGTGCTTTAACCTTGTCATACCACAAATATGCATGCCACCCAAAAACATTATTAAAACCTTCTAAATCCAAAATGTCTGTGTTCCCAAGAAGCAGCCATTCTTTCAACCAGCAAAATGCTGCTGATTCATAATAAAGTTTAAGGTCTGGCAGGGCAAATCCACCTCTATCCTTTGCATCAGTTAATATTTTAAATTTTATTCTGGGCTTCTTGCCCTGCCAGACAAATCTAGAAATGTCTCTCTGCCACTTCTTGAAACAATCCATTTTGTCCAAAATTTGCAATGATTGAAATAAAAATAACATTCTTGGCAATCAGGTGCCTTAAAAAAAAAAACACTGGGAAAAAGACAAGCTGGTAGCAAGGTTAAGGGAAATGAAGGCACCGTTTGAAAGCTGAATGGCGAGCAAGAAAAACTCCCTTTCAAAAAGGTAAGTCAAGGTTAGGTCTGTCTGGTTTAAACAGTGCATCTCTTCACTGAATTTCATCTTTTCCTCAGTACCCCAGCTTGTAAAAACAACTAATGCCACCAAACACCCCTTTTTACGGTCACTGCACAGATACATATTGTAGTGGTCAGCAACATGGAGCCAGCCTTGTATACCAGCAGTTTTTTTCTGCAGCACAGATGAAAGGTTTTATCTGTTTGAAGCGATGGAGCACCCCTTGTTCTGCAGCTGCACAGGACTCAACACCACGAGGATAGAGCATTTCTGCTGCTCCAAAGGGCAGGGCTAGCTCTTATGGGCTTAAGTTGCAAGATGGTGGGTTTTGGTTAAATGTGAAGAGAAACCTCTGGATGGTAAAAGCAGTTCAACAATGGAAGCAATTACTTAGATGTGAGAGGGCTTGCCCTTTCTGGAGGTCTTGAAAGAGGGGCTGGACAACCATCTGTGAGGGCTGCTCAAGCTCTGGAGTTCTTGTATTGGAGGTTGGGTAAGATGGTCTACAAAGCCCTTCCATGTGTTGGCCAACCTAACGCATGTGCTCCTCAATGCTTCCTGAATCTGCCGCCACCTTCCATCCCACTATAATTCCTTCCTTTGCTCCTCCAGGTTTATTAAAGGGCCCTCTTGTATATTCCTCTGAGAGCAACCCCATCAAACCCAGTGGGGTTTACTTCTGAGCAAATGTGGGTCACATCCAAACCATATATGCAAAGCACAAGCAACACACATGGCTTCCTACACAGGATCCTGAGAAATGCAGTTGTTTAATTTTTTCATTTTTTCATTTTTATTTCAACTGCATCAGACCAACAAGGCTACCTACTTGAATATGGTAAACTACAGTTCCCAAGATTCTATGGGGGAAGCCATAAACTTTAAATGCATGGTGTGGTGTGACCCTGGCTACGACTGGGAATTGTAATCCGGTGGAGCCATGGTGGAAACTGAAGCAGAGCGGTCTTTGTTCTAGACTAGGTAATCTAGAACACTTTTGTCCATCAACACTTCTCTGCCCAAAATTGGCCCTGGCTCTGTCAACTGCCAGCATCTGGCTCTTAGCAGAGGGAAAGTTGTCCTCAGCAGAAATAATCATCTATCCCTGCTCTATGGTTACTCAAAGTACCACCTGCATACCAAATCATGCTATGAAATGCCCCCTGCTGTCTGTGAGATTAAGGCATGCAATTGTTAGCCCATTAAGGTTCAAGAAGACTCTTGGTGGTTTTGAGACAATGATGTATCCATGGAAGAGCTTTCAGCTGCATCCGTTTTCATTATGAGGGGGGAAAACCTATAGAAAATATTATGTATTCAGCCCCTGCTTCACATACTATTATGCAGCGGTTCCCAAGTGGGGAACAGAGGGATTACCAAGGGGGCACTGGCAGGGACCCACTAGAGGTGTAAATGACTATCAGACTTTGAAAAGCTGGTATCACTGAATCAATTTAATCCATTTTGTTGAATTAATTAATCTAAATAGTTTCAACTGGATTTTGAATAAATGTGCAATTAATTGTTAGTGCTTTGGATTTTATTGTGTTGTTGTTTTCCTTACTGGGTCATGCAAACTGCTATTCTGAATAATGCTTTTTATAGGGAAGGGTGGGGTCACTGGGAATAAGTTTATGGAATCAAGGGAGCAGTGGTCCCCAAAAGTTTGGAAACCACTCATTGCTATAAGAGGGGACATGTTTTCACCTGCAAAGCTTCTTCACTGACTTCGACAATGAAGGTATGGCCAGCACCTACTTCTTCTTATCTAAATAGAGGCTCAATGAAAGCAGAAACAACCACATCTGGCAAGAGTTCTAGCTTAGGATGGAATAGAACCTGGACTTCAACATCCTCTGCTGCCCTCACCTGTCTTCAAGGCCCTGCTTTCTCTTTAGCTCCTCTTCTACATGAAATTGACACCATCCTGACGACCTGAAACACGTTCGCAGGATATGCAAAAGAAAGCTCCCAAACAGTGAATTATCCAAGCTCCACACGTGTTCAGGCTCAGCTTGCTTCCCCTACTTCTTATGCTGCCCATCCCACCTCTCCACAAGTGCCATCTGTTGCTAATCACATATACTTGCCATTCTAAATGAATTCCTGAAAGCCTTATCTGCCAGCCGTGGGCATTTTTGACCCTGTCTCCTCCCATCTGCTGTTACCAGCCAGCATCAGGAGGCAGAATACACACGTGCAAAGTGGCCATGTCAACAATTATCTATTATCATCAGATTCTTGAGGCTTACGCTGAATAGTTCACTGAAACTGAGTCAACTGGTTCAATTCCAGGTTAATGATTTCCGAGCCTTTGCCTCGATTAACAAAATAGACCTGCATACATCCTCCTCCCCTTGTCCCAGCAATTTCGAATTATATGCAGATAGTTCAAAGAGATTCACAACTTTCGGATCTCAAGCATAATCTGAACAGTTGCATGGATGTTTATCAAGAACATCAAAAATCCCAAGCGGTCAGGATTAAAATTCTGGAGGTTTGGAACCTCAGATCTGATGACAGATTCCAATTCAAAGCTTGCAAGAGAGAAGACGCGATCCAGAAACTTCAAGATGGCAGCCCTTGAGAAAACGGAGTACAGTACTTGCCACCGCCCACAAGTTCTCTGCCAAGGTAGATATTGTAACACCATAATGGTTGAGATTTAAGAGGCCACCAGAGCGATGACTATTTCTGCAGCAGCAGCTGCCTCCAGAATAACCAGTTGCAACCGTCACAAGCAGCTTCAGCTCTCAAACCAAACAGACAAGACTTTAGCTTGGGAACCACAACCAGGAAGAATAGATGACAGAGCTCTGTCGACAACAGTAACTTCCTCTAGTCTAGCACTTCAAACAGAGGCAGATTTAGGGCAGCATGACTGGCAGTGCATGAATACTCCATGTGGTTGCTTTTGAATAGCAATGTTTGGGGGGTGGGATAGGCATGAAACAGCAGAGCACCTGAGGCAAGAGCTCCAGGACCTCAAGAGGCTGCAAAAGTTTGCCTGCAGACTTTTAAGGAACCCCAGGACACACTTTTTGGCCTATGTGGTGCAGCTGCACGAGACAGCAAACTGAAGCAGGCCCTGGGACCCAGGCCTCTGAACTATCTTCAGGACAAAATGTACAAGGTATTTTTATTTATATATAGCTTATATGTTATTTACACATACAAGCACAGGACCTGGTTAGCTGAATAACTATCTGCCCCTATATAGACCTGGTAGGTCGCTGAGATCATCAGGGATGTTGTTGTTAGTGGCAACGTGTGTTAATAGACCACCATATGGCTGTGACCTGTGAAGGGCATTTTCTGCCAATGCCCATGTTCTCTGGAATGTTTTCCCTCAGTGCTGTATGGGAAAAACCATTCAGGCTACTAGTTTCTGGTGTCATTTGAACACACACCTTTTTCTCAGGTTCCTCCTGATGATTAAAGTTGGACCATGCCCTTTTTCCTTTGTGATAATGCTTTATGGTACCGCTGTAGTTTTTACTGCAGTTTTTAGTAGCCTGTCCTGATGGTTTTATTGCATATTTTTGTCATATATATTTTTCTTCTTCTTTAGCTGTTGTATACCACTTTAAGGTCCCAGCTTCTGCCAACCTAGCAGTTCGAAAGCACGTCAAAGTGCAAGTAGGTAGGTACCACTCCAGCGGGAAGGTAAACAGCATTTCCATGTGCTGCTCTGGTTCGCCAGAAGCGGCTGAGCCATGCTAGCCACATGACCTGGAAAAACTATCTGCGGACAAACGCTGGCTCCCTTGGCCTATAGAGTGGGATGAGTGCCACAACCCCAGAGTCGTCCGCGACTGGACCTAATGGTCAGGGGTACCTTTACCTTTACACTGCTTAAGAGATTTTGAGCGACAAAAATTGTTTTAAATAAAATAAAATGTGTCTGTGTCTTAGCAGAGCCTTAGCTATTTTAAATTTCATCTTTCTGCCAGGTTATTACATTGCTGCTACCATTGCCACCACATACTGCTAATGTAAACGATCTCCAGCCCTTGATTATATGAACTCCTAATTATCCAAATGTGTTTTTATGTCCTACAGGCCATTTGGATAAGTGCTGCTGCACAGTATTTGAAATAAGAATAATTGAATTCACACTTGTTCCTCCTTTGTTAAGAACTGGATGTAACCATGGTAACCACTGGCAAGCACTGACGTTTCCCCTTGGGACTACTTTATAGATCTAGTGTTGCATAATCAGAGTAGTTATTAAATTCTGATAGGAACTTCAAGGGCTACATAGTGCTGTCTCTCTTCCCCGCCCAAACGAAATCGTTGTCAAACATGTGTGCTCTGTTGCTTTCCGCTTCCTTCCATTGGTGCCAATGTGCCACATCTATGTATCTGGAGTTAGATGTCAACTCTGTAAAGGAAACAAGCAGGTGTGCAGAGCAAGGTAAACACAGCGCTGCAAGCGACTCACATTACTACGAAGGAAGGAGCCCAAAATTCCACCCAAGGGAAGGAGCAGCTGCAGCAAACACCAACTGCAGGAAAGACGGCTCTGAGAAGCCAGATAGTTACACCCACCCACGTGATGGGCTTGATCCAAAATGGAGAGGGGAGAGGCAGCTATTTGCAAAACACAGAGGTGATCTGTTGTGGGTCTCTGATGCCTCTTGTTAAGCCTTTAGGACACAGCAGATGCAAACTACAGGAACTCAGGAGTCTCCGTGGCAGAAATTTGAAGAGAAGGTGCCTGAGGAGTGCAAGTGTAGCATCCCATGCACAACTTTCAGGCTGCCTGGGCTTTGTTGTAGCTCAGGGGTCAGCGAACTTTTTCAGCAGGGGGCCGGTCCACTGTCCCTCAGACCTCGTGGGGGGCCGGACTATTTTTATTTTAAAAAATGAACGAATTCCTATGCCCCACAAATAACCCAGAGATGCATTTTAAATAAAAGCACACGTTCTACTCATGTGAAAACACCAGGCGGGCTCCGCAAATAACCCAGAGATGCATTTTAAATGAAAGGACACATTCTACTCATGTAAAAACACACTGATTCCCGGACCGTTCGCGGGCCGGATTGAGAAGGCGATTGGGCCGGATCTGGCCCCCGGGCCTTAGTTTGCCTACCCATGTTGTATCTCTCTCTCTCTCTCTCTCTCTCCTACACACACACTCACTCACACACACACTTTAACGCTGTCTGTGCAACCTAAGCCCCGCTCATGCAGATGTGGAATAGACTGGGAGCAACAACAAAAAAATGCAAGATCTTCACTGGGGCTGAGACCGTGCCACTTCCATTCTAGCCCACTGAGACTTCTCCTGTAGATGGAAACAGGTGGGATAAGCTTCGCACTGTGTCTGGCTTCAAAGCTTTTTGCATCTAGCAGTAATGAAAAGGACAGGGGAAGAGGTGTGGGGCGTGTGGGGGAGACGGAAAGCCTGCTAAGTGCTCCGCAACTCAAGGACCGGTTATCAGGTTCTCCGCAAAGCCCCCTTCAGAGTGTTCAGAGCCCATTCTTTCAACCCCAAGCTGTGCTGTGATAGACCATCATTCAAGGACCGTGACAGCTTGGGTGGGCGGGCGAAGAAAATTATCTGTACTCAGCAGCATTGAGTGAGAGCTTCCCCAAGTTCCCGCAGTTAGGCAGCCCCGAGAAAAGTCTCAAGAGGTGGAATTGATAGTTCTTAACTTGCTGCAATTATTTCAATTTCATACATCTCTCTCGCTTTTGAGAGCAAATGGGCTCCAAAGAAGCCTACCGATTAGTGACAAACTCAAGCACTCAGGAAAGTAAGAGCTTCTGTAAACGGAATGGAATGAAGCTCAGCAGGTTTCGTCCACCATTTGTTCAGTCTACATAGTCACTGATAAGATTAAATCTGCCTCAGAAGAAGGAGGAGGAGGGAGGGAAGAACAATTTCTGCAATGGTTCCTTTCCGGGGGGGGGGGGGGGCGGCTCCTCCCCAAGTGCCATATCCCACATCTAGCTGCGGTTGCTCAACGACAAAGGAATGGAATTTGGCACGTGCTCAGAGGAACCGTGTCCTGCTATTCCTTCACACATGTTTCAGTGATACATCTTGGAAACCAAATCAGGCTCTGCTGAGCTCAGAGTTTGGCTCAACAGGATTCTGCAATTTGTGGGGAGCGAGGCACCCGTACAATGAAGAATACACGCCATGTGATCGATCCGGTTGACTTGTCAAAGGCTGACATCTCCGACAGGCAAGTTGAGTATTTGATGAGCAAAACAATTAATGGCTGATTGTCTACTCTACCCACACACGCTGATAGCAGTCAAGTACTTTGATGCAGTATAAGACAGCATTGCAACACTGCGTAACAGCAATTCACACTCATTTAGCAGGGGCTACGCAGACATAAAGACAGTTGCAAAAATAAGGGGTTTTCACTTTGAAGTGTAGTATTATGTCAATAATTTTTCAAGAGAATGTCATTTCCCCGCCTCCAAAAGGTAATTAGCTACTTGCAGGCTTTATGGACTCAGGCTCTGCCGGACAGTAAACTCTTGGGAGTTTGCTTATTCATATGGTATTCTGCACTCCTTATCACAGCCCAGCAGCAAATTAAAACAAACGAGAGAAGCCAAATATCAAGATCTGGAGCCCAGCAGGAAAGAATATTACTCCTTTCATCCTAACTTATTCTATGTCTATAGATTTCAGCCAATATATTCTGCACAATTCCAATGAGTTGTATCCAACCAAGTTACTCTCAGAGTAACAACAACAAAAACAACAAATTTATAATTTATATGCCACCCATCTGACTGGGTGGCTGCCCCAGCCACTCTGGGCAGCTTCCAACAAATTGAAATACAGTAAGACTTCAAACTCCATTCTGAAGGAAATCAGCCCTGAGTGCTCCCTGGAAGGACAGATCCTGAAGCTGAGGCTCCAAGACTTTGGCCACCTCATGAGAAGAGAAGACTCCCTGGAAAAGACCCTGATGTTGGGAAAGATGGAGGGCACAAGGAGAAGGGGACGACAGAGGACGAGATGGTGGGACAGTGTTCTCGAAGCTACCAGCGTGAGTTTGACCAAACTGCGGGAGGCAGTGGAAGACAGAAGTGCCTGGTGTGCTCTGGTCCAGGGGGTCACGAAGAGTCGGACACGACTAAACGACTAAACAACAACAACAACAACAACAACAAGACATCAAACAGTAAAAACTTTCCTATACAGTGGACACATTGAAATTAATGTAGCTAAATGAGTCGTGCCCATTATTCAGATGAAGGACAGTATACAAATGTAATAAATAATAAGTTTCAATGAGCCTACTCTGAGTAGGACCAACATGGAATACAGCCCAATAATTTTTTAACGAGTAGATCGTGTGGGTTTTATTTGGAATTCCCAATATACCCTCACCCCCCCCCCAAAATTGTTATTTTCTTTTCTGCATTATAGAAGACATCCTCTGACTTTAGCTAACAAGAGCAGCCCAGACAAATCTCAACACAAGAGGAAGGAGTGCAAACATATCTGACAGTTACCTGGATAACTGAACTACCTGGGGGGAACACTTGTCAAAAGGACATTCTGTATATTCTCCTTGTTTGCATTTGAAAAGACTCAAAACTGGATCTGGAAGGAGACCACATCAAGTCGGAAGCCAAGCTCTTCACAAGTATAACAACCTATCGGCTTGGGCCCGCTTCAAACATTATGGGCAACTACATTGAATGCGATGCTATACACCAGGCACGTCCAACTCCCAAGAGACTGGGATCTACTCCCAGTATAAAAAAACTGGCAGTGATCTACTCATTGTCATTGGAGGGAGTAGGAGCATGTGTGGTGGTTTTTTTGGGGGGAGGCCAGTTGTTGAGCTTTTTTAGGGAAAACAGCACACAACTGACGCGACAGAGGGACAGAGCGAGGGGGGAGTGGGCAGAGACAATCACGTGGTCTAATAGCGTCCAGCGATCAACCACAATCCACTGCGATCTCCAGGCGCCAATGGGGCCTCCAAAAAAAATCGTTCGTAATCCAAAAAAAAGGGTTGTAATCCAAAGACAGTTCACAAACCAGGACACGCACTTCCAGGTTTGACGTGTTTGTAATCCAAAACGTATGCAAACCAGATCGTTCGCAAACCAAGGTGCTACTGTAGTTTGAATGCAAGACTCTCAAGAGGCAACACATGACAGTGTCCCTTGGGGGTATCACACTTTAGAAGCCTGGGTTCTTAGGGTGAAGTTGCAATATCAAAGACCACTTGGTTCTGGGTGTTTGGTGCTGTCCCCCTGACCCCACAGGCAGGCATCACATTCATTCATAAAAATATTTATATACCCCTATATCACAAAAATACAGTGGTACCTTGGTTCTCAAACGCCTTGGTACTCAAACAACTTGGAACCCAAACACTGCAAACCCAGAAGTAAGTATTCCTGTTTCAGAACTTTTTTTGGAAGCCGAACATGCTCCATCACACTTCCGTTTTGAGTGTTACGCTGAGGTCTGCCTGTTTTTGCTATTTAATTTGCGTTTTTGTGGCTCTTATTTTTGCTTTTGTGACTGTGTGGAACCCAGTTCAGCTACTGACTGATTGATTGTGTGACTGCAGTACATTGTTTATTGCTTTCATTTTATGGATCAATGGTCTCGTTAGATAGTAAAATTCATGTTAAATTGCTGTTTTAGGGGTTGTTTTTAAAAGTCTGGAACAGATTAATCCATTTTGCATTACTTTCTATGGGAAAGTGTGCCTTGGTTCTGGAACGCTTTGGTTTTGGAACAGACTTCCGGAACAGATTAAGTTTGAGAACCAAGGTACCACTGTATATCAAAGCAGTTT
Source organism: Podarcis filfolensis (assembly GCF_964270895.1). Lineage (NCBI taxonomy): Eukaryota > Metazoa > Chordata > Lepidosauria > Squamata > Lacertidae > Podarcis > Podarcis filfolensis. The sequence continues at coordinate 118,571,780 of NC_139606.1, forward strand.
ACAACACCAAAAATAAGATGAAGCCATGTAATGAAAGCAGAGAAAGCTAAAAACAAAGATCAGTTGTGGGAGATAGGTTCGTAATTGCCTGCATAGGCCTGACAGAATAGAAAAGTTTTCAGCAGGCTTTTAAAAGTTGGCACAGAAGGCATCTACTGGCAGACTATTCCACAGGCCTGGGCCAATGGCATAAAAGGTACAGATCCTGCAATTGGAGAGTGTTGGGTTTTCTTAATATTGATGTGGTCAGTGGTGCTACTCAGAGGTGTGTATTTGTAATTATAACCTGCATGGCGGCACATCTGTGAGCTCTTAACAATTCAACACACCTGTAGTATCTTAACAATTTAACTAAATAGCAGGGGGAGTTTACCTGCTGCACCGAATGCAGTGATGTGATAGGGTAATGGATTATTTTGAAAACTGTATTTAAGCTGACCAACTGCTTGGTATTCTGCTGGCTGGTGTAGAGTTGCAGCTGTTTGACGATTATTTAAAAATAAAAGTAAACAAAGATATTGCGGGCAAGTTTTTATCCCATCGCCCCAGTCGCTGCACAAACTTGGTTGGTGAAGAAAGTCCAACAGAGAGCCTGTAATACATAACCAAAAAGAATCCACAGTGTGCCTCACTATAAAGAGCAACCATATTAAAAATAATAAGAATTTATAAGAGCACTTTTAGAGTCCTCCTGAGATACACGCATTATCTCAATAATCCTTACAATCGGTGCTTTTCTTTTCAGGAGGTACTTAAGGGGTACGCAATACCGACAACTCTTTTGTGGTTAAAAAGTGTGACACTTACTGTGACAGCTTCGTGGTGAGTACTGACACCTGTTTCTCTAGAAAAGAAAGCACTGCTTACAGTGTCTATGGAACTAGGACAGGTATAATTGCCCCCATATTGTAGGTGGCGTGAAGGCAAACTGAGGCTTTCCTAAGGGCACTGAGTGAGCTCATGGCAAAAGCAAGGTTTGAACCAAGGGTGTCATGATGCACAGCTCAGATTCTTAGATGCTCTACTATGCCAATTGTTTCACCTTAAGTGAGTTAGGTAACATGTTTTGATGCAATATTTCCACTAATACTAATTAAGGGGTGTATGGAAGTGAGAGCTGGACCATAAAGAAGGCTGATCGCCGAAGAATTGATCCTTTTGAATTATGGTGCTGGAGGAGACTCTTGAGAGTCCCATGGATTGCAAGAAGATCAAACCTCTCCATTCTGAAGGAAATCAACCCTGAGTGCTCACTGGAAGGACAGATCCTGAAGCTGAGGCTCCAAGACTTTGGCCACCTCATGAGAAGAGAAGACTCCCCGGAAAAGACCCTGATGTTGGGAAAGATGGAGGGCACAAGGAGAAGGGGACGACAGAGGAAGAGATGGTGGGACAGTGTTCTCGAAGCCACAAACATGAGTCTGACCAAACTGCGGGAGGCAGTGGAAGACAGGAGTGCCTGGCGTGCTCTGGTCCAGGGGGTCACAAAGAGTCGGACACGACTAAACGACTAAACAACAACAACAAGGGGTGTTGACCAAACTCACAACAGCACACCACATTCAATGCCCCTTGTTTCATAGAGGAGCCCACATATTTAATTCAAAGCAGGTTCTTGGCCTACAATATTTTCCAATCAATTTCTTAGCTGACAGACTTGCTGGCTAAGTAGCTCTCTGCTCTTCCAAGATGACAAGTGGGAGAAAGGTATGGACTTTCTTGCTGCCTGGATACCTGGGGAGAAAGCCCAAGACAGAGATCCTGCAGCAATCCAACCAGTTCAATTTCTAATGCACATTTTCTCAATGCACTGATGCAGACAGTTTTCTGAAGTCTTCCTGCGCTCTGATTATCCAATTTATTTTCCTTTTGGGAGGAGAATTAATTGGCAGCCGAATACTGAAGCTGTTGGGGGGGTATCACGGGCTGAATGCTTTACGAATGCACATCTGAGACCAAATGTCCTCAGCACTGCATTACTCTTAATGGGATGTGCATTTGCTTCCACAACTAGCCACACACAAGCAGAACTGGATTGGGGTGTATGTGGGCAAAGACTCACATCCAGCCTAAGCAACCAAAGCAATCACTTCCAGACCCTATCCTTGCCACAATGGTCCACGTCAGGGTTGGAGAACCTGTGACACTCCGGATATTGTGGGACTCCAACTCCCAACAGCCCCAGCCAGTCAGGGATGATGAGAATTGTAGTCCAGCAACATCTGGAGGGCCACATGCTTCCTATCCCCTAGCCTACAAACAAGTGCTTGGCCTGCTAATTCAACTTTGTTCTTCTCTTCTACACAGGCACAACTGCACATGTGCTTATGCATGAAAGGCAATTCATCAAAACAGAAACCGTGGCACTCATTTGTCAATGTAAAATGCGCACCCATGTGCACTAGCTTGTGGCTATAATGTGCAACAATCTGTGCAACAGTGGAGGGTTTTTTCAGTGGTGGTGATGGGGAGAATAAGGACACAAAGGGAAGGACAGCCAAGAAACTCCATGGACATTCCATATGTCTCTGAGGCTGTTGGAGTTAAGAGGTGACGCAGAAAATTCCATGGAAATAAAATATCAGGTTTTTCACATTCCTGGTCTAGGAAGTGACACACAGTGGGACTATGTGAGACCAAGCACTCTCTGCTAACGAAGCCCCAGGGTCAACAGAAGGATCCTTATGGGAGAAGGGCTACACTTAACAAACATTATAGGCAAATCATCACACGGCTAGCAATTCACTTTATCCTTCTCCACATGCAGCTTGAAGTTGCTATTATGCTTATGGGAACTGAAAGTTAGCATATTAGGAATCCATCAAGCTTGTTCACGACAAGCCACAGAAAACATTATCAATGTGTTACTGCTAAGAGAAGCGGGGGAGCTCTCCAAGCACCATACTCCTGAGATCATCATCATGCTGGAAAGCGACTCCTTTCTGCAAAGGAAGAAAGGAGAACTGGTGATTGCATCATCCTGTGCCCTTTGGACAACCTTTGGGTTCTAATGTCATTGCTGGAAAAATAAGGGAAGTCAAATGGATTTAGCACAAATATGCTCACAGGACAGAATGTGAAGCACAACTTTAAAAACTGAGGAGCAGAGAGCAGGAAACACCGATCCTAGCTTTCATTTCACACTGTTTCTGGAAACCATTAAGATGGTCCAGAAAAGGGAGAACTCTCAAGGCAAATGATGATCATTCACTTGAGTTTCCAAACTGAGGCTAGATCAGACCAACCTGAGAGGATTTCCAAGGTATCACTGGCATCTCTGCCAGTTTTTTAAAAAGCAGTTGAACAGGCACACGCAGCAGTTCATAAACATCACAGGCCAAGAAAGCATGGCCTCATTTTTGCAGGAACAAATGGCTCGCTGTGGCGAGATGGGAGAAAAAGAGAGTCCACACACAGGAGTCCAAAGTACTGAAATTTATAGTGCAAAAAGGACATTAAACAAAGAACTTAAATGCAAAGCCTGAACTATATATTCTTAACATCTCCCCCCTCTCTCCCCCCCATACCTACTTCAGAAGCACTTTCACACTGGGTATTAGCCACAGAGAGGCAATTGTGCTGCTTGTGTCTGTTTACACTACACAACTTCAACTGGTTTGAAACAGGTGTAAGATACCATGATTCTCTTAATGCACACTAATAGGTGCAGTTTTGTGAGGCTGCAAAGAATGCAAAATTCCTAACATTTTCACCAAATCTCTGTTCCCAGGCTTCCCGTTTAAGAGGAATGAAAACATAAAAGCTATTTTACTTTGGTAGTATAGGTAAAAGGGACCCCTGACCATTAGGCCCAGTCGTGACTGACTCTGGGGTTGCGGCGCTCATCTTGCTTTATTGGCCGAGGGAGCCGGTGTACAGCATGTGGCCAGCATGACTAAGCCACTTCTGGCGAACCAGAGCAGCGCACGGAAACACCGTTTACCTTCCCGCCGGAGTGGTACCTATTTATCTACTTGCACTTTGACGTGCTTTCGAACTGCTAGGTTGGCAGGAGCTGGGACTGAGCAACGGGAGCTCACCCCGTCGCGGGGATTCGAACTACCGACCTTCTGATCGGCAAGCCCTCGGCTCTGTGGTTTAACCCACAGTGCCACCTGCGTCCCTACTTTGGTAGTATAGATGTGTGCTTTCTCTCCAGGGTAGTTACTGCTGGATACGTAGTTGGTTGAGAACTTGAAGAAGAGCTGGAACATATGTGTGTTGGCAACATACAGGTACATCTCCCCCACTCTGGCAAAGGTTCTCTGCTTTCAATGCAAGCTTTATTGTAGCCTCGCTTTCATTTATTTATTTATCAAATGTGTTAGGCTCCTGTCTATTAAATAACCCCAGAAACATGCAATTTATAAGACAAAGAAACAGTTCCTTAAGCAAACCAAGATGATAAAGGAAAAACAGCAGGAGCTGCCGCAGAAAACAAAGGACTCAGACATTCAAAAAGGCCTTCCTTAAGACGACTGTTTTGACTGGACTGCGTAATGAATAAGGCAACAACGAAGCCAAGCAGATTGCCTGGAAACAGACCTACACTGCCTTAATTTCCATGCTGGAGAAAAGAAAGGATAATAATGAAACAAACAAAATCCCTCTTTGGTTAAACACTTCAAAAGAGGCAGCACCACAACGAAGAACCTCTCGCTTTCAAACCTCATAATAATAACCTCCGCAACTAAGAGGAAGCAGAGCAGGAGAATGGAGAAATGGATTTGGGGCAGGGTTAAGAAGCCTCTGGCCTTCCAGGCATTGCCAGAATACAATTCCCACCATCCCCGACCATTTGCCAGGCTGGAGTCCAACAACATTTGGTTCCCCACCCACAATTCAGGGTGTTCGTTGCCACTGGTGCCATATTTAATGTCCAATGACCAATTTTCTCACTCAGGGTGGGGCAACTTAATAGGACGACTTTTCAGGGGGAGCCCATAAGCCAGTGCAAGTCATCTGAACGTGCCTAGGAGTCAACCCCTGGCCTCCATTTAGAAAAAGCTATTGGAAAGCTGCTGCCAGATGAGAGAATGTACTGGGTTAGGAGAACCAAGGATCTGACTCGTTACAATGCTGCTCCATAGGTCCAAAGTCATTCTCATTTTGCCCATCCTGGTTCCAGTACAAATCTTTGTTCGTTTCCTCGTACACACAAGCCTCTGCCTCCCACACCTGCAGAGCATCTTGAATTTTCTATCTCCAAACTAACAGTGATCTATGCATCGTAACCATGCATCTAGACAAAACTTAATAGACGTAGTGCTGTGTGTCCATGCTGGGAGTAGGAGAACCTTAAGACAGGGATAATACAGTAAAAGCAGCTGGACTTAACTTCTGCTCAAAAATTACCTTTTCTGGAATGGGTCCAATGGCACAAATGCACTTTTTTTAAAAAAGGGAGTTCTCACAGGGAAAGAGCAGCAGCAACACAGCGGTCAGGGAAAAGGGCACTTGAGTCTCATCTCCAGGCCAGGCACAGGAACGTTTGTACAGTGCGGTACAGGAGCTTTTTGCACAAAAGTTAAAAATGAGGGGTGGAAGTGGAGAGCTAAACAGGAGCAAAAGGTTTCAGCACCACTGGACGCCATGCACCATTTCACCGCCATACGATTGCCAGCAGGAAACCATGCAAACCACCAGCCATCTAAGCACATCTGTGAAGGTCTGCATTGTGCATCAAAAGGGCGCAAGCCTAATGCAAAACCGCACACAAGCTAAACTGCTACACAATATGGCGCACACATATTAATGCATCTTATCAGACTGCAGGCACTCATGGTTCCAAGTTTGGAACAAATCATTGCTTTGGTGCAGCTATATCCAGCCGTGCACTTCCACTGCATGCTGTGTAGCAACTGTTACATACAGCTATTTGTGCCAATTCTGCTTTCCCAGCACGTGGAACTCTGTCAGAGACACGTTAGCATAACGCAAGCGGTACGTTTTGGCTGTTACGGGCAGACTTGCTCACGGTGCTTCTAAGTCCTCAGCCAAAAAGCACAGTGCTGATAATCCACTAAAGTGATCAAAAACAGTAAGACCACTCCCCCTGCCTTTTTTTTTTTTACTGCGTGCTTTTAAAATGTGCCTTCAACATTTCTCGAGCCTCAAGCCAGATCACGGAGTCCAACATTCCTCACTCAGCAATTGTTTAGAACTTGCTGATACAACAGCAGCAAATTAATTTCCACCAGAGGAAAGACTTCCTTGCTATTGTGCGGCAGCTTATTAGGAGAAAACAATCTGAAATAATTAACTTTTTTCTTCTGCTTTTAGTGCTTGTCAATGATTAGCCGGCTCAGAAGGGCTTCCCCCCTTCCAAGAACTCTTTCCCCCTCTGACTTGCTTTCCCCCTTAAGGGTCTCCCCCACGCCCCCCCAAAAAAACCCCACCGTGTGCCTACTTCTGCAAGCAACGTGCAGAGAGTATCCGTGCCAAGTATGACCAATTTGAACTTTTATACGCTGATTTTCAAGGTCACTGCTGAAATGGGCAAGTTTGCACTTAACAGCATTCTCCAGAAACTACGCAGCACTACTGAATACGAGAGAAAAAGAGAGAGAGAGAGAAGGGAGGGGGGAGGGAGGCAAGAAGGAGCAAACTACCAAAGTTCAGCCTGCAGTGAACGCCAGCTTCAATGCTGAAGGCAAAGCAGCCTGTCGCTGGCGAGATCGAGCTGTCCCTCTGCAGCTGGACATTGCCTCTGGTTTGCACGGTTACATAAACAGAGATAAGAGGCGCCGAGGGTCCTCCTCGCTGCCTCCCGCCTTGCAGCCAATGGAGAGCGCCCGGCGGGAGAGAGGTCTTGGATGAAGGACACCCAACAGTCGGAAGCGAGAGGAACGCGGACGCCTCTCCACGGGGCTGTTGCCCTTACCTGGCCGGCTTCCAGCTAGACAAGCGCGCTCGTGGGCTGGGCGGCGGCAGCAGCGGCAACCTGAGGGCTAGCATGCCGCCCCTGCAAGGCTCCCTCGCCTCCCTTCGGCTCCATGTGCTCCGGGCTGCTCGGAATACATTTGGCGTGCGCTCGCTGCTGCTGCTGCGACAGGAGGAGGATTCAGCACCAGAGCGGAGCTGCTGCTGCTGCTGCTGCTCCTCGATCCCCACACCAGCTGACTGGATAATTAAACTAAACACATGCCGCCAGAGCCACTCCAACCCAGCGACGCTCCTGGGATCCCTGGTGCCACCTGGCAGGCTCTGGCCAAGCACAAGGGAGCGGCTCTCGGAAAAACAAGCGCGCAAAGGCGCAGAGGAGAGCGGCGGGCGAGGGCGCACGGCGGCGAGGTGCCCACGCGAAGGAGCCCCGCGAAGCAGACCCGCACCGGCTGCTCCCGTGCGCTTCCCCGGGATGCCGGAAGGGAACTGCGAGGCGGCTTCCTTGAAAGGACCGGGCAGGCGACAAAACCAGAGGAGCCACCCCCGCGTGGCAGGAGAGATCGCAGCCCAGGCGCGCAGGCATCTGCCACGCTTCTGCAGCGCGGCAAGCCTCGTGCGGAAGGCAGTTTGGGCCGCAACAACGACTAGATAGGCATCCTCGGGTGCTGATGCTGCTTCAGTTGCTGCTTAGCTGAAAGGGATCAGTGACAAACGTGTTGCATTTTTTGCAAATTGGTACACTGCTAACTGCTCTGAAAGCCTCATTTTGGGCTCAGAAGCAGTGCAGAAACTTAATACGTAACATGGTAAGGACAACAATATGGCAAGTGGGAGGATTCCCTGGATGGAGCTGGTAGTGCTGGTCACCCATCCCCCGTGCAGTATTATATTCACATACCCTGTTTTGTGTCAGAGACTACCTCCATACAAAAAGGCACAAGCAGTGTTTCACACAACGCAGTGGCGTAGCGTGGGGGGTGCAGGGGGGCCTGGCCGCACAGGGCGCAACATCTGGGGGTTAGGGTTAGGGGGCGCAAATCCACGGGTTAGGGGGCGCAAATTACTTGCCTTGCCCCGGGTGCTGACAACCCACGCTACGCCACTGACACAACGCACAATTAAACATATGGAACAATCAGACAAATCCAGGGTCAAGTCAACTGCTAGGCTACCAGTTATGATTGTTCAAGAGAACCTCCATGTTGCAGACAGGATGCCTCTAAATTCCAGTTGCTGGAGAGCAGGCAGCCGGGTTGTCTTCACTCAGGCCCTGCTTCTCTGTTTCCTGGAAGCACCTGGCTCGGGACTGTTCCAAGCAAGATGCTGGACTAGACTGGTCCTGGGGCAGTTCGGCTTGCTCAGACAAAAGTGGACATCTAGTCTGGCATGCTGCCTACAACAGTGGCCGGCTGAATGCTTCTAGGAAACCAGCAAATGTGACACAGTGGAGGCATCAGCTGTCCTTAGTAACTGGTATTTGGAGGTATAGTGCCTCTGCGTGTTGAAGCTCCCTTTCCTGTTGAAGGCATACTTGGTCACTGTAACCATGTCAGGGTATTCTGCAGAATGTGCTCCCCTCTAGGGAGACTGCCCTTGAAAACAGCCTGGAAATGTCAACGGGTGAAAAATGCTGCAGTTTTCTAGTCCAAGTGTATAACTGATACAGTGGTACCTCTACTTATGAACGCGATCCGTTTGCACCCCGAAAAGTCCGTAAGTAGAGCGCTACTACTGTGCGTGCATGAAGCGCGATAGAGCGCTTCTGCGCATGCGCACGTGGTAAACACTTCCGGGTTTGCCACATTCGTAACCTGAAAAGCCACAGCATGAAGCAAACCTAACACGAGGTATGACTGTATTTTTAAGCTGCATTGCTTACCTAATTTGTTTCTAGGATCAGTTCAAGTTGCCAGTGCTAAACATTGAAGCCCTGAATGATCTGGAAGCAGAATGCCCAAAGGACTGCCTCCCCCTGCATGTGCCTTCTCATGCGCTCAAGACAACAACTGAGGCCCCAACGCCTCCCTCCCGAACTGAGGTGGGTGGAGTTTTCATGTTATGCCACTGCAACTTTGGAATGACTTTCCAAGAGAGATCCACCTGGCTTGATCTGTGTCGTCCTATTGATGGAGGGAGGAAGCAAGCTAGGGAGATGCTAGCTGCTGGTTGCCATGGTTTTGGTGCTTTGCATGCTGCATTTTTAGTGTTTTCGTATAATTACTTTTATACTGATTTTTAAAAAATGAGATTAAAAAAAACTTTCTATGGCAACCTAGGAGAAGGATAGAACAGTACTGAAAATAAATAAAATAAACTTAGTGATAATTGAGAATAATGCTGGTCTCTTCTTAAACATGCTGGACCACGGTATCAGCTTTGACTTTTCAGGTGAAGCAAGTTGCTAAAGCACAAGCAAAACAGAAGTCACACTTGGGATTGTGACCTGTGTGTCTTACAGCAACAAGAGGAGTGGTTGCATAGACTGCCTCTCTAAAATGGCCCACCTGCCCTTAAAATGATGCTGTTGAGCCCCAACTGTGCTCTGCACTGGCTTTCCACAGCCCTCTAGGCACAAGTTTAAGTTGGCGGTTTGGTTTTTTCAGGCCTCAAATGCAGGTTTGCACATACCCGTGAGATCAGCACATCCTATGGTTCTCTCCCCCTGTCAGCATACGACGGTTTATTGACAATGGAGCCTTTCCACAGGAATCAAACAGAGTGAAGCCCTTTGCGGTGAGACACTGGAAGCTGCAAAGTAGAGGAAGAAGCAGCCCAGATCCATCCTTGTCCGCACCAGGTAGCCTTCTGGTTCCTGCTCACCTGGCCAGGCATAAATCCTTCCGGGGTCTTTTACCTGCCTGCCAACCTCTACTGTGACTCCTGGAACCTGTCTTTAATGGATTATCTAAACCTGGGAAACCTCTTTTTTAATACTTGGACTGAGGCTATGGTATTGAGAAGGGTGGGTCAACCTTTCCTCCCTGTGCTGTTTCTTCAATTTAAAGCTGTCTCCAACCTGTCATTAGTTGCAGACAGGAACGGCCCAACCAAGAGGCAAGGTGAGACAGCTGCCTCGGGCAGCAGAATCCACCAGGGGCAGCAGATCCCCATGTTGATCTTTCGTCCCCCACCATGTTCCTGATATAGATCTTCCCTCACCCCTTCTTCCCTGGCAGGGAGGGCAGCACCATTCTGGGGTGTGCCTCAGGTGCCAAAATGTCTTGGGCTGACCCTGGTTGCAGAAAAGTGAAAATGTCGAGTGGAAGATGCCACCAGCTTGGAAGGCTTTATTTTTTTTTATTTTTTTTTATAATATATTTATTAAAGTTTTCAAATAAAACATATATCAAATAAGCACTTATCGTTGTCCATTTAACATCTTTCAATTGTTACATGGGACTCCCCCACACCTCCCGCATACACTTACATCATTATTAAATTATTTTCAAGCAAATTATCATTTAACTCATCTTAATTAATAATCTTAATTTGGTTTGACATATAATTCGACTTTAAATCTATTTTAATGGTAGACAATTGTCTGCACTGGCATCCTATTCAGCACTCAGCCAGATTACAATATTTTTGTAAATAAGTCTTAAATTTCCTCCAGTCTTCTTCCATCCTTTCTTCTCCCTGGTCTCGAATTCTGCCGGTCATCTCGGCTAGTTGCATGGAAGGCTTTAAAAGATGATTGGACAAGTTTGTGGAGATTAAGGCCATCAATACCTATTACAGTGGTACCTTGGTTCCCGAAGGCTTAGTTGACGAACAAATCAGCGCCCGAACACTGCAAACCTGGAAGTGTTCCAGTTTGTGAACGTTTTTAGGAAGCCAAACATCCAGCGTGACTTCCGCTTGAGTGCAGGAAGCTCCTGCAGCCAATCGGAAGTCATGCCTTGGTTTTTGAACAGTTTTGGGAGTCGAACCGACTCCTGGAATGGATTAAGTTTGAGAACTAAGGAACCACTATACAGTTGTACCTTGGATCCCGAATGCCTTGGCTCCCGAACGCCTTGGCTCCCGAATGATCAAAACCCAGAAGTGATGTTCCAGTTTTCGAACGATTTTTGGAGGCCGAACATCTGGCGTGACTTCTGACTGGCTGCAGGAGCTTCATGCAGCCAATCAGAAGCCACACTTTGGTTTCCGGACATTTTGGAAGTTGAACGGACTTCCGGAACGGATTCCGTTCGACTTCCAAGGTACGACTGTACTATATTCTGCTTCCATAGTCTGCTGCAGGAATGCTTCTGAATATTAGTTGCTTGGAGCCAAAGAATGAGAAAGGGCTGTTTGGTTCCTGCTTGAGAGTTTCCTACAAGCCAGATGTTGGAATAGATGGACCACAGACCTGATCCTTCAGGCTCTTCTTATGCTGGAGGTTGAACCCACAAACTTTTTCATGCAAAGCCATTGCTCTACCACCGAGCAATCCCCTCACCTAAATAAGCAAAATGAGCACATCTGTTTAAAGCACTTGTATTATTCGGCTAACTCAGAGGCTTCAGGAGTCTTACAACAATGACTGAAACCATGAAGGCACACCCATTCTGCTCCTTCCCCAAATCAAGACATTTTTCATTCCCCTCACCCCCTCCAGGCTCAACAGAAAGTTAAACATTGCAGGCTCTGCAGGCAAAAATAGCAAGGAAAAGGGAGAGAGGACAAATGAAAATGAAACGAAGTGCTCTTTAGGAATGCGGCAAGACTGCTCCAGACACCAAGATTGATTGCAAAAGGGGGAACATTTGCCCCAAGCAAAGGCCACAGACACTGTTCCAAGTAAAGGAGGAGAGGCATTTCTTGCTGGAGTTGGGCTTTCTGGAAAAAGCACAATTGGCAATTTGCTCATGCACACAACCAGAGGACAGGCTCTCGGGGTTGTCGTGCTGTGCTCTTCAAGAAGCACAAACTACATGTTCCGCAGACTTTTGTGTAACATCCCATGTCTCCACCCTCCAAGAAGAACAAAAAGCTGCTGTGAGAGGATGCAACATTGAGCAAAAGGACTAGTGGGTGGAGGAGAGATGGGGCTTAGCCCCTTTCTCACTGCCGGTTTCTGCTGAACTCCCAGGAGCAGGTCCGTACGGAGCTTCTCAGTGGCCTGGGATGGGAATCTCATTGGAATGAAGTTATAAACTCAAACAAAAAAAGCAGCCGGTCTCTGTTGGGGTCCCCAGCCAGGAGAGTCCTCTGAGGCCCAGGGCAAGTGCACATGGCTCCCCTCCCCCTCCATAGGCCTGTCCAGGAGAGGCTGATTCCCACCCATGGAGACAAGGGTGCCTTGTAGACTCCCTTGGGTTATTCTCAAGTCACTGTGTTTTTCTTTGGAGCTGGGAACTCCAAGCACCAGAGACTGTTGCTGTTTACATAACAAGATCCTGGGGTGAAAGAGAAGTCTGGAGGTAAAGACTCCTCAAGGACTCCTCAAGCTCCCTGGTAACATGCAAGTTGCAGGCAAGCATCCAGTCGTGCACCTAAGCTAGCCAGGTTCAGAAAGATGCTGTACTATTCAAAGTTGAGAGCCACGAGAGATAAAACGTTGGAACTTGGGTGCAGAAGACCTGGATTCAAATCTCTGCTCAGCCATGAAGCTCCTTGAGCCACTCTCCTGCACCTATTTTCCTATTCTTAGGGGAAGTGGGATACCAATGTGATGAATTCTAGTCACCCAGTGTGCCAATGTATATAATAATAATAATAATAATAATAATAATAATAATAATAATAATAATAATTTATACCCTGCCCACCTAGCTGTGTTTCCCCAGCCACTCTGGGCAGCTTCCAGCAAAATATTAAAATACAATAATTCATCAAATATTAAAAGCTTCTCTAAACAGGTCATCTAATGGCCTGATTCTTTCCTATGCTTTACAATAATTCTGCAATTCACAGAAGGGAAAAGGAAGAAGGACCAATTATTATGTGTGAGGAGGCCCACTTCCCAAGACCGGCCAGCTAAGCCTTCCAACGTAGCAGGTAAAGCATAAAGCATAGTTCAACCCTAAGCTGAGACACAACATTTGCTGGGCACATGTCCTTTCAAACGTTACTTGGATGTGGCGACAGGGACAGATCTGGGGGTAGGACCCAACAGATACAGCTGTATGGAATGCCCCCAGATCCACTATTTCACCATATTTTGACCATGTGCATGCACTGATGGCTCACTTTGAAAAGAAATCCTTTGGGCTCATGCTAGAATCAGCCTTCCTTTTTTCTTTATCCATCTGGGGACAAAAGTACCCAAAGAGTCACTCCAGGAAGAGGCAGGAAAAAGGAGTGCCAGGCTGAGATCCCAGAGGATCCCTCACCTTCAAAAAACAGATCAAACTGTTTTATCACATTCTTGGGGCATCAGAGAGGTGGTACACAGGACCAATGAAAGCATGACCAGGGATCATTGTGCAAAACTCCATACAACTCTTTGTGTTCTCTCCACTATTGTATGAAGTCCCAAACCATCCAAGGAAGTGTGGAGGCAAGCCAATCCCTGGGCACAGCTTAAGGATCTAAGTGGAAGGTTCACCTTTGATCAAAGGATCTCTCCCAAAATTAAAGGAATCAGAAGGGCAGAAAGCTCATCTCATGATCACAGGGTGTCTGCTTTCTACTCCTCTTCTTCTTCTTTTACACATTAAAGCTGTGTGTATCTGAGCTCCTCTTAATGGTCTCGCTTCAGCCCCAAACACACTGTTATTGAATCTTTGATGGACAAGAGTTAAACAGATGCCAAAAGGATATTCACAGTCTCTTTAGCAGCAGAGCATTTCACAACAGCCTGGCTGGTCTTTAAGTGCTGAATTCCAACTGTGGAATGCAGCGAAATCTTGCTAATCCAGCTCTTTCTTTATTCCATGCATGGCTTATTCCCTTCCCCCTCAATATGCCAGTCTCAAACAAAAAACAAAAAACAAAAAAAAACACAGATTCCTGGTCAAAACAAAAAAATTTTTTTCCTTCCAGTAGCACCTTAAAGACCAACTAAGTTAGTTCTTGGTATGAGCTTTCGTGTGCATGCACGAAATTTCGTGTGCATGCACAGATTCCTGGGCGATGCCACTGAAATTCATGTCTTCCAGTCAATATTTGCATCATCAGAATTCTCCCTGCACATTATAAAACAGTAAGATTTCAGCAGAAGAAAGGATTTTCCACACTTCATTTAACTTCTGATACCTATCAATCATGCCCACGTAACTATAACATTTAGTAGCTGTACAGTTCTCTTGAGCGTTCAAAGCATTTCACGCATGCGTGATCTAAGGAAGCCTTATGCCAGCCACGTAAGAACAATATCATCCCTAGCTTGCAATATTTTGGGGGAGGGAGCAACTTAGGATTCTCAGTTCCCATCCTTCACCAAGGCCCTATAACAGCTCTGATATTTCGCAATGGGTATAAATCAGGCACTCCCACTGCCACAGCCAATAAGCACCAGAGGCTTATTCTCTATGCCTGCAAGAGAAGGGCCTCCCCCCAAAAAATCTCAAAACCAGGGCTGGTTCATAGGAGGGAATATGGTCTCTCTTGGACCTAAGGCATGTAGGGCTTCGTAGGTCATAAGCAACACTTTGAATTGTGCCCTGAAACAGACCTGTAGTCAGTAAAGCTGTTATAGTATGGGAGTTATATGCTCTCTATAATCAGCCCCAGTCAGTAATCTGGCTGCAGTTCTTTGAGCTGGTTGAAGTTTCTGAGCACTTTGCAAAGGCAGCCCCACAAAGAGCAAGTTACAGTAATCCAAGTGGGATGCATACCCTTTTAAATGCATTTGTGGTAGGTAGAGGAGTAGAGGGAGGGTTTATTGGTTTGGGGGTGTTCTTGTTTTTATTATGTACTTTGGGTTTTTGTTTTGTATTTTAATGTTGTAGACTGCCCTGAGACCTACAAATGAAGGGCGGTATACAAATAAAATAAGTAAGTAAGTAAATGTAACTTCAACGTGTGTCACTATGGCCTTAGTGGTGCAAACGCTTCCACAAACATACATAAACTGCACATAATTCTCCAGTCGTTTTACCTTAATATATGTGAGTTAGTTTGCAGAATAAGTACCCACATTCCTGCAAAAAACATTTCTATTTTACCCATTTTTGGTCCATTTTTTCAGCCTGCGCTGAGTTGGTACCCTGTTTTGTGTTTATTTCAGCTGCACACTTCGTCAACAAGCACCCTGTATTTTTATTTTTTTTAAGGTGACTAGGCCATCTGTATATCTTATCTTGTGAGTTGTTGCGAATGTCTAGAAATACTTTAAAACAATCAAATAAATAAATACTGTCCAGTATTGCTTTTTTTTAAAAAAAGGGAAATTAAAAAACCCAAGCTTTTATCAGAGAGCCAAGTGGCGGGGCAAGAGCTCTGGAGTGGGATGGAAAGGATGTACAGATACACTGAAATGCCATTTGCAGCTCAAATTTCACGCTCCCTCTTGTTCGGCTGGGCACCAAGATTAATTGCCCGTGTTGCAAAACCCAAGGAAACTGAAGGGACCAAGTTCTCCCCCTGTAGTCCCTTGTTCAAAAAGTGGCTTGCTGCTCATCAATCACCAGCCCAGCTGATAATGGTGAACAGAGGAGGGGCAAGGAGGAGGGACTGCAGAAAGGGAAACTGCCAAGGATAAGTGCTTCTGAAATGAGCGCAGCACTGCCAAAATGGCTTATTGCCTGGATGTGCTGCCTTCAGGGCCGGATTTAGGTCTGATGAGGCCCTCAGCTACTGAAGGTAATGGGGCCCTTTATATGTCCAGCTGTCCTTTGTCAACAACAAATTGTTGCTGTTTTTGTGTTGAGTATATGCTATATGAACCTAATAATAATAATAATAATAATAATAATAATAATAATAATAAATTTTATTTATATCCCGCCCTCCCCAGCTGAAACCGGGCTCAGGGCAGCTAACAACAATAAAACAGTACAAAAGTACAGCACAAACAACACTCTAAAATCATTCATTATAAAATTAATTAATTCAAGCCACTGGCAACCATTGGGCCAGAGCTCCACGAAGATTGCCAAAGGAGGGAGTCAGGCTGCGCCCTGACCAAAGGCCAGGCGGAACAGCTCTGTCTTGCAGGCCCTGCGGAAAGATGTCAGGTCCCGCAGGGCCCTAGTCTCTTGTGACAGAGCGTTCCACCAGATCGGAGCCACAGCCGAAAAAGCCCTGGCTCTAGTTGAGGCCAGCCTAACTTCTCTGTGGCCTGGGACTTTCAAGATGTTTTTATTTGAAGACCGTAAGTTTCTCTGTGGGGCATACCAGGAGAGGCGGTCCCGTAGGTACGAGGGTCCTAGGCCGTATAGGGCTTTAAAGGTTAAAAGCAGCACCTTAAACCTGATCCTGTACTCCACTGGGAGCCAGTGCAGCTGATATAGCACCGGGTGAATGTGATCTCGCAGCAAAGACCCCGTAAGGAGTCTCGCTGCAACATTCTGCACCCGCTGGAGTTTCTGGGTCAGTCTCAAGGGCAGCCCCACGTAGAGCGAGTTACAATAATCCAGTCTGGAGGTGACCGTCGCGTGGATCACAGTGGCTAGGTCAGGACGAGAGAGGTAAGGAGCCAACTGCATAGCTTGGCGGAGATGGAAAAATGCTGCCTTTGTTATAGCTGCAATCTGCGCCTCCATGGAAAGGGAGATGTCGAAGATTACACCCAAACTCTTAATGGGACGGTGCTGGCACTAATTGCGCCCCCGCAAGAGATGGGAGTTGCCCCCCCCAATCCCATATCGTCCCTTCCCAGCCAAAGGACCTCTGTCTTCGAAGGATTTAACTTCAACCGGCTCCCACGTAACCATCCAGCCACAGCTTCCAAGCATCTGATCAGTGTGTCTGGGGCCGAGTCAGGATGGCCATCCATCAACAGATAGAGTTGGGTGTCATCAGCATACTGATGGCAACCCAGCCCAAAACTCCGGACAAGCTGGGCGAGGGGGCGCATAAAGATGTTGAAAAGCATCGGGGAGAGTATCGCACCCTGAGGTACTCCACACACCAAGGAGTGGCGCGATGACAATTCCCCCCCCTCCCAAGCGCCAGGGGAATCTAAAGGTATCTAAAGCCATTTGGACACAACAAAATATGTATTTTATCAAAACACTGTTGCTGTATGTAGGTTTTATTTTATTTGTTTTTTATTTTATATTTTGGAAATGTACATCCAGTTTTTTCCTCCATTAAATTTTTTTGGGGCCCCCAAGAGAGTGGGGCCCTAAGCTATAGCTTGTTTAGCTTATACGTAAATCCCACACTGGCTGCCTTGGAACACATAAAGTAAAGGGTGGCAAAACACACACACATCCCTCCGGATACTCTGGATTAGCTAGTCATGACAGTATCTCACGTTTCTCTTACTAAGCTAATGTCATCTCTGGCAATGACCAGCCTATACTTTCTGTTATCTCCTAACGTAAACCCAGATAATGGGTCTTAGGAGAACAAAGGAACCTAAGAGGAGCTTTCTGGGTCAAGTCAAAGGACCCAACAAGCCCAGCCGTCTGTTCCCACAGTGGCTGGCCAGATAAAGATGGCAAACCCACAAACAAGAACTGAGAACATCAGCACTCTTCCTACTTCAGCAACTGGTATTCAGAGGCATTCTGCCTCTAACAGTACTATTTACATTTATTTATTTATTTTGCCTCGATGTGCATCACTTTCTGGCATTGAATTGCACTTGCTATTTTACTGCCCGTTCACTCAGCTTGGAGAGACCTTTCCGAAGCTCTTCACAACTGCATTTTATTGTAGTATTATGTAGAATCCTTTGCGATTTTGATGGATATGTAGTTTCATTTATATACCAAATATAAGAGTAGATGATGGTGTTGGAATTCGCTGCCAGGTATGGTGATGGCTATTAGCATAGAGGGAGGGAGACTGAATAAATCAGCAGTGGAGAACCTGTGGCCTCCCAAATGTCACAGTATTTGTGACTCCCATTGTCTTGACCATTGGCCATGCTTCCTGGGGCTGACGGGAACTGGAGTCATAGAACCATAAAACTGTAGAGTTGGAAGGGACCCCAAGGATCATCCAGTCTAACCCCCCTGCAATGCAGGAATAGGCAACTGTCTTGTATGGCAATTGAACCTGCAACCTTGGCAATATCAGCTCCACACTCTAAACAACATCATCTGGAAGGTCACAATCACCCTCTTCCGCAGATTAGGATTCAACAAATTAATGGAAGTGGTCTATCAATGCTTAGTAGCCAGGATAATGGTAAAGGTAAAGGTACCCTGACCGTTAGGTCCAGTTGTGGACAACTCTGGGCTCATCTTGCTCTATAGGCCGAGGGAGCCGGCATTTGTCCGCAGACAGTTTTTCCAGGTCATGTGGCCAGCATGACTAAGCCACTTCTGGCGAACCAGAGCAGTGCACGGAAATGCCGTTTACCTTCCCGCCGGAGCGGTACCTATTTATCTACTTGCACTTGATGTGCTTTCGAACTGCTAGGTGGGCAGGAGCTGGGACCGAACAACAGGAGCTCACTTGTCGCAGGGATTCAAACCACGACCTTCCAATCGGCAAGCCCTAGGCTCTATGGTTTAGACCACAGTGCCACCCGCGTCCCTAGTAGCCACGATAGCGAAGTGGAAAATTCAGAGATAGCATGCTTCTGAATATTAGTTGCAGGGAAAAGCTAAAAACCCCATGTCCTCTTGGTGGGTTTCTCAAAACCAGCTGGGAAACAGGACATTGGACAAGATGGTTTAATCCAACAAGGCTTTCCTTAATCTCAGAATACAGCACGGAGGGTTTAGGTATCAACATGCCTAACGTAAACAACCCCCTTCTGGATCTCAATCGCACCAGGAATACACAAAAATCCACTGCCTAGAAAGGCATTTTTCAACACATGGCATGCCTTGAAGCTTCTCTCACACTATTTATGTGCACATGTCATATGGGATAGGAAGTGAAAAATATTTTTTAAAAATAAAATAAAATACACATTCTTAGCATTGCACATATTACCTTGGAATTACAGGGAGAGAAAATGCAGGCGCCAATGTAGCAGATACAATAATACCCTGAGACAAAACAGTCTCTAAGTAAACAAGGGCTTCCCAGATGGAAAGGCAAGGTTGAGCTTTATTGCATCATCTGACTCCTCTACTCATAATAATTACCCTGCCTAATCAAGTCTTTGTAATCGGAAAGAAACCGTTCCCTTAGCCTACAGATTATTTAAAGGGCCTTTATGACGTGCTGAAAGATCTATTTCCTTTTGTGCCTTTTTAAAAAAAGAAAACAAAAACAAAAGCCTAGCTCACCTGCCCGCTTTGCAGCAACACCTTGGAGATTCATAAAGAAGGTGGAGATAAAACGAGAGAGCAAAAGCATCAGTGCCATTTCACAACTGAGACTGGTCAGCTCTGAACTTACAAATCCCACCAATGGAGGGGGGGGGGCGGGAAATGTGTAATATGATTGCTTGTATTAGAAACAACTTCCCACTCTTTTCTCCTTGGAATATCAAGCTTATCTGGAAGTCTACATTGGAAATAGAATGTAAGAACTTCAACAACAGTTGCTTATTACCGTATTTTTTGCACCATAACACTCATTTTTTCCCTCCTAGAAAGTAAGGGGAAATGTCTGTGCGTGTTATGGAGCGAATGCCTGCGGGTGGCGGGGGGGATCTGCTGCAGTCGTGAGCAGAGGATCCATGGTTCCCCTTCCTTCCCTCCTCCGTGGTTACAAAGCATGGATCCACATGGATCCTCAGGATTTTTGCATTGGGCTACTCCAAACTCACTGTCAGATCACATGTCTATGGCCACAGCATGAACCACAAAAATCATATATCCACTATTTCATTTAGAATATTTTTTTTCTTGTTTTCTTCCTCTAAAAACTACGTGCGTGTTATGGTCTGGTGCGTGTTATAGAGCGAAAAATACGGTATTTTCATTTTCATTTTGTTAGCTTATGAATCAAGGACCGCCTCTCCACATATGAACCGACCTGGACCCTGCGATCATCTGAGGCCCTTCTTTTTGTGACCCAACCATGAGAGGTCTAGAGGGTGGCAGCAGAAAAACGGGCCTTTTCTACATTGGCTCCCCATCGCCTCTCCCTAGGGAGGCTTGCCTGATGCCTTCCTTGCATAGCTTTAGGTGCCAGGCAAAAACAATCCTCCTCAACAAGGTCTCTGGCAGACTAAACAACCAACGGTCTTTTAAATGTGTTTGTGGGAGGGAGGGAGATTGGTTTGTGGCTTCTTTGGGTTTGTTTTTTTTCGTTATGCATTTTATGTTCTCATTTTGTATTTGAATGCTGTAAACCGCTCTGTGATCTGTGGGTGAAGGGCCATATAAAAATTTAATAATTATAAATTTTAAAAGATAGTCTCCCCGTGAGTCACAAGGCCTAGTTACAGGTAGGTAGCCGTGTTGGTCTGTCGTAGTCGAAACAAAATTTAAAAAATTCCTTCCAGTAGCACCTTCAAGACCGACTAAGTTTGTTATTCGTATGAGCTTTCATGTGCATGCACACTTCTTCAGATACCTCTTCTGAAGAAGTGTGCATGCACACGAAAGCTCATACCAATAACAAACTTAGTTGGTCTCTAAGCTGCTACTAGTCACAAGGCCGTTTGCATAAAATACAGCTAAAGAGAAGGAGTGGACATATAACCATTCTTCTGCCACAGGTATTTATTTACTTCATAAATAAATGAATTGATATACCACTTGTTGAAAAAAACTCAAAGCGGTTTACAAAACAGATAGAATAAAAAAATCACCGCTAAAAAACCCTACAACCATAATTTAAAGCATACAGAAAGTTAACACCATAACAGAATAGACTAAAACGTATTGAAACTCATACAAACTTTCTAAGCATCTGGGTGCTTATCTAAATATCTGGGTAGCATCTGGGTAGGCGTATCTTAATAAGAATGTCTTCAGCAGGCACCGAAAAGAATTTCAATAGGCAGGGAGTTCCAAAGTGCTGCCACACACAGTGTATTTTTTCTATTGGGGGGGGGTATTGATTGCTGAGATTATTATTTTTTTATAATTTTTTAATTAGCTTGATATACTACGTGGCACCTGTAAAAATGCCAATTCCGCCAACTGAAGCAGTCAAGTGGGCACATATGAGGTAAGGTGGTCTCATGAACTGGTCCCAAATGATTCAGGGCTTTTTATACTGATGGTAACTCCTTGAACTCAGCCTGGTAGCAGATGGGCAACCAGCGAAGGCCTCTGAGCACAGGTGTTATAGGCTGAAGAGTCATCCCTCCTTTCTGTGGCCGTCTTCACCACAAAGTGGCAGAGGCAACCAGAACCAGATGCTTTGCTATGAGGAAAGAGCCACATCTTACGAGCCAAATCCTGAAAAACCCTCGGTGTGGAGGCTAGGAACATAGGAAGCTGCCCTACACTAAAGTCAGACCATTGGTCCATCTAGTTCGGTATGGTCTTCAATGACCAGAAGCAGCTCCCCAGGATTTCACATGGGAGTCCTTCCCAGCCATACTTGGGGATGGCAAGAACCGAACCTGGAACCTTCTGCATGCAGAGCAGGTGCTCTACCAGTGAGCTAGATAATAGCTGCATAAATTCTACTGGACAGCAACCTCCTCCTGCAAAAGGACGACTACAGAACAAGAGGCGGCAGGAGCTCCAGTGCTAGCGCTGGCTGATCTCCCGGGTGGATGTCTTTCCACATATAGAAGGCAGCACACAGTGACTCTGCTATGAGCTAAAGTCTACATTACACCTGGGCACTGCAACCCAAAATATTATGAGTGCCTTACATGCCAAGCATAGCAATGGCTTCTGGTATACTAGAGAAGGAGGCACTAATCTCCCTGCTGAGCTCTGCAAGTTGAGAAGACAGTAACTTGCCCAAGATCATCTAATAAAGTCCTGGACAGGCTTCTTAATTTAGCTGAATCTGTAACTAATCCTTTCCCAAGAGTTTGGGACTGATAAGTATTCCTGGAAACAGAATTGAAGGGTTGTATGAAAATAATAATAATAATAATTATTATTATTATTATTATTAGCTTTAACATTAACACATATCTGTTTAAAATTCCTCCATGCCTTCTTCCAAAGAAGGAAGTTTTATAGCTCCTCCAAAAAGCACACGTGCTCATACTTTGACCTCTAGGTGAAGGGGCTTCCACAAAGGAGGGATGGCAACATAACAGGTGCCCTTTGTGTTAGAACTTGGGTGGTACAGTCACACAAGCATTTCCAGAAGATCTTAAGTCTTCACCAATTCAAAGTGTTGGTCTGACCTTTAAAGCCCTAAACGACCTCGGTCCAGTATACCTGAAGAAGTGTCTCCACCCCCATCGTCCAGCCCGGACACAGAGGTCCAGTGCCGAGGGTCTTCTGGCGGTTCCCTCATTGCGAGAAGTGAGGTTACAGGGAACCAGGCAGAGGGCCTTCTCGGTAGTGGCACCCGCCCTGTGGAACTCCCTCCTACCAGATGTCAAAGAGAAAAACAACTACCAGACTTTTAGAAGACATCTGAAGGCAGCCCTGTTTATGGAAGCTTTTAATGTTTGATGCATTACGGTATTTTAATATTGTGTTGGAAGCTGCCCAGAGTGGCTGGGGAAGCCCAGCCAGATGGGCGGGGTATGTATGTATAAAAAAATAAATAATACAACACAAAAGTCTATTGCCTCTGCAATCCAAACTGCAGACGAGGCCCTCACATCCTGCTTTCCCCCAGTGCCTAATCAGATGCTTCCCAAATCTGGTTAGCCACTGGGGGAAAGAGGATGCTAGGCTAGGTCTGATCAAGCAACGTCTTCTTAACAATAACCCGTTCCCCTGGTTGCCATTTGCGCACATACCAGGTTTTATCTATGTTGGCACAAAACTATGCGCTATTAGAAGCAAAGTACTTTAAAAGAGACTCCTGCCAACCTAGCAGTTTGAAAGCACGTCAAAGTGCAAGTAGATAAATAGGAACCGCTCTGGCGGGAAGGTAAACGGCGTTTCCGTGCACTGCTCTGGTTCTCCAGAAGCGGCTTAGTCATGCTGGCCACATGACCTGGAAGCTGTACGCCGGCTCCTTCGGGCTATAGAGTGAGATGAGCGCCGCAACCCCAGAGTCGGTCACGACTGGACCTAATGGTTACGGGTCCCTTTACCTTTACCTTTACTTTAAAACAGAAGGAGATTCCCACCTATGTTATGCCCTATTGTGATAGCCAAGACCAGCCAAATTTATTTTCTTAAGCGATCCCACCCACGTGCTACATTCAAACTGCAAGATCATGCATGGGTCATACAGAGTAGCTTTGGAACGTGTCTCTGTGGAAAATTGCACAACCCTTAGCATAGTTCAGAAATATCATTCAACAGTTTCCATTCGGGCTGCCTGCGGGAGTGAAAGTTAAACCAACAAAGGGCAAAGACCTTTGGAACTATTATGACTTCATTGTTTTGACTAGATTTTAATTGAACCATAATGGTGCATTTTGTTACCCTCTCACTTAGCAAATCAACTCTGACCCATCCAATCTGCATTGTATCTCAGATGATGATGATGGTGATGATTATATGCATAGAAGAGTGCACACAGACAATTATTGACCTTGTAACTGCAACATCTGCCCATATGAGGGAAATGTCATTGATGAATTACTTCCTTGGATTTTTGATCAGATGCAGAAGATGCATGGTAAAATGCTCCTCACCACATGTGCTACAGCTTCCAGCATGGTTGCATGCTTCTGTATGAAACTGAGCACCTTGACCCATTCCAGCCAGAGTTCACACCCACTTCTAACTGGAATTGTCCTTGGTCGCCCTGATGGAGATGGACAGGAAGAATTCAACCCCACTGATTTTCCTGGATCTCTTAGCAGCTTTTGATGCTGTCGCCCATGATATCCTCCTTGACTGCCTCTGTGAGTTGGGTGCACCATTTTACAGTGGTTTCACTCCTACTTACGGGGTTGGTTCCAGATTGAAGAAGTGGATATTGTCTTGACACCCTTGAATTAATCTGCAGGGTGTCACAGGGCACAATTTCATGTCCAATGTAAATTAGTATCTAGACAAAACTTTAGGAGACTTCAGGTGAGTTGCGTTATCTGTATCTTGATAATATCCAGCCCTTTTCTCTGCAAGACCTGAAGTCTTGCATGTCCTCAGTTGATGCCTGAATATTACAGGCATCAAACTGCAACTGAACACTGGCAAGACAGAGACCCCACGGATGGGCTGTTCTTGGGTCCAGGGATTGGACTGTGAGCTAGTTCTGGGTGGCAGGTGCTTAGTTTGGGGCTTTGGTGGCACTTCTGTTGTCTATGCTCTGTTAACTTCTAGTTTGGATTACTTCAGTGCATTATGCACGAGACTGCCTTTGAAGGCCCTCCAGAAACTCTAGCTGGTGCAGAATTCAGCAGCCAAATCACTGACTGGGGCAGTATGGTCTGAACACCAGTTGTGGGACAACTGCACTGGTTACCAATTCTTTTCTGGGCTCAATTCTCAGTGCTGAATTTGACCTATAAAGCCTGATGTGGCTCAGGACCCCAGGACCTAAAAGTCTGCCTCTCCTCACATGAACCAACCCATACTCTGTGATTGTCTTCCAAAACCCTTCATTTGCCCTCTGCATGAAAGGTCTGGAGGGTGGCAACACAAGAACATGCCTTTTCAATGGCGTCTCACCCTTTTTCTAACTTGTTCTGCCTCAAAGTCTGGTAGCATTTCTAGCTCCTTTGCAATCTCAGTAGCCTTTATCCAAACTTGTTGAAAAGCCTCATCATACCTGCAGCCCACAAGGTAACACTTGGTCACTTGCAACTGGCTTGGAGCTGAATTTAAATCAGATTCTTCATTTTGTAGGGATAAGAAGGAATACCACAAATCTGAACTTACAAATCGCATCAGCGAGGGCCTTGGATTCAATTTGGGAAGTATTCCCAAGTAAAGCCTTTAGGCTTGTGTCATCAAAGATCTCTCTTAAAGCATCATATATACGACTAAGATGGTATCTCAGTGGTTTCAAAGCATCAGTCTGACTCTCCCCTCTTGTTTCACACAACGGCTTAATGGTTATGCCTAAGTCTGATACATGGCTAGTTAGAATTTGCCAATGCTGAATCGATGCAGAGAAATCATTAAAAATCTGTTGAACCAGCCTGAAGAAACTAGTTGCTTCCAGACAACGCTTGGCAGCATCATTGACTACCAAGTCTAAAGAGTGCGCACTGCAGGTCACAAAAAGGGACGTGGGTCTATGGCTTTTGCCTGTAGACATTTAAAGCCCCAAACGACTTGGGACCGGGACACCTAGCAGTTGACCTCCCGCAGTAGACCAAGCTGATCTTTTAAGACATTTTGAGGTGGCTCGTGATCTTTTGAGAGATTTTGCGGTTGCTCAGCACAGAAGCAAGTCTTTCCTCTGCTCATTCATGAGGCGGAGAAAGTAATGACCTTTAAAAGCCTCTTAAAAGCTTATATATTTGCCCAAGTTTTCCTTGACTCCAACTCTTTGTTTTGTTTTGTACACTGCTCCCAAGTATTTGTGAGACACAGTTGTGCTTTTAGAAAATTGTATTGAATGTTTTTGTTGTATCTTTATTGTTTTTTGGATGCATTTCAATTGATCGTTTGTTTTTATGTATATTGTGTTTTTATATGATGTAAGCCGCTCTGAGCCCAGCTCCGGCAGGGGAGGACAGGATACAAAGAAAATTTCTTATAATATTATTATTATTATTTTCATGGAAGAGTCTAAAGATTTTTATTATATTATTACATTAAGCAGTATGTGTGCACGCACATATGCATGTTTATGTACACACACACACACACACACACACACACACACACAAATAAATAATCCTGCTGTACCAGGGTATGGAAGAAGCTGGTAAGAACATAAGAAGAGCCCTATTGGGTCAGGCTAATGACTCATTTAGTCCAGCATCCTGTTCTCACAGTGGCTAACCAGACGCTTGTGGGAAATCTCCTGTGGTTTCCAGAAACTGGCATTCCAACCAGTAATGGTAAAGAGTTGTCTGCATTCGAACTCCAGGCAGCAGCCCAGCATGGCCAGCACTGTTTTGTGCCAGGCCACACCAGCCACGCAGGAGGCGAATCTTCACTCTGCTGTGCACAAGGAGCCACAGTTCCTGGCAGCGCCAAGCCTGGGGAATTGGCAGGGGTCTTGCCGAGTTACTGTAGATTTGCGGGTCCTGTTTTCCTTCCCCCTCTCAACCGCCACACTTGTGTTCGAGTCAATTATGCGCTTCTTTAACCTTTGCTCAGCATAATTCCACAGCTACAAGGCGCTGATGATCATTATTATTCTCATTAGCGTGAAGAGTCCTCAGTGCCTCTACGGCACTTCACAAACAAAGCCATCTAAGCAGCGGCGTCAGCCCGCCTTCCGCCAAATCCTTCCCCGCCGAGGGATCAATATCTCACTGCCCTTATTATTTTAATTTTAATGCCTCGTGAGGGGGTTTCACAACATAAATAATTATAAGCTACTGATGAAAGTATCTCGCTTCCCGCAGAGCAAAGGAGACCTTGGGGTTCAATTAAATGACAAGAGAAAACAATGAAGATGGTACCCTGGGTTTGAACGCCCTCTCCAAAACACCTCTCTCTTGTTATTCTTATCCAAAGACTTAATTATCACCCAGATGGTGAAAAGCGCTTCCTATCAATAGTCCACAACAACACTTGCTAACGGATGGGGACCAATCCTGCTGTGCAAGGCTGGCTTACCTGTGGCCTTCCAGGTGCAGTTGAACTCCCACCAGTCCCAGCCAGTATGGTCAATGGGAGGCTCGCTGGGCACCTTCATTAGATATATTTAGGCACCAGGCAACTCCTTTGGCTAGAGTTGAGGAGTGGGCACAGAGGGTGAATTCTGACCAGACATTCCCCTATTTCTGGACCTGCCTCAAGTCACAGGCCAACGGGAAGTGGGCTATTCCAGTTGTTTAAGAGGACAATCTGTCGGGCACAACTAGCCCAAGAGCAGAGGCCACCCAGGAACTGAGCTCATGAAGAGAGCTCCTCACATGACTGTCTGAGGGAGCTTTGCACCACACTCCAAGACTTGACCTGGCTTCCCTCTTATCTGCCTTGTCCTCAGGTGCTAGTGTTTCACCATGCAGACACACAGGCCTACTGATGTCTCTTCTTTTCACAGTTGCCAACAATGGTTAAATCAACCGAAAACAGGGCAGCCTTGCTGAAAGAGCTGGGTTAGAGAAGAAGAATGAACTGGTCAGAGGAGACAAGCAGAGTCTCACTTTAAGAGACAAACATATAGGAAGCCTAGTTTAGGGTTTCTTCGTGAAGCTGAAGCTCCAGTACTTTGGCCACCTCATGAGAAGAGAAGACTCCCTGGAAAAGACCCTGATGTTGGGAAAGATGGAGGGCACAAGGAGAAGGGAACGACAGAGGACGAGATGGTGGGACAGTGTTCTCGAAGCTACCAGCATGAGTTTGACCAAACTGCGGGAGGCAGTGGAAGACAGGAGTGCCTGGCGTGCTCTGGTCCAGGGGGTCATGAAGAGTCCGACACGACTAAATGACTAAACAACAACAACAATACACAAAATACATGGAACACAATCTCCTGAACCCTGCAACACAGAATAATACGGTTGTATTTGTAGCTTAACATTTCAGTTATTTCCCAGTTACAAGTACAATAAAGTTCAGCTTTCATTTTTATATGCAACCTCAATGGCAGAAATCCAGAAAAATAGTGTTGCATTCTACAAAGGGGACAGAAACACACAATACTGCAAAGATGAATGGGGGGAAATCACATCCCTGGCGCCATGCAAAAGTGCACATCCATTAAGCCGTAAGGCAGCTATGGAAGCCTCTCATTGCTTTTATCAATTCACTCTTATCGTTTGCTATGCAAGAAGTGACGATGGCCACTAGCTGTACAGATGCCTCAGTGTCAGATTCTGGAGCAGACAGGAGAGGAAGGCCAAATCTCTAATGTTCTACATGCGATATTCCCAGAGGCATCTGGCTGACTGCTTTTGGAAGCACAATGGGCCTTGACCTGATCCAAGAAGGCAACTCATGAAAAATCATCAGGGCAACACTTGCCATATGCATCACTCAAGGCAATATTTTAAGGCTCGCAAACTTCTGCTGGAAAACTCATCAGCTCAAGCTAGCCTTTTCTCAATTCTACAATGCAGGGGTAGTTTATGGTTCTGTATGTTATTAGCTTTGTGAAGCACATGTGGAATTCTTGGGAAGCCAGAGCTCCATCAGAAGGTGACCGATAAAGTCTCCCTGTTCCGGTCTCTGTGGGTATTACCCAAAACAGCTGAGGATAACAATCCATTTGGTCTATTTATAGCTCTCTTAAATATAGAAGCATTACCATAATACCACACCAGCCACATGAACCTGCAAAACCAAACATCACCATAGTACTGAGGGAGGACTAAGGCCTTTTACCAGCTATGACTAATGTGTCAACTCCAGCCATTCTTGGACAGGAATAGCCTGGCTGTGGTGATTCATGCATTGGTAACCTCAAGACTTGCTTGTTGCAATGCAATGCAACCCTTGCCTGGTCTGGAATTTCCAGATGGTGCAAAAAGTTGCAGCTAGACTGTTGGTGAGGACATACTATATCCAGGAGCACATAACTCTGGTGCTCAAAAGCTTACACTGGTTGCCTGTAAGTTACAGGGCCATGTTGAAGGTTCTTGCATTACTTTACAAGGACCTTAACAATGCAGATCCAGAATATCTTAAGACCAACTGAACCCTTATATCCTCGCTAGATCACTAAGATCTTTGGGGAATCTCTGTTGGTGGTCGTCCATGGCTCAGATGCATGGCTTGTAACTACCAGAAACCCTGTATTCAGCTAGTGGTCCTGGGCCTGTGGAACTTCCTGCCAATTGAGATTAACAGGCAAACCCTCCTTGCTGAGCTTCAGGGGTAAAGCTAAGACTTCCTTGTTCCAGAAAGCATTGGTTTTATGATAAATGTTGATACTTTTACTGTCCAGCTCTCTGCCGATTGCTTTTATGTACATCACTTACATATGTCAATGATTAAGTGGCATATAAATGTCTTAGATAAAACAATCCATCAGTTCACATGGAGGGTATCCAGACACAGCTCAGATGAAGGGCAGTGCGGTGAGAAATGCTGAGGGGTAGTCTCCCCAGACGGTGTCCTGAGGGACAGCTCTGGAACTTGGTAATTTGTGGAATTTGTGGAAACACAAGAATCCAAGTTAGGTTAGGAGGTTGCTTCAGAGTGAGTCAGACCATTGGATCCATCTAGCTTAGTACTGTAAACACTAATTGCCAGAGGCTTTCCAGGGTTTCACAGAGGGATGTCTCCCAGAGATTGCTGGGGCCAAAACCTGGGACCATTTACATCCAAACCACTGATCTACAACCCTTCCTCAGCTTAGGTTAGGTTACTAGGCCATTAGTTAAAACCTCAATGTTTCTGTTGAAAGATCAGAGAGTATTCAGAGTAATCTCACACGCTTGCCACTCTTTAAAAAGTTCCACAATATTTCTTAAAAACTAACAAAATATAGTTGGCTTTGGAGAAAAATCATAATTTCAAGCCCTCATAAATCAAGGGTTGTCTTCAGAGTCTTCTGAAGTGGCTGACTAACAATCAAGACACTTATTTGAGATTAAGTTTTATTTACTACAATGGGATATATTTCTGATTGAACAGGTTTCAGAGTCACATTGCAAGCTGCAGAGGTTGGATGGCCATCTGTCACGGATGCTTAAGTTGAGATTCCTGCTTTGAAGGGGTTGGACTAGATGGGGTTCCTTCCAACTCTACAATCTATGTTTCTATGAAAATGACAAAAGCTAACACACGGTGGTGATGGCCCCACACATGCACACAAGCACCTTCTGAGGCTCACACTTTCCCTACGATGGTCTAAGGAGGTTGTGGGAATGGGGCCTCCAAAGACAGCTCCGAGTCCCAGGTTTCTTCTTGCATTAAGAGTCGAAAATGCATCTGCACTGATCACGAACAACAAGAAAAGCAGATTTCCAAAGTATTCACGTCTTGATTTGGAGGTACATTAAAAGCAGATTTTTGAAACAGAGAAAAAAACAAATGTCCAGGGAAATTAAGGGTGTGTTCCAGTACACTACTCCCATATACATACATGGCTGGTCCTGAGGAAGAGTCATTTATGGAAGGGAAAAAAAAGGAGAATAATTTGGCAGTGTTCATATTCTTCTGAAGCAGACATAACACACATAAATCCTTCGCATGTTCTTAATAATTCAAACTACATTGTACAGATTTCAGCGTGCTTTGCCATCCCTGCCTCATATCTATCACACAGCCACTTCAGCCAAAAGATCGTGATTTGCTCAAGGCCACTTGGGGCGGAGAATAAATTTGAAACTGAGTTTCCCAAGCTGTAAAGAAACTCATCAGCTGTTGTTCCATCCTGGCCCTGGTAAGACTTCAGATGAAGCAGCTCATCTGAGCATTCCCATTAAAAAAATATTAAACAGGATGCTACCGTGAAGGAGGAGTAGTTTTAATTTTAGCATTTCAGGCTGATTACAGATCTTAAGATGGAACTTTAAGATGGAGGAAACTCATTTAATTTCTGCTTCTTAAACAAATGCTAATGATTAAACTCCAGGCTTGGATTGCCTATATGTACAGTTTAGCACACACACTAGATTTTCTCTCCTTTAAAAACAACAACAACAACAACTCGTTTTCAGCGGTAGATTCAGATCTGAGCATATGAATTAAGTAGCTCCGCAGTGACCCAAGAAGGGTAACAAGGACCAGAAATAAAGAATGTAATTTCCGAAGCATTTGTGAAAGAAAGCAGGGATGGTGAACTAAGCAAGCCCAGAGTAAGGCAAACCAACGCAAGTCAGTCTTGAACAAGGTGTGCACTGGCAGGAAGAGCAAGGGGCATCAGCAGTCAACAGAAGCAAAGGCTGTGTGCACATCACAGTGTTAGTGCACATGTGGGTCACACAGATCCAGTTTTTCCATGCGTGCTTGTGTGGACGTTCATCCACACATGAGCACCTTCAACTGATCTCCATCTCAGTGTTCCCTCAGTGGGTAGTGAACAATGGGATTTACAGCCATACCTCGGGTTACAGATACTTCAGGTTGCGTTTTTTCAGGTAACGGACGCGCTGAAACCCGGAAGCACCGAAACGGGTTACTTCCGGGTTTCGGCGGTCGCGCATGCGCAGAAGCGCTAAATTGTGCTTTGCGCATATGCAGAAGCGCCGAATCGCAACCCGCACGTGCGCAGACACACCGCTGAGGGTTGCAAATGTGCATCCCGCATGGATCACGTTCACAACCCGAGCATCCACTGTATTCTGACTGTGTTGTCCTCACCTCTCAGTTAGCATTTCCCCATTCTCCCTAAATTCTGGAAACCTGAGGTCCATCGTGGGCATGCACACAGATATTGGCTTACACAGGTAAACACATGGCCAATTTGTTTGATTTTGAGATAAAGGTTTTCGGATACACCAGACTTGCACAAGACAGTGTTTTTATGAAGGGCCCTTCAAACAACCAATTTGTTGAATGTTCCTCCTGGTTTACTTATATGGAGGTTAGATTATATTTGGCTTTTATTTAGTGTTCTTTCTCGTATGCTTACGGAGCAATTAGACAAAAATCAGCATTTGTTCTGCATGCATCCTGACTGGCTTGCGGGCTGTTTACCCATCTTCCCATTTGTCATTCCTTCATCCTCTCGAATGAGGGGAGTATGCACTCATGTAAGCCTATGGGCAAGCAGAATTTCAGAACATTTGAAATATGCCTATGCTTGCAAGCTGGTATTGTTTTGGAAAACAGAAACAATAGGAGACCCGGGGATGGGACGGGGGGCGACGGGATACACACACTTTAAAAAACATTTTAATGGTTCATAAAGAACCGTAACAGTGGAATATGTTTTCTTAACCACTTGTTTAAAGGAGGGCAGACTATTTATGTAAACATTCCCCCCCCCCATTTGAACCCGAGCCCAGTCATCACTACACATGGTAAAGGAAGGGATTTCATATTCCTGTGTGCCAATGACTGGAACAGCACCAAAAATGCTTATTTGGCAATATGAGCATATAATCATGGAAGCCACACGTACAAATTTCCTACTAGAATACTGCTTCGCAGTACTTACTAAAAGAGTCACTATATCAAACGTGGAGCACTCCTTGTCCAAAAAGACTCAAGTTACTGAGCTGGTGAGTATACGAATCTGGAAAATGAAAGGCAATTATACATGCATATAATTTTATCACTCTAGTGTGACCAAAAACCAAAACTGAGGGTGGGGCCACGCAGATAGGAGCCGCTTCGATTATCAGTCAACTCCCAGGGGCCAAGGTCCCTTCGGCCTCCCCAATAAAATAGTTGAGGGGGTCATCCCTCCCCCCCCCAAGTTGATGGGCATTGCCCTTAAAATAGTGTGTGCACGTGCCATGTCATGTGATCGATTATGTGGGCCAGGGCTTACCTTCCTACCCCATTTGATTCAAGTTGGAACCCCTGGTGATGGGAGTTATCCTGCGCTAGGAGCAAACCGAGTCTCCACACCAATCATGTCCCCAAGTCTATCCCTTAAACTGTTTTAAACTGTTTTTAACACTGTGTTTTAATTGTTGCGACCTGCCCTGTAATCCTAGGCTAAGCATCCTGACAGCTGCAACAGGATCGCAACAGAACATATTGTTGGAACTCCTCTTTAGAATGTTTTGCAGAAGAACAAAGGGCTAGGATTTAAGTGCTTGCGGGTGGCGCTGTGGGTTAAACCACAGAGCCTAGGGCTTGCCGATCAGAAGGTTGGAGGTTCGAATCCCCGCAACAGGGTGAGCTCCCGTTGCTCGGTCCCTGCTCCTGCCAACCTAGCAGTTCGAAAGCATGTCAAAGTGCAAGTAGATAAATAGGTACCGCTCCGGCGGGAAGGTAAACGGCATTTCCGTGCGCTGCTCTGGTTTGCCAGAAGCGGCTTAGTCATGCTGGCCACATGACCCGGAAGCTATACGCCGGCTCCCTCGGCCAATAAAGCAAGATGAGCGCTGCAACCCCAGAGTCGGTCATGACTGGACCAGGGGTCCCTTTACCTTTACCTTTAGAGCCTTTTCACCTCCAAGCATCCTATTCCCCAAGGATCCCCAACTGGTGGACATCTACCTTTGCGACAACTAAAAGGCCTGTCTAAGCACATATGATAACAAACCATAGACTTCCAATAAGTGAATACTTTACCCGGCTAAAGCACATGTCTTAATGCACAGCAGACTATGCAAAAATCGGGAAATGGCCCACTTGCTCAAAGACCGAACTCACTTCAGTTACTGCCATGTTCATTCGCAACATGTAGTTTGGCAAGGAGATTATATGTGTCTAGTCTAGTTTGTTGAGACTAACAAGAATATTACTTGCAACCAATCCCCTTAAATACCAATTCTGCACAGTAAAGATTAGCAATGCTACATCACTAAGGGCATTTTGCAGCACAATTATCCAAGTACATAAATCCCCAGGACTTACTTAGGGAACATAGTGGTGGCAGGAGAGGCAGGGTAGAGGGAGATGATGGGCTTGAAGTTCCTGTTCCCTTGTCAAGGAAGACTAAAATGCACAATATGCTTTAGATTTGCTAAAGTATATCCTGCTGCTACTGAAAGCGAAGACCACATTGGCTTCAGCATACACTTGAGAGGTTTTAAGTGCGCCACATTTCATTATTTCAGTGACGATAAGCTTACATTTCCAGAGAGCAAAGGGAACGCTAGTTCTTCAATAAGAAGAGCTGGATATGAGAATCCACCAGAGATACAGCTGCAAGCACTGAAGCTAATTCATAGATGGATCTTAGCTTTCTAAAAGGCAGTAGGGAGATGTGATTCTGCAGGCGCTTAACCTTGATGTTCTAAGGGGGAGCTCAGCTTTCTACTCCCAAAGGAAGCCTTTGCACATATGTCAGAGCTACCCTAGGTCCCAGCTCACAAAGGACCAACGCTGCTTCGTTGTTAAGTATAAAAGTCTTTATTGAAGTTCAGTTTCACTTCCAGAGCCGCAGCGCGCAGCCCCACGTCTAAAGTGTCAGACCACTGATGCTCCGTCTGAGTCTCCTCCCCCTTGACACCAATTTAAGATTCTAGCCTTGCTCCACCTTCTCCGCTGCTCCTTCCTCCTCTGGGTCCGCCTGCCCGCCGGGGTTCCGCCCTTTCTAGCCTCTTCTCCCGCTGATTCCCCTGAGCCTTCTCCCTCCCTCCGGCGGGCTTTAGGAGCTGGTTCCCCATCCGGGTCTCCTGCTGTTCCGCGCGCCTGCACATTTGAACTTGGCGCGCGCGCCCAGCCAGCAGCTTTCCTCCTGACCGTTCCACTGCTGCTGTCACTGCTTCCCCCTTCGGGGGGGCTAGCTGCAACTGACCTCCCCTCCGTTGGAGGCGTGGTCAGCCCTGACTCCCTCTCTGGAGGAGACACTGCTCCTGACACATGTGACTCCTCCCCCCCACTACGCTCTGGTGGGGAAACTGGTCCTGATCCTCCACTGCTGCTTTGGGGTTCCCCTCTGGCTCCTTGTTTCTGGTGCGTCCCCCCTGGGACCCCCCTTGCCCTGACCATCGGCGCCCCCTTCTGGGAATCTTCTGATTCGCTGGAGAAGCTCATGGAATCTCTCGGGCCACTGTCATACTCCCCTACGCTGCCCTCGGATTCTTCCCCTTCGCTCTCCCAATCCTCTCTCCCCAGTGCTCCTGGCTCCTGATTCCCTGACAACATACTTAAGTTCTTCCTTCTGAATCGACTCGTCTGAGCTCCCATGCTTGAGAACTGAGGCCTAGGATTTGGCTGCTCAAACTGGGCTGCCGGAAAGAGTCTTGCTAAGTAGGATCAAATATGCATCATTTAGCAAAGGCTCTGCTAGCCAAGCCTCAAGTTGCCAGTAGCCATCACAAGCAGCAGAGACTCCCCTCTGATGCCCAGTGTCTTTCTTTTCTGCTTGCTCTTTGATGAGACTGCTTGCAATGGCTGCCAGCAACAGGGTCCAGCTGCTATATTTTCCATATAATACAATACTGCAGCCAAGATTAGGGCCTCAATAGCCACTGAGAACAGGTGTCTGTTGTGGCCCCCTTCAAATGGTTTTGGAAGTCTCCAAGGAACAACAGCAGTTCATGTAATGGGCTGCCAGCTGCAAAAATCCATCTACACAACCATCAACACTAAAGATCTCATTTTTCAAGTGTTTCCCTCCCCGAACAATTTGCACTATTGGCATTAAAGGGTCTATTCACAAAATTAAGCATGAATCTGAAGCACAGGCCCAAATGACTGAAGCAGCTTTGTGGGTTATCCAAACAGGCTCTTTTTATTTTATAGAGTATATCATGCCTTTTGAAAGTGGGGGGGGGTTTACGCGGTGGTACATAACGAGATATATAAACAGTCATAATGAAACAATACAAATAATGAAACAGTACAGCCAAAAAGTTTTGTTAAATGAGCCTGCATACACATATAACGCAAACTGAAAATTTCCTGAAGAAAATGCCTCCTAAGAGTATTTTAAAATGTAAAAGAGAGAGAGGCTTCCTGGATTTCCTCAAGAAGTGAGTTCCACAGTCATGGTTCTGCTGCAGGAGGCGCCATGTTTTCTATCTGCAACAGGTATGGGAGCCAATAATAACTTCAGTCTCGTCAAAGAGCATCGTTTGGGGACTTGCTATGCAGACTGCTGAAAACACTTTTCTAATTTCTGCTTGAAATCATGTTTCCTAGCAGCTTTTAAATGCATGTACGGTTGCAGCCCACCATACACAGAGATTGGGTTCTTGGCAGAGCGCATATACGTGAAAATTGTGTATAGCTCAAATTACGTTTGGTAATAAACTTTTGAAATCAGAGGAAGAGAAAGAGGAGCTTTTCCACTGGCTAGCAGGGAGGCGTGTAAGACCAGCAGGATTCTCTGCCCACTTCTCCACTGGCAGGAAGCTGCAAACTTTGTTCCTGTCAGCTCCACTGGGCAACATTCCTTGCAGAGAAGTAGCAGGAACGCCATATAAAAGGGGGAACTTTTTACCTTGACTCTCAGCTTGAGGAAAACGCTCTCCACCCCCTCAGCTTCCATCTCTTCCTTCTTGTTCACTTCCATGGACCCTTTCCCCAGTCTTACAGGGTCTTTCCCCCAATAAACCCAGGGCATAAAACCGAGTTCATGTAAGTAAAACGCATGTATGAAGCAAAGTAACTGTATTGCTTTCATAATGGCAAATACCAATCAGCTTTGGCCGGGGCAGATTTCAGGCTGTGTTTAGAAACCAGAAAGGTCCCATACTACTGACAGTGTTTGCAACCCACTTTTTAACTTGGTGTTTCATTTTGGATTATGGAAGGGACTTCTATGCTCAATTTGGCACCTGACTGACAGCCTGAAATTGCTGCCAAGATACCAATGCACCAGCAACACTCCACAGATTATACTCTAAACATTCAGGCGGCATTATATTTCATGGGTTGATTTACAGTAGTCAGGCAACCCTGTGATTGAATACTTAAGTCTGGTCACCATTTCTGACAAAGATGAAGAGCAACTCCACCTTTTCAGTAATAAGACAGGAAGGGAGGTACTGTGCTTCTATAAAGGCAAACGTTTTAGGAATAACCCATGCAGCATATCCAAACTCAGCTACCAGTGACATAATAGATATTTAAGCAAATCACTGGATCTATTCTATACCAGTGCACAAGAAAAGGAAATTGCTTTGGTATACACACCACCACACAGAAGATCATCAATGCATTAGGACGGCAAGGCTCCTTCAAAATACAGTGGTACCTCTGGATGCGAACGGGATCCGTTCCAGAGCCCCATTCACACCCAGAGCAGAACACAACCCGAGGCTGCGCATGCACGGGGTCGCGATTCACCGCTTCTGCGCATGCGCGTGACGTCATTTTGAGTGTCTGCGCATGAGCAGGCGGCAAAACCCAGAAGTAACGCAACCTGAAAACGCTCAACCTGAAGCGACTTTAAACCGAGGTATGACTGTAGTGAACCAGTTCCTGATACTTACCCCGCATCCAGTTGCTACAGTCAAGAAATGGTTCTTGACAGGTGTCCTTGAGCTGCAATGGTGTCTCTCCCCAGACACAATTGCTTCTCATCTTTCAATCAGCGGGCTAGGTGAACAATCCCTCCATTCACCTTTCAGACCATACCCAAGTAGCCAAGGCCATGCCTTGCTAGCTGAAGTCCCCAGCATCTCTAGTTAAATAAATTGGAAGGGCTGGGGAAGACCTGAGGAAGATGCCCCACACAGGGTACTGGACCAGATGGGACATAAGTCGGACCCAGCACAACACAGCATCCTTTTTTTGTTGTAAAAAAATGGGTCACCTGAACTGGCTTCCATGCCCTCCGTTATCTGTTCCCACTGTACAAGATTATCTTAGATGCCACCGAAATTCACACCAGACAGCCTGGCCGAGTGCTAAACTATTTTCGGTAACATCCAGTAATTGTTAAATTGTTACTTGCTTTGAGCCAAAACAACAGGCTGAGCAGCTGGCTTTGGCCAAGCCAACATTTTGATTGAATGCAGTTATGTATCATTACGTAACAACTTTGGGATGGCTACTCTGGTGCTAAACACAATCAATTATATTTATGTTGGGTACATCCTGAAATATCAGAAGGCTACGTTCAAATTAAACAGCTTGTTTGTGGAAAAGAAAAATCCCAAATGGTGGCTGATTATATAACAACATTACAAGCGTTTCACACGGAAATCCATATCCCCCCCAAGGATAGCATCATCACGACCAATGGAAGTTGACACATATTTATCAACCAATCAAGGCAGCATGAGTCAAGGAGAGGGTATTATTTTAAATGAAGCATTTTCCCCCTGTTAAATCAAAATGGCTTTCTGAGCGACGTACAACTGTCCAAGAGAATACTCCAAGGAGAGATCATGACTTCCTCTTACTCTTATGAACCAACCTGGACCTGTGATAATCATCTGAGGCTCTTTTTTGTGTGCTCACTCCACAAGAGGTCCAGAAGGTGGCAACACGAAAACGGGCCTTTTCTGTGGTGGCTCCCTGTTTGTGGAATGCTCTCCCTATAGGGAGGCTCACCTGGTGTCCTCATTACATATATTTAGGTGCCAGGTGAAAAAGTTCCTTCAACCAGGCCAAAGGCTGGTTAAACTATATATGTGTGTTGGGTTTTGTTTTGTTTTGTTTCATATTTTGCGTTTTTACACTGTAAACCACCCTATGATCTTCAGATGCAGTATATAAATATAATTAATAATAATACTGTAGAATTCACATGCTTCCACTTCATCTTCTTCACCTACATAATGGTGTTGGACCATTCCCTACTTCACAATTTTAAGTGGATTACATAAGGGACCTACAATCAAGACCTCTATGAAGTCTGGGGTTTCAGTCTGGATATTTCAGATCCAGTACTCTCACCAGTACTCTCACTGACGATTAACACTTTCTCATATTATCAGAAATGAGCTACCTGCTGCGGGCTCAACCTCCATTTCTGAATATCTGAGAAGGAAACTTAGGATTAGTGGTCTGACAGAGACTGCTTTGAAGGTCCCCCAGATACCCTAAATGCAAAAAAGATATTTGGATAAAACAAGACTGATAAGACCCCTCATTGCATCAAGATAGCTTGTTGCAAGCTGTTGAGCAGGTCAACTTGCCCCTTGACCTGCTTGCTCAGGAATGGAGAGAGGTCCGTTGTGTGTCATCAACTGTTATTTCTACACATGAACTACTATGAGAATGAATGAATGAATTTTATCTATTTATTTATTGCCCACCCTTCACCAAAAGGTGAATCTGGCTGCAAGGAGACAGGGAGGCTCAGAAAGGCTGGTGCAACCCACACATTACCCTACTGAGAAACAGAGCCTGCCAGAGAATCACAACGCAAGGATATTTGTGTTTAAAAATGTCAACCATGTCAGACATGCACCACCAGAAAACTTATATTGCTGGGTTGTTGTTGTTGATGATGATGATGATGATGTTGCCTAACTGCACAGGCCCACCCAATGTTGCATCATCCACAAAGAGCAAAACACACAAGGAGTCTGTTCTGCTGGTACAAACTAGCTGAGCTGCTGCTTATTGCTGCAAGGGCGCAAGCGTAAACAGGGCATCAGTATTCTAGAGCAAATGCAACATGCAATCACAAGCAGATGCTGGAAAAGCAAGCCTCACAGATTTTGTATGGAGGAGGAGCAGAACTCTTCACACTAGGAAAAGGGGACTACCAGTCCCAGCATGCAATGCTCACATATGGTTTAGCATTGCCATTAAGGAATGCTATTCAGCAGAATCCCAAAATATCCACCCAGAAGCACTCTGGGCTGATTTTATACTGTCTGAAAACAGGCCCAGAGTCAGCACTAGGTGTCCCCCAGGACAGTTGCCGGGATCCCAGTACCTGAGAAAGGCTCACTAGCATCAACACCTGCCTGGGCATTTTATGTCTCGAGACAGGTGGGTTGCTGAGCCTTCATTTTAATTTCCCTTATGTCCTAGAGTGACGCTAGGTTGAATGATCTAGGGCATGGTAGCAAAATAAAATGGTAGCATTTTTTGCCTAGTGTGCATATTTTACAAGGAATTTTCCCTAATATAATGCATGTTCAGGTTATTTTCACCAATATATGCCTATTTGTGGGTACCTGTATTAGTTCGGAAAGTCCTAAATAGTAAGTTTGCAGTGTGAATTGAACCAATTTCTCCATCCCCGGCTTGGGCCCACCCTCTGACCCCTAGCACTGAGTTCACATGGGCTGAATCTGGACCTCAAGATTCCTAACGCTAAGTGACTTAGGGCACGTGTTGTTTTCTGCTTTTGCTTTTTAACAGTGTTACATGTCATGCCTCAGAAAATCCAGAACAAATGTCACCATGCTTGACTCAAGCTAAATGAATTATTCAGAATAAAAACAGAGTACGTCCTTACATGAAGGCACTTGCTTGAGAGCAAGAGCTGACTATCTGGAAACAAGATGAATTTGCTCACCCTTTCCACACAAGTCCACAGTTTTCTCCTTGAGCATTTCACTTGCCATGTTAGGTCAGAGTGAACTCCCACTGTGGCGTTTCCAACTTTTTCCAGCCTCTGCTAGAGTTCTACAAACCCACATCAAGCCACACACAGGAGGGCATTGGGTCAATACTGCTGGCAAACTCTTCTGGGTGGTCTCAACCCATCCCTAGCCGTTTGCTGAGGACAACTGTGGCCAAGGGGGAAAGTACGGCAAACAACTGCCTATCCTACTGCTTCTCTGTTCACTCTTCTTTTCTAAGAACGTTATAAATGCACAGTGAAATTACAGGTAAAAGTGGTGCTTCTATAGCTATGATAAACATCTTACTTTTTGCAGTGCTCCCAGGTGAACAAAACAGGATGTAGCAGCTTACACTGATTTGAACCACAGATTTGAGCATGCAGTTGCCTTGTTGACAAATTCAACTGCTTGGATCGGTGTTTCCCAGCTGGTGGTCTGTGGACCCCAGGGGGGCTGTGTAACCCAGCCAGGGGGTCCGTGGCACCATTCACATAACATACCATAGATACAGTGGTACCTCGGATTACATACGCTTCAGGTTACATACGCTTCAGGTTACACACTCCACTAACCCAGAAATAGTGCTTCAGGTTAAGAACTTTGCTTCAGGGTAAGAACAGAAATTGGGCTTCGGCGGCACGGTGGCAGCAGGAGGGCCCATTAGCTAAAGTGGTGCTTCAGGTTAAGAACAGTTTCAGGTTAAGAACAGACCTCTGGACCGAATTAAGTACTTAACCCGAGGTACCACTGTATATCAAAAGTAGCGGGTCCATGACTTGGCTTTTGAAAAAAAGGAGGGTCTGCAGTACTTAGATAATTGGGAACCACTAGCCTAGATGTTTACTGGAGCACTGATATTGGCTATTGTATTGTATTGTATTGTATTGTATTGATCTTTATTACGGCCATTGGCCCATCACACGACAGTTTCCCATACCAACATAATGTACTTAAACCTCCAAATTTAAAACTTTAAAATTTAAAATTTAAAACCGCCAAAACTTACAAACAACAGACAAAAACCAAAGCAAAAAAACAACAACAACAAAAAAAAAACAAAACCCAACATCATACATTACAATATTGGCTTTATTAGTTGCTTTTGTATCCTTTTAATATCGAAGTTGAACTGGATCCTTCAAGCTTTTCACATAACCAACATGAGAAGGAAGGCAATTACACTTTTGTACTTGGTGTCAGAGGTGTGTGAAATCATATTCTCTTCATTGCAGTACACTGTGACCTATTACTCACCAGCCCCATGGGGTTCCTGTTCCATTGCAAATAATTCCCTCTTGTACTCACACAACTGTTGTCTCCAATTCTATTTCTTCCCCCTCTTCTTTCTGTATCTGCATCCTTTAATTCCCATCGTCTCTCTTGTTTCTCCCAGCCCTTGCATCCTGTATGACTTCTTTTGTTCTTTGTGCGTTAATTTCAGCTCTGAGTTTGAAAGCAACACTTGGGTCAGGATAACTGCACTGGCTTCTTTCACTTTCAGTTTTATCTCTTTCAAGCCTTGGTTAATGTTCTTTCTGGCTTGCAGTTTAAATTGAAGTAAGCTGATTCTTATCAAACTGCCTTTGATGGAGCGATCTCTGCTCATCCCACTTTCACGCCTAGCAACAGGTTCTGCAGGTATTTGTACTGTTCCAAAAACTATAACACCTGTGTTAGCGGAGGCGGCAGGAGGGCAAAGAAATCAGTAAGACCCCGTTAGGTGAAGTGAGGCTTGCCTCAACTCACTTTAAACTCTTTTGATATATAGAGACATAATATTAAAAGGCCCCCCGAGTGTTTTCAAAGGTTTGATTATCTCCTTTTAACACAAAACCAACAGCTGTCACATGCTCTTTCACACTGCCTTCCTGGCCAATCTCTGCCACCTCCTATGACTATCAATAGTATAATATTTATTTATACCCCGCCTTTTTCCCTGACGGGACTCAAAAGTCTGCTGGAACAAAAAAGTATTCAACCTGCCAGTGGAAGAACAAAAAGGAAGGAGCTAGTCTAGCTTCTCCAGGGAGGAAGTTCCAGAGTCTGGGAGCAGCCACCAACAAGGCCCTCTCCCATGTCCCCATCACAGGTGCCTACAGAGTGGGGGGACTAAAAGAAGGGCCACCCCTGAAGATCTGAAAACTTGGGTAGGTATTTACGGGACCGCCTCTCCTGGTCTGCGCCACAGAGGACCTTAAGGTCCATGAATAATCATAGTTTAGAGGTCCCGGGCCCTAAGGAAGTCAGACTATCCTCCACCAGGGCCAGGGCCTTCTCAGTGATGGCTCCGACCTGGTGGCATGCTCTGTCCCATGAGACTATCCCTGCAGGATTTAACCTCCTTCCGCAGGGCCTGTAAGACAGAGCTATTCCGCCTGGCTTTCAATTTGAATTTAGCCTGATCTTTTATTCCCCCCTCTTCCCTCCCTCTCCCCTTTTTATGAAGATTACTGCTCTGGGACCCCACAGCTAATTCTCCCCTGGTCTCCTTGCTGGTCCAAATAGGACTAATTTAGCCAGCTAGCCCTGGTGACCATCTAATGTTTATTGGATGTTTTTTCCCCTAAATTGATTTTTGAGCTTTGAATTTATTGTTATTCACGCTTTTATACTGTATTTGATGCTTTTTTTTGTTGTATCACAATTAAGTGTTTTAAATTTGTTGTTAGCCGCCCTGAGCCCAGTTTTCTGAACCGGGAAGGGAGGGGTATAAATTTAAAAAAT
Source organism: Podarcis filfolensis (assembly GCF_964270895.1). Taxonomy (NCBI): domain Eukaryota; kingdom Metazoa; phylum Chordata; class Lepidosauria; order Squamata; family Lacertidae; genus Podarcis; species Podarcis filfolensis. The sequence continues at coordinate 118,614,507 of NC_139606.1, forward strand.
ATTATTATTATTATTGAGGAACCTGGTCTTTCAGAGAGCTCAAACTTAAACTGCGCAGGGCTCCTGTTGCAAAACAAGGTTTGTCCCAGGAAGAGGTTATGTATGAAGCACATCCCTCTCTCTTCCTTACCTGCCCCCTTTCCGCTATGGCCACCACAACCTGCTGCTGCTGCTGCTGTGGGAAGTGCTGCATAACCTCCACCTGTCTCAGGAGGAATCAGGCAGGCAGGCAGCAGGGAGGTGCATAGGCCAGAATTCAACTTGCCGGGATGCTGCAGCCACACATACCCTGAGAAGAGTCTCCCCATGCTGTCAAGGTGCTTTGAGCTCCCGTTTTATAATTCACCAGTGGACAGTCACGTAAAACAATTGTTTCCCAAGGCAGAGTTACAATTAGCTGGATGGAAGCTGCTCCTTAAGTGTGCTTGAAATTGCCACGTCGTTCTCATTTGTCAGTGCTGAAAGGAGGAATGGGCTGTCTCGCTAGCGCTGCAGCCAGCTCTGCTTTCTTGTTAGTCAGCCCCAAGCATGCCTACAATTTAAGACGTGAAAGGGAAACAGACCTTTCTCTCTGGTCTTTTGGACACTCCCTAGGCAGCACACCCTTCCCTGTTCCATGCCCTCCTTAAGAGTTTGGCTGGAATGCATCCTTGAACTGTGGTAATGCCCCTTGTTTACCTGGATGGAGAACAGAGAAAGGTGTGTGTGTGTAGAAACCTTTGACTTGACTTGCTGGAATGCAAGCTGCTATACAATGGTAAGAGTCACACCTGTTGCTCCACTGAGATATACTCAGAGTCCTGTAGTGATTTCATGCTCTTTATTGCAGCTTGTAAAACAGTGATTGAATTGCCCCCCAAACCTCAGGCTTTTATATACATTATTTACACAACGAGTCCCGTCTGATTGGCTGATTCTGCTTCCCTCCTGGAGCCTGATTAGTCTTTTCCTGCAAGCCAATCAGTTGTTGCATTCTAGGGTCCTACTTGCCTATTGTTCTAGGATCCAAGCTTAGTACATAACACCCACCCACTTTTGCTTCTAGCCCCACCCACCCCTGGCAAGAGGCATGCTGAATATTCCCCATGAGGGAACATGGCTCCAGCCAGAAAAAGGTTCTCCACCTCTGGGTTTAACATTCAAACAGCCATATATTTTCTTCAAGACTCCAACTGCACATTGAGGCCACCAGATCTGCACCTTCCTAAGAGCTAGGCGGCATCTACCCGGCCACTAGAGGAAAACTGATTTCTAAAATAGACAAGCGCTGGTCTGATCCAGCAAGGCAAGCCCCATGCTATGATTAAGCCAGCAACTTTACAATTTATTTTAAATTTTATCCGGAAACTCTGAGAATGGGATTGCTGGTGCATTGATTTTGCATTATCTGAATAGGGAATCTAATTATTTGTGGGAGGAGAGCATGAGCAGTCCTCTGACAATCTTTGGGAAACTTGTGAAGCCTTCGATGCAAGAAGGGAAAGGTACCTGGGAAAGATTGTTTGCAAAGTTACCGCTCCCACGAATCTAGGGGAACATTTCCTGAATTACCTGTTGGTTTGTGAGAGATGGCTTGTGCACGAAGCACAGCAAGCAGCTGCTTCATGAGCACATTTGCCGTCCAGGGTGGGGGACAAATATCAGGCTCGGGAACACCAAGTGCTCTTGCCCAGCAGCTCCTATTTGTTTCAGTGAAGTTTGCCCTGCAGAACTTCCTTGTGCCTTGCGTCGGTGTCTGTTGGAGGAAATGCCCTGAGCCACCCCAATATTGTGGAAATTGCAAAGCATACTTTCATGTTTGTTAAAGCTTTACTCAATAACATTCATTAAAGAAGGAACCCTAACTCACGTTCCACAGACATATTTTTATGTTGCTATTTTTAGTTACAATAGGTATTATTTTAAATTTGCACAAAATTACATAGATTAGCATGCACTGAATTACATGAATTAGCAACGTCCCATCTCCTAACCTGGGACCGCTGGCAGGCTCAGAAGAAAAATCTATTGCTGCACAACTGTGTTTTTGAAATCTGCACCGCAACCTGCAATCGGGAGCTATTTTTCTATCCCAGCTCATGCTTCTCAATTCATTCCCTTCTTTTTAGCTACTCTTACAAGGAAGAATAAAAAAAAACCCTCTCTCCTTGAGATTAATTAGCCAGACACAAATTGCAGCCAAATGGTGCAACCATTGCAGCACCTGATCTCGGGAGGGTTTCGCCAGATTAATACACCTCCAACCACCTGTGCCACCTCCCATTAATCTGAAAGACAATGACGGAACGGTATCAAAAGCCTGCATTTAATTAAGCAGAAACAAATTGCCACACACCAACACACCTCCACCTTGTTCAACAGGCTACATCAGAAAGACCTGTCATACAGCAAAGGGTCATCGTGCTGCAGCTGTCTCCAATTTTGGAACATACACAACCCTACATGTAAAGAACCCCACCAGGGAGTTCTCCCCTCTCAAGCTTTTCAAATCCTGTTGAAATGTTCTGTTGGGGGGTGGGGATGGTTGGCACCATCGATCCAAAACATGCATTCTAGCAAAGTCTCAAGCTGCTCAACTACCGCATTTTGCTCACCTTTTTTGAGCCAAATTACGTTGCAAAAATTAAGGTGCGCATTACGTTCAATGACACATTTACGTCTGCCAGCAAATACTTTTTTGTTTTGTTTCAAGGTTCTGGAAACCAAGGTGCACATTTGATTTGATGCACCTTAAGAGTCGAATATATACTAGTCATTACGGGAACAACAGACTAGGGCTGTTTTCCTCTTGTCCTCCCTATGGGCTTCTCCTAAGTATCTGGAAAGATCTGTAGCTAAGGAGCAAAGCATCTGCTTGGCATGCAGAAGGTTCCAGGCTCAATCACCTTCATGTGCAGGGAGGGCTGGGAATGTTCCCTGCCTGAAACCCTGGAGAACTGTTGCCAATCAATGCAGACAATACTGAGCTAGATAAACCAATGATCTGATTCAGCTTAAGTGCTTCTCCAGGCAGCCCCCCTTATTCAACTTTCATCCAGATTTGTTTAAACAAAGTCTTCATGGAGGTTATATCTGGCCTTTACTGAGGATTTGTTCCAACTTCTTTATGGGACAGTTATATAACAATGAGCTTTCATCTTGCAGGGAACCTACCTTGGTCTTGGTATGAACCAGTAGGGCTGGAGATTGGCAGGACTGAGCATGGGACCTTCTTCACATAAAGCACGAGCTCTGCCATTAGCCACAGGGAAGGCAGATGGGTCTATTGGGGGAGAAGTGGTGGCACACAGAGAAATATTGCTGCCACGGCTGCAAGGCTGCTACAACCAAGGATTTCTCGGGGAGGAGGAGAATAGCCCCACAGCTGGAACAAAGACCACAGGTTCTATGGACCCATTTGGCAGCTGGATGCACCACAACAGAATAACTTCCCATCACGGCAAGTCGTAATGGGCCTAAGGGCCCTATATGTAATTTAGTACTCTTCCATTGTTTCAAGCCCTGAAAAGCTCACTCTTTCGCCATCAGACTTCCAATTGTCCAAGCATAACAACTGAATTTTGCTCCTAAGATCTACAGGGTGTGGAACACTCACAAATTATAGGCTGGAGACAACACTGAAGTGCAGAAAGAGGATTTATTAAACTGCATGCAGCATGGAGAAAGCATGGAACTCTTCCCTTATAATACAGAGAGTGCAATCCTATAACTTTTAATGGAAATGGCTGATAGAATTAACACGGATAAGATTGAAAATAAGGGTCCTATTCTCTCCCCTCTTCCCACTCCTTGCACAATTAACCCACTAATTTCCTATTTGAAGAACAAGACAACTAAGATCAGAAGTGACAAATTAAAATAATTTATGTTAATTGTTGATAACCAGTATGTCCATGGATGAAACTACCTGCCTTGCATATGGACCACACACTGTAGTAGCATATGGTTGAGCATGAGTCTCCATTTCGTTTGCCTAATTCATGGCGTATGAATTTTGCTTCAAGTACAGTTGTAAGAAAGAAAACACCATTCCTGACAAAAGTAGCTGGTCAGGGCCAATCCCTACAATATTATTTGCCAGCATGGGGTCTTCCTGGAATAAAGATGGAAAGTAAGGTTCATTTCTCTGCAGTAAGGCACACACTCGGCATAAATAAAATATCCTAGATTCAATCCCCAGGATTTGCAGAAGGAAGATTTAAGTTCAGGCCCAAGACATTTCATGTTACTCTTGAAAGTAAAAGAATTTGCTATACTAAAACATGCCCCTGAATAAGGTTTATTCTGAAATATATCAGTCCTGAAATAAATAACTCTTCTAACGTCTGGGAGTTCCTCTTTCTTCCTTTCCTCTCAATAGTGATTTCCCCCATTTTGTGGTCACTTTTCTGACTCCCTATGAGGCACCTTCATATCACATAATATTTCAACACTGAAATTTGCCACTCCAGTTACTTTAGAAACATCCCCCAACCAAAAGGCAACACAGATTTTCTCCTTTAGGAGAAGCTGAGAAAGTATGTTCCAGTGAGATGCGGCAGACAGCAACATGGCCTTGGACATGGTTCCCAAGGATTAAAATCTACAGCACACTGTGTGGCCTTAAGCAAGTAATTATCACTTAACCTCAGTTCTTCACCTATAACAGTGGAGAACAATAAAGTTGGAATTCACAGAGCAGATACAGAAATTAATGAGATAAGACACTGTGAAATGCTTATATGTTAAATGTTCTTTTTAAATGGTTAGCAGCAGCAATTTTGGAACCTGCCAAAAATGGTTTTAAACATATATTTTAAAACTATGCGATTTCAGCTGTTAATTAGCAATCAGCTTGCCTGATAATTAGAGGTATCAAATGCTGCATATGGTGTCTTTTCTCCTTTTTAGAGAAAACACAGGGGCTTCAATATGTTGGCTTGTCAAGGTTCCCACTCTTTAATGAGATCACATTCTTGCAAATAGTGACTCCAAGCCCTTAATTCCTCTCTTGCCTCAAACCAATATTACTACTCCCAAGCAAAGCTACTCAGCTAGTATTACCAACACTTCAGCTGCATGCCAACACTCTTGACCTTTAAAGAGCTCAACTGGTTTGAAACAACATTCCTAATTACTTTTACTTATAAGGATTGTCTGATAGGGCTGCTTGCTGAAGTCAATTATGTAACACATTGTAAGGCAGCCTAAAAACCTTCTAAGACAAATCATAAAGAATCCAGGCCTTGGAATAAGCAAAATCTGTCATCCTAAAATGTTTCAGCTGGTGTATCTGCCAGCAGTGCTGTGCTCGGCAACACTGAAGTGATGCTACTGCCTGACTACAGCTTCCTGAGTCATATAAACAGATGCACTCACTATATCTTGGAGAACATGCTTCCATCTCGCCCAGTACTCTCCACTGGTCTGATCAACAGTAGCTCTCCAGCCCTGATGCCCCAAATCCTTTAAACTCAAGCAGGTGTTGCCGAATGACAGCAGCAAAGGTTCCCCATACATGAGGAGGTAGAGCATGTGCTCTGTCACTAAGCTAGTGGCTTTTTTCCTTAGTTTACTAAAATGGCGAATTTTAGGTCAACCTGTGCCATCCTGTTATCCTCCAGATGTTTGGGACAACTCTTATCAGCACAGCCATGTTGGGTGGGGCTGATGGGGAATTTTAGTCTGAAAACCCTGGAGGACACCAAGTTGGCAAAGGCCGAATTAGACCATGAGGATCAAATTTACTTAGAACTTCCATTTCCCCACCCAACCTCAACTGAAAAAGGAAGGGACTGTTGTCCCGAGGTTAGGGCAGCGGAAGATGAGCTGAGGTGCCCTTAAAGGGAGCAGATCTGAACAAACCGGCACTATCCGCAAGCTCCATTACCACCAAACCTGGTGTTTCCAACTGCTGCCATATATAATCATTTTTGTCTTCCAAATGCTCAAACATGCTGGGAATGTGGCTCACCATCTTGGCTCAACCCACACTTCAAAGATTTCTCAGAGCCACCGTTTCAGAATGCATCTTGTTGTTCACATCGTGCAAACCTGAAACTTTCCTGTCCAAAAGACCACACCCAATCCGTTCCAAATTTGGGCAAAATCTCACAGTGACAAAACTGGCCTTGAAAACATGGCCAGTGCAAATCACGAAACAGCTAACCACATAGGAACGCAGTCATCTGATTGCTCCATCCTTCTGTCTTATCAGTCCTTCATTGCTGGAAACAGGCTGTCATTTTTTCCTGCTTTTCTCGTGACATGATGAAACTTCATCTGACCACAAGTCGGCTTTGCCATGCATCTGACCGCAAGATGCTCCTACAGCCAATTAGGCACCATGTTGAGGATCCAAATTCAAAGCCTCCGTAAATACGAAGTTCAGTAGGTGGCCTTAAGCCAGCAAATTACGCTACCTATGAAAGGGGTGGAGGGTGGCTAGAAAAGTGGAGACTTCTAGGAGCTAGGAATGCTGTGGAATGTTTAAAAGAAAAGAAAAAAAAGCACTGTACCAAGTTGAGAAAAAAAATTTGAATCGTTTTGCAAAAGCGTACAACAAGCCCCCTTCTAACTTTGTCCACATGCCTGCTGCTGCCAGGGGAAATAAGAAAACAAATCCAACTGCACAGCCCATTCTTTTGCTCAGAGGGCCTTGGCAGGAGCAGCTCCTGGGAAGTCAGTGGCCTAAGGGTGATGTCAACCCAGGAAGACAAGGCAGAATGATGGGAAAGTCTGCCTGGGTGTTCCTGGCATCATGTAGAACCCACTTGGTTTCTGTTCCCAATATTAGTCCTTAACAGGAATTTTAAAAATTACTATTTAGGCAGCCTTCCTGGGTCCTCAGCCTTCCTGGGCCATCATTCTCTTGGAGGTCACACAAATAACATTAAGGAGAGAAGAGTAAGGAATGGACCAGAGCACTCAATGCAGCTCTGCTAATGCACCAGTTGCCTGGCTGCGAGACATCTTGGGAAGCCTACAAAAGCCACTGTTGGAGGAAGAAGTGGTGCGCAAGTTAGATAAATAAAACAGCTAAAGTTGTGTAGCCAGAAAAATGCTAGAGAAGTAATTTAATAATCATAATCTTTCCAAGAGAACAATAATTGGGGTTTCAGCCTTTACGCAGACATTGCAATTCAAGAGGGAGCGCAGGATGCAATTTCCTAATGTTTTAATGATGTTTGAGTAGAGAGCAATTAGAACAACACTTTAAAGAGAAGGCACTACAGGGGATGGAAGGTCAATGCCAACTGATTAAAACAACAAAGGCTTGAGAGAAACTTAAGGCATGGCGTATGTACCTTGCACAAAGCAATATTCATTCCCACACAAGCAATCTAAGAATCAATCCCAAAGACTCGGTTACCTAACAGCATCTTACTGCTGACAAGAAACACGGTGCAAAATGTCTAATCGGCTGACCACCACCATGAACACACACGCTGTCTAAGCATCTGGACCATGTTATCAAGCTCTGTGGAAGCAGGAGAAATCTGCAAGTCTAATTACACCTTGGGATTACTAACATGGCATGCTCTAATAAATACTCCCCACAGCATCTGCTGATCTAATAACCAGCACTGGAAAATAGTGCATGCTTATCTATGTGGTTATTAGCCCTCGCCAATTAAGAACCTGGCAAGGCAGTGGGCTATGTCAGGCACAGTGGGTGGAAAAGGGGAGAGGAAGGAATAAGAGGAGAAATCGAGAATGTACCAAGACCACCAGCAGGCATTTCTCAAGACAGGGATCCACCTATTCCTTTCTGTTGCCATGGAGATCCAAAGACAAGTCTGCCTGGCAGCCTAACCCACTTCCCTTCGCTCACATTGCTCACGGCACGTGGGCTGGGCTGGGGTGGGGGCTCTTCTCTTGCTCCTCTCATTGAAGTGTGCTTCATGAACAGATGCTTTGCATTATTCTGGAGTCCCACAGGTGCCCTTAGAGATTAAGGGGCATCAGTTTTGTAAAGCTCCCCAGGTCCCTGGCTCCTTGGTTTTTAAAAGCTTTGGAGATAACACACTTTCATAGGACAGTGAAAGAATCCGGAATTTTGCACATGCACACACACACACAGAGGCATCCTCCCACTTATGTGCAACCACATGTATGCGTGGTGCCGGGAAACAAACACACAAATAAATAAATAGAATCATACCAGGAAATGCTGGGAGAGAGCTGGAAAGCCCTCCTGGCTCACAAGGAGACCTTCCCCAGAACTTGAAGAGGGCATTGATGAGGGTGGAGGAAGCCCCAAAGAGACCTGAGGTGCAGCGGGGCTTTGTTTAGACTGCTCAGCCTCTCTGCCTAACAGCTGACACACAGGGTAGTGCAGCAGCAGCAGCGGCTGTCCCATGCGTCCTCCAGCCAGCCCCAGAGCTTCAACTCTAGATATATTGGGCTGGATTAGAGAGAGAGAGCTGGAGAGCAACAAATAGCATTTTGGGGCTTTTTAGAGGGTGCCCCCCCTTTATGCAATTTCACTTATGCATGCAAGGGCTCAGAACATAACCCCTGCATAAGTGGGGGCAGGAGTGCCTGTACATATATGAGTATTTCCATCCTAACACCCTACACTGAAACTTTTCTTTTCTTTTCAGCCATCTGGGGCTTTGCAAGAGCTACTGAAAAGGAAGCTTGCCATCCATTTGCACATGCTTCTATTTCCTGAGTTTCCATTTCATCTGTATTTTGCCTTCCACCAGCCCCTCAAATTGCTTTTGTACTTCAGGGAGTTTAAACAACTGTTTGGTGGTCCCATGGGGATCACAGCAGAGACAAAACCTTCCACAACAACCGGGGAAGGGGGTGGAGGGGTTGAGGATGGTGTGTGCATTCAACACAGGACTCTCTGCAACGGCTGGAGCTATAAACTTGCCACTTCCAGTGTTCTGACTCTGGGATTAGACATCCCCTCCCGTATCAGACATGCAACAGGTAAAGATCACAAGAGAAAAGTGCACCTGAGTTCACTAATGCCTGTCAAGCCTTCGATCTGGAGGCACATATTTTTATCCTTGTTTTTTTATTTCCCCTCTGCAGTTTCGAGATCTGGCATGTGGGCTTTTCCTATGTGGCCCCCATTAGCCAAGATTTGCCTAAGCAGGAAATAGACCAGTTGGCTATTAAAAGTAAAACGACATACATTACAGCAACCCTTTTGTGCCATTTTCAGCTGAAATGCTTCCGCTTGAAAAACTGACAAACCATGAAGAGATCATTCAGTTAGGCAAGATTCTGGGAGCACAAACACACAGGAGTAGTTGTGTCTCTGCCACCACCAAAATGGCAAAATAAAAGGAAGAATGCAAAATTTACTTATTATTTAAGATTCAAAAAGCAAAAGGCATCCAAATTACTGTCTTTCAGGCAGGAAAAAAGAAAAAAAACATTAATTAAATGCACCTAGAAACTGATTCCACCTGCAAAGAAAAATATTTTAACAGAGACACTTGTTTGCTACAAGAACTGTAGCTAATTAAAATGTGCAAATGCAAAGTCAGTCTTCACGGTTATGATAGGTAACATTTTCAAAAATATAAAAAAGTATTATACCTTGCACTTTTTCCAAACAAATGGAGATTGAGCCTGCAAGCAGCCAACCTCTCCTCTGCCCTTTTCATGCCTCTTCTGGTTCTGGGAGACCATGTGGGGAGGGAGCTTGTCACAGCAGGAGGGGGAGACCCCCTTGACTCTTCACCAGCCCGACTCATCGCTGCTTCTCGGCCTCCCTCCTCCCAATTCATCTTCTGCCTCTGATTCTGGACTTCTCTCTGCCACAGACTCTCCCTGCTCCCTAAGCCCTGTTATCTCTCCAGCTTCCGACACTCCTTCTCAGCCTGCTCCCTCGTTTCCCTCAGACCGCTCATCATCATCCCACCACCACTCCCTGGGCTCTGAGCCTTCTTCTCTTGGTGGTTCACCTGCTGGTTCCTCCCACCTTTCCTCTGCGTCCAACCAGTCCATGACGCGCAGCTAGAATAAGGCCTTTCAGCTGAGTTGCATTCTTTTTTTTTAAAAAAAAATATTAACAATTTCAACATATCAAAATATCAAAACATATCATATTCATTATTTTCCCCCTTTTTCCACCTCCCCATCAACACCCCCCCCAGAGACTTCCCTCAGCTCCTCTCTCTTTCTCCACACATATTATTCTCTGCATATTATAAATTTGTATAAATCCTTGTATTATCTATCTACTATATTAAAAAACAATAAATTTGTGTATGTTTATTCAAAACCTGCCAAGGAGTCCAATTCATTTTGTTGTCTTTTTAAATAATTTGTAAAAAGTTCCCATTCTTCTCAGCTGAGTTGCATTCATTCCCTATTTTTTTAACTTGAGAAGCTGTTCCTGCAAAAATAAGCCCGAACAGTACCTGGTGAAAGAGATTTGCCAAAAGTGGTCACACAACATGCAAGATGATGAAGCAGGAGACCTGAAGCCAGCTACAGTTGGCCTGTCTAAAGTTATACTAACTCTGCCGCTACTGCTCAGCATTTGGACACTGAAGTCAGAGCTCAAAAGAATTCCTCAGTGTAAAATTCAATTCAAAGTGTTGGTGCTGACCTTGAAAGCCCTAAACAGCCTCGGCCCTGGATACCTGAAGGAGCATCTCCACCCCCATCGTCCAGCCCGGACACTGAGGTCCAGCGCCAAGGACCTTCTGGTGGTTCCCTCGCTGCGAGAAGTGAGGTTACAGGGAACCAGGCAGAGGGCCTTCTCAGTGGTGGCACCTGCCCTGTGGAACGCCCTCCCACCAGATGTCAAGGCAATAAACAACTATCTGACTTTTAGAAGACATTTGAAGGCAGTTCAGTTTAGGGAAGTTTTTAATGTTTGATGTTTTATCGTTGTTTATGGTGATGAAGATGATGATGATGATAATGATGATGGGAGCTGCCCTGAGTGGCTGGGGAAACCCAATGAGATGGGCAGGGTATAAATAAATTATTATTATTATTATTATTATTATTATTATTATTAAACAAGGGGAGTACAACAAACTGTTTACTGCTTCCGTTGTTCTACAGTGGTTGCCATCATAGTGAAAAAGCCCCAACATTGAGGAGTAAGAGCCTACCTTGGTTTCATGCCTGAAACAGTGAGCTGAGGTTGTGAAACTGCAGCAATTCCTCTGTGTGTGTGTGTGTGTGTGTGTGTGTGTGTGTGTGTATAATTAAAATGTTACATAAAGTCAAATGCTGGAATGACCGGGCATTACACAACACCACAAATAGGATGGTCATACATGCTACAGTCCCTGCACACAAGAAGCTAGTCGAGCAAAAAGAGGAAAGGGGGGAGGAACCAAGCACCGCAGAAAAAAGTGAGAATAAAATAAGTAAGAACACACCACATTTCAGAGTGAGACAAAATGAAACTAAATGCTCCCTATGGCTGCTGGTTTCTCCATCATCCACTGGGTACAAGGCAAGTCTGTGGCTTCACAAGTGTATGAGAAAAAGAAAATAAAAAGGACCCAGGACTCTGAACTTTGCTCTGAACAGTCAGCAGAACCACATAGTAGAGGCCTTTCTTCATTCCAGACGACAGGGTGGAGAACTGAATTTGTGAAGGAAGAAGTCCCTGCACACTGACAGCTAGCACATCAGGGAGACAGAGGTTATTAAGCTACGCTGGAAAGGAGACAAAGCAGGCGCTGGGAGGCTACTCTTCAGCTACACCCAAATGTGTTCCAATTCATATAGATTTCAGAGCTGAGCTAACACTTAGATTGCGCCCTGTTACTGGGACAACTGGCCACAGTAATTGTCACTGTGAGGCCACACTCCCCGTCTCTGAAACTGAGAAGCAAGACATCAGCCAGTAGTGGAGCGACGCTCCGATCGTGCAACGGGAAGCCAACGCAACAGAAAAATGATACATCTTACTTTCCCCATATCTGCAGGTGATGTAGAATCCATATTGTTCTTGGAAGGAGGCAAAAATATCCAGTCTACTGTACTTTGGCAGACCCATGTCTAGGCAAACAAAGCAAGGCAGCTGGCTCAAGAGACGCATTGTCTCAGCCTGGGGGCGTTGTTTGGGTTAAGAAACAAATATGATGGAACTGGTCGAGTATGGAGGGGAAAGGGCCATCGCTATTATTAAAGACTTAACGTTTTATGGATCAATTCAGCCAGTTTATACAACATGCCTTAGTGTGTGCGTGCACAGAATTTAACAAAAGGAAGTATTTTGGAAGGAATCTTACAACTTTTCCGCTGGTTCAACTCGCTCATTAAATGGCCCGGTTTTTTTGGGGGGGGGATGTCAGCCATTGAAAACACTCTTTCACTAAAGCAACATCCATCTGACAAACTTGGATCGCGGTTCAGGAATCAGCAGGATTTTGCCTAAACCGTGAAAACAGAAAGACAGTGTAGCAAGGAGAGAAGCCCAGAAACACGGGTCTCCAAGCGCTCGTAACAGGAAACTGGAGCGACTTCAGATTAAACAAGGCTATAAAATACATTAATTTCACGGCTGGCACCTATTTACCTCTATGCCATTTTGATTATTGCCTACACTGACTCCCTTTAACTTTTATCCATATGCACATTTGCAAGCTCAAAACCAGTTTGGGATAATTTGGTCGGACTCTTCTTATCCTCCACAGTGAAAAGAATGGAGGAATCAAAGCACAGGAGATGTAGATTTGCAGAAACGTTCCGTCTGATAATATACTCCCAGTCCTAATCAGATAAGATGATTTCACATCTACAAATTGATGTCCTCTCTGTTTAATAACTGCTCATCAATACCTTCCTCCCAAGAGCTCAGAATGGATTAAACTTCACAGCTCCCCTGCAAGGAAGTTTTGGCTAAAAAATTGTGACTTCCACGGAAACTCAAGTTACCATCTCCCTGTGAACTTGAACTCAAATCAGGGTTTCCCACACCCAAACCTCAATTCTCCAGCCACAAAGACTTCCACAGCTCCACTCTCAATATGCTTTCTCTATTATATATTGATATTTACCTTGCTCCTCAGCCTCCTTCTGGTATGTTGACCTTCTGGTATGAACACAGAAGGCCTGAAGGGCTATTGCATCTCACTAATATAGTAGTTAACTATTCCAGGTTGAACAAAGAATAAAACACCGTGATTATCTGCCACCTTTTCAACTCATGTTTTGAAACCCATCCTCTGTCACGGCTAAAATGGCCGCTGTTTCTTTAATGCGAATAAAGCTGGGTCAGCATGACACATCGGCTTGCAGCAGGTTGTATATATATAGTGAGAAATGTTAGTTTGGTGCTGAGGCTGGTGTTTGGGTTGGTTGGTGCTTGTGTGTATAGTTAAGTTATTCAGTTGTGTTTTGCACAAAGACTTTTAAGAATTAAGCTCTGCAAGGATATTCTCGTGGACTCTTTTGTGCCGACAAGGGTCCGAGGACCAGGCTGAGGAGACAAAGGGAGGTCAGAACCCTTCCTTCTTTTTTTTTGCTTTTTACAAACACTGACATCCTCCACTACCGCTTCTACCATATTCCCCTTTCACTTTGGCACCTCCTAACTCTCCTTTAGTTATCATGTCACAGATTCCTTTAGTGTGTGTGGACTGGTTGGCTCACAAGTGGGGTTTTTTAAGCCTAACATTCTTGGAGCCAGAGATTCTGCACACTGAAACAGCTGCAAAACACACAGTGAAATCAGAACCTGAAGCTTCATGCCAGAAAAGCTAACCCTGTTGAATTTCTGTTAAAAAATAAAAAGCTTTCTACCTTCACAAGGGCTACATACATAATATCATGAAGGCTACTTGTTGTCTGTTCAGAAAAACTAACATGCATTCAGCAGCTCCTAAAGAATACAACCAAACCATTATCTATAGTTATAGCTATATCCACATCTATAGACAAATACAGAATAGCATCTTACATTAGAATTTTAAACTAAATTAAGACTGCAGTACTAAACATACACATCTGGATGTGAAGAAGGCATAAATGACTTCTGGGAATATAAATCTATTTCACTAGTGGTTGTTGTCTCAAGATCACAACACCAAAATGACAACTTCTGAATCTTGACTGTTTAAAGACTCTTACCAATACCATGGCTACCAGGCTAAAGATCATATAGCTTTACTCAGGATTCAGCTATACAGCTGCAAATAAAACGTTTTAAACGTGTTGTAAAGTGCAATATACAAATGTGACAATAGAGGGCTATGCCAAATTCAATGTATTTTTCAAAACGTTTTTTAAAAAAGCATTTTCAGAGCATTTTTATATGTGTATAGATTCCACCCCAGTTTCTATTTCCAAAATGTTGCCTTACTGTGTCCCTAATTTCAGCGCTTTCAGTGAAGCGGAAATGATTTTTTTAAAAAATCATTTGTAATTACTATTTTCAAATTGTAAACTGCTTTGGAAATTCTTTAAACTGAAAAGCAGGGTAGCAATGCTTTGACTAAATAATATGAATTAAAAATTGGGGCAGGTTTCCCCCCTTAAATATTGTGCTTTCTACGGAGCTCAGACACATGGATGAGAATTTTTTTCAGGCTTCATTGTGATTCCATAATAAAAAGCAGTGAATGATGATACCATTTAGAAAGCGCTAGAAGAGGATTTCTCGTCCAGTCACCCTTTATCATGTGTTTGAGCTGTTTGCAGAATCTATTTCTGAAGTTGCTGTTAAACCAACCTGCGTACGGTTCTAAAAATCATACTGCTTTTAAAACGTTCAAATCACAGTATTTTATTCTGACCTGATACGATACTCTGCAGGTATTTGTTGCTACTGTTTGGGGCCAAGAAATGGGGCAGGCGACATTCGTGCGAGTTCCGGTTTGAACGTAAAAGAAGAGACTCTCTCAACCGCAAAGAGGAAGCAAGACTCAGCAGTCCAGATACGGTTCTGTGGCATTCGGGAATCCTTCACAGAGGGCCACTTGGAAAAGCAGCATTTCCCACCCAATAAAAATCCTTCCTTGGCAGGGCCTGCCTTCTTCTTTCTGTCCACTGGTCTATCTGACACAAGCATGGAGAGCAAGTAGGGATTTCTCAAGTGCGAAAAGGCTTTGGTCTCCGTATCTTATCAAGCATCCCTCTGCCTTGGAGAAGAGAAGATGCCACATGATCGCTGTGAATCTCAGAGAGCGCTCTTTTTTGCACCACTCCCTCCAGCCATGTTGGCCTCCAGAGAAGGAGGAGACAGAGAGCAGGCAGGGGGGAAACAGAACTGAAAGCACTTTGCTCAGAAAGGCCTCTTCTTCAAAATGCACAGGACGTGTGCCTCCCCAAGGGGACTTTTTTATATATAAAAAAACTTTCCCTAGTAGTAAACGCCCCTCGCTGAGAACTCTGCAAGCTAACTGAGAGAAAGGGTATAAATGGAGTACAATTGTTGTCCACACAACAAACGGAGTTTGTGGCTCATCCTGCCACAATATTTTCTTAATTCCCATTAGAGCTGGGCGATATATCAATATACAGTCATACCTCTTGTGATGTTTGCTTCAGGTTGCGTCCCGCAGTGACCCGAAAGTACCGGAAAGGGTTACTTCCAGGTTTCGTTGCTCGCACATGCGCAGACACGCAAAATGACGTCACGCGAATGCGCAGAAACAGCAAATCACAACCCGCGCACGTGCAGACGCGGGTTGCATTCTGCTCAAGTTGTGAACAGGGCTCCGGAACAGATCCCGTTTGCAACCAGAGGTACCACTGTATCATCCAAAACTGATTTGAAGTCCATATTGTGATATAGGTTTCATAATTTCCGACCTGGCAAAATATTGCAAATCATGTGTGTGTGTACGCAACCAGTATGCAGAAGTCACGATGTGGAGAAAACCGTGAAGCCAGCCAAAGCCTCTACATAGCTCCATCCTTATTTCAGTCATAGTGATATATTGGTACAGTGATGTTTAGCTGGGATGCGGGTGGCGCTGTGGTCCACTGAGCCTAGGGCTTGCCGATCAGGTCAGTGGTTTGAATCCCCGTGACCTCCCATTGAGCTCCCATTGAGCTCCCCTTGCTTGGTCTCAGCTCCTGCCAACCTAGCAGTTCAAAAGCATGCTGGTGCAAGTAGATAAATAGGTATCGCTCCGGCGGGAAGGTAAACAGCGTTTCCATGCGCTGCTCTGGTTTCGCCAGAAGCGGCTTAGTCATGCTGGCCACATGACCCGGAAAAACTGTCTGCGGACAAAGGTCGGCTCCCTTGGCCAGTAAAGCGAGATGAGCGCTGCAACCCCAGAGTCGTTCGCAACTGCACCTAATGGTCAGGGGTCCTTTAATTTTACCTTTATACTGCAGCGCTGAAACCTGGATATCACCCAGCCCTAACTGCCATTGTAAGTGTGACTTCAGAGCATAGGTAAGCTGAACGAGACATTAAGGAAGGAGAAGGGAACTTGCTACAGAACAACCCCTTGTCCTTTAGAATGCCTCTCTCCATGCAAGTTGAGTGAGCTGTACAGCAGCTTAGACTAAGGAGCTACTCTGATCCACCTGAAAAACCCCATGTGGGCGCATACTTTGACAATCTAACAGGTTGGTGAATAAATGGAACAAACTGCCCAGAGAAGCTATTGAGATCTCTTCCCCTGAAGATCTTGGGGAAAGACTCAAGCAACATTTACTAGGGGCTGCTTGAAGTCTTGACTCTAGGGCATTCCACTATTGCAAGTAGCTGGAAGAAATGAGCATGTGATGCAATTAAAAGTTTCACAAATGAGTATCTGCAAGGAGGTATGGGGAGAGGGGGTGTATACAGCAATGCTTTATGCTAAAGCTCACTTTCTCTTTTCTTTTTTACAATACTACTCTGGTCCAATCTGAGATATATTCATTACATGACATCATGTTTATAAGGGAGGGGGGAAAATAAATTTCAGCAAGCTTCAGCTTTTCATTCCAGTCATTCCTGTAGTAATTACTAGCAAAGAAAAGATCTGGATAAATGTACTCTGGACTAGCCAAGTCTTCATTTCATTCAAGTTTTTGGGAACACAAGGTCTACTTCAAAACCTAATTAAAGAAAACTCTACAAGGACAGCCCGGAGTCTGCAGCCAAAGCTTCAGGACAACTTCCTGATAATAATATGTTTTCAGATATGCCCTTCACAAAAAAAGGAGATTATGTAATACTACATTCACTAAGCTTTCCAGTCATGCCCAAGTCTATTAAGTTACTTAACATAGTAATTCATTCACAGATACAGCCAATATACCTTTTCCAAGGCTATATGAAAAAATTCAGGTCCTGCTTGAGGCTGCTTGAAAAAGGCTTTTGCTAGTCTCGTTGTAGGAGAAAGAATGAAACCTGCAAGTAAATAAAAATACAGGCAAAGAACTAGTTCATATAAGAGCTACTTCCCTCACTCTTTGTTGTTTAGTCGTGTCCGACTCTTCGTGACCCCCTGGAACAGAGCACGCCAGGCACTCCTGTCTTCCATTGCCTCCCGCAGTTTGGTCAAACTCATGCTGGTAGCTTCGAGAACACTGTCCCACCATCTCGTCCTCTGCCGTCCCCTTCTCCTTCTGCCCTCCATCTTTCCCAACATCAGGGTCTTTTCCAGGGAGTCTTCTCTTCTCATGAGGTGGCCAAAGTATTGGAGCCTCAACTTCACGATCTGTCCTTCCAGTGAGCACTCAGGGCTGATTTCCTTCAGAATGGAGAGGTTTGATCTTCTTGCAGTCCATGGGACTCTCAAGAGTCTCCTCCAGCACCAGAATTCAAAAGGATCAATTCTTCGGCGATCAGCCTTCTTTATGGTCCAGCTCTCACTTCCATACATCACTACTGGGAAAACCATGGCTTTAACTATACGGACCTTTGTTGGTCCCTCCCTCACTCTAGGGAGACCTAAAAGATTGTCTATATGCAACAAAAAATTAAACTCTGTACAAGCAAGGGATTCTGGCTTCTCAGACCACACTTATTTACCAATACTTTTGGTTCACTCCCATGTGATTGTGTTTCACCAAAGACCTTTAAATATATCATTTAAATAACCACTGGTGGCATCCTTTGGAGATAGTGGCAGCAAGCAGGACAGGTATCCTACCATAAGATTTCAAGGCCTAGTTGGGGCTAGGCAGGTTCTTCACTGCTCAGGTGGTAGAGAGGTGGTGTTGCAAGGATGTTGTTGTTGCTGGTGCCGCAGCAGCAGGGCAGAACCTACCCACGGCTGTCATAATATATTATGGGTAGCTCCTTTTCTTTACTACAAAACAGTGCATCAAGGGTGAAGGGTTGCTGAGGCTTAGATGAGGACAAACATCTGAGGAAACAAAACGTTCAGGCTTTCCACTGCCTGCAGATAGTAAATATGTGTGCTTTATGCCTTCATGGTGTTGAAACCAGGAAGATTTGGCATGAGGGTACTGATGGGTTTATTCCTCCCAGATTAAGGCTCCACAATCAGGCCCCAAAGGAGACACCATGTTTCTCAAACCTGCTCTGCTCTTCTTCAGTAATTTAATTTAATCTTCCTTTAAATTCCTGGGAGTTTACCCTAGCGAAGACCTCACTTGGAAAAACAATATAACTCAGGTGGTTAGGAAGGCCCAACAGAGACTCCATTTTCTCAGGGTCTTGCGAAAGAACAATGTTAAACAACAATTGATGACTTCCTTCTACAGGTCCACAATAGAAAGTGTCCTCTCATATTGTATCACAGTGTGGTACGTTGGCTTGACAGCTATGGACAGAAAGTCTTTACAGAGGGTGGTGAACACAGCGCATGATATCACGGACTGTCCCCTGAGCCCGCTAGATGACATCACAAGGGATCGTTAGGAGAGCGAGAAAAATTCTCAGGGACAATTCACACCCTGGCCAGCCCCTCTTTAATCTTCTACCCTCGGGCAGGGAATATAGAAGTATAATCAGTCATACCAACAGGCTAAAAAAAAAAATTCTATCCATGGGCTGTTAGGCTGCTGAACGGAAAATAATATAGTGCAACTGACTTTCGGAGTTGGTGTGCTGTGCGACAAGCACACAGAGTGCAACGAGACTGAGTGTTTGGGGGGTTGGCTCAGTTAATTTCATTGTACACAGGTTGTACATTGACAATAAAGGTATTAACAACAACAGCAACAACAACAACAACAACAACAACAACAACAACTTATACCTGACTTACCCTTTTCTGTGAAGCTTTGGGTGCAAACCATTATTCTCATTCCCACAAGTTCACACACATGTAGCTACATTTGTCCACATCTATCCTCGCTTCTCCCTCCCTGTTTCTTCTTCCCATAGACTGCAAAGCTCCATGGGGCATAGACCTGTCTTAGTTTATGTTAGCCTGAAAGCTTCTGGTGGTATATTCATAATTTCTCTCTTGATAAAGCCAACAGTTCAGTCCTTATAAAGATAAAAATTGGGTTTGATCTTGGCTTAAAGCCAGAAGAAAGGGAGCAAACACCTGACACTTTGGGTGTTAGCCAAGCCCATTAATGAGAACTTATCAGATATAAACACACCATTCAATTGTGCTATCTTGTAAGCATAGAATAATAATGGTATCGTGTAAGCGCACAAATTCTAACACTTTGTAACCACTGGAAGGCACACAAAACGTTCTACTGGAGAACAGCAATTTATCAAAAGGACATGTGGGAAATTAATGAAGTAAAACTGCCTCACTTGCATTGCAAACCCAGCGTCCAGTCTCACCCAGCTGGAAGAAACTTAACTTCAACCAAAGAAGCTTTCTCCACAAATGACATATGTGACTGCCTGTTGCAGAGACCTTCAAGGTATTGCTCAGCACCCTTGGGAGAGTGAGAGGGGCTTGTTCCATTATTCAACAATCTACACAGATCAGAAATTTATGGGATTTTCTTCAGAATTAAAACCAACAACATTGTTGGGAGTTTCTAGACATCAAAGAAGGTGCAAGTCCTAATAAAATGCATTCATTATATACTCAAGATAGCAATAATTTAAGTCTACTCCAATTATGATTATTTTAGGACAAAAGTGTTTCTGGATCTGTTTACTGTTATTGTTGAAGATGCAGCTATTGTGATAAAAAAAAGCAACCCAACACTTTATCTCCTAATTTAAGTCGCTGATGAATGAACCCAAATGCAAACCTTCTGATGTCCTTTGCTAGTCCCTGCAGGGTGCAGTTGGGGTGCAAATGGCAATCCAAAGCTGCAGGAAAATCTTTCAGAGGGCAGGGGGAAAACTCTGGTTCCAATGGACAGTAAGAGAGGGGTGGAGGACACAGCAAATGAAAACGGGGGGCAACTTGTGAACACCAATGAAAAATGTTTCTGAAAAATAGTGTGGTGCAGTTTTAATAACTGAATGTGGCTAAGTCAACCCAGAAGCACTACTGGGTACTAGACTCCAGTGAAGCCTGGGGAAGTAGAGCTACTTTCCCCCACCTACTTCTATCAAGGTTCCTTTTCTTCCAAAATCATCCATCCATATCCAGCCTTACATCTCAATACTTCTGAATATTTCTGGGAGGGAGGGAGGGAGGGAGGGAGGGAGGGAGGGAGGGAGGGAGGGAGGGAGGGAAGGAAGGAAGGAAGGAAGGAAGGAAGGAAGGAAGGAAGGAAGGAAGGAAGGAAGGAAGCTCTACACCAACTCAGTCTAAAATCCTGAATGGAACTTCTAGTCACTGTCACAGCAAAACAGGTTACTTACTATTCATGAGATCTAGCAGAAAAACCCTGAGGCATTTCAATCCTGGCACAATGTATATTGCCCCAAACAAACCTCTGAATAGCCCCATCTAGATAGGTGATAGATGATAGATAGATAGATAGATTAGATAGATAGATAGATGATAGAGATGATAGATAGATGATAGATAGATAGATGATTGATAAATAAATAGATAGATGATAGATATAGATGATAGAGAGAGAGAGAGAGATGATAGATGATAGATAGATAGATGATAGATATTGCCAAATGAGGTGATATCGAGAGGCTTAGCTGCAACCGAAAGGCATTCAAGAACCTAACTAGGTCAACAGTCAGACGATATAAAGTGCTGTGGCATCTTAAAGACAAACTGGTTTACTGTGGCATAAGCTTTCGTAGGCGACAGCTTATAAGTGATTATAAGTAAGACAGCTTGACTGACTGTGTACTATGATGGGGCAGCTCTCGCCAAGGCTCATGGAGGGTAAATGGCACGGACAAAGGAGCTAATCAGACGTCAGCAAAGTTTTTCAGCAGGGGGCCGGTCCACTGTCCCTCAGGCCTTGTGGTTTTTTAAAAAATAAAAATGAACGAATTCCTATGCCCCACAAATAACTCAGAGATGCATTTTAAATAAAAGGCCACATTCTACTCATGTAAAAACATGATAATTCCCAGACCGTCGCCAGATTTAGAAGGCGACTGGCCGGATCCGGCCCCCGGGCCTTAGTTTGCCTACCCATGAGCTAAATGAACCTGAACTTAAAAGGGGGAAAGCAAAGTCTCGCATATAGGACATTTCAGTGACTACTGCGGGCAAGGGTCTCACAACCATTTTCTACTGAGAAGGGGCCAGCCACACTCCAACCTCATATACAAATTTGGCATTTCTTCTTCTCTGAAGAAACAGTGATTTGGCAGGATCACATGTAGGGCTAAGCCAGGGGGGTGGGTAGAGATGCCATATCAGCAAAGGGGTCTTTCTTTCTTTCTTTCTTTCTTTCTTTCTTTCTTTCTTTCTTTCTTTCTTTCTAAAAAGAACCCAACTGGGTCACAATATTGCAAGTGGGCACTGAAGGCAAGTCTCAAGCCTAAAAACTAACTGTCTAAGAACAGAGGGATTGTTGATTCCCACCAGCAGGCCAGGGAAAGTCATATCCTAATCTTGGAGGGTGTGCTATCCAATCCAAGTTCCCTGGTCAACTTCTGGGGGTTTCAGCTGCACCTGGAGCCAAAGCAAGGGCCAGCTTGACCCCACATGTTTCTGCTTGCCTGAAAAGACAGGGACATAGGAATTTGCCTGATAATGAGTCACACTACAGGATTCACCTGGCTCAGTGCTGTCTACACTGACTGAGAACCGTTCTCCAGGATTTCAGGCGGGGGACATTGCCAGCCCTACTTGGAAATGCCAGGAATTGAGCCTGGTATCTTTTTCATGCAAAGTAGATGATATACCACTGAGTGATGACACTTCCTCAGATCCTTGGAGGAGAACTTTGCTTCACGTCCCACCACCTGCCTGCGGATAGACTGACAGGTACACAGAACAAGGTAGTGATGCCTAGGCTCTGAAAAAACAGCTCGGGGAGCAGCGGGCAGGCTGCACACAGCCTGCCCGCTGCTCCCAGAGCTTGTGGGGCTGGCGGGGGAAGCCCGGGTTTCCCCCTCCCCCAGCCCCCAAAAAACAGCTCGCCTAGGCTCTGAAAGGCCATCCTTTTTGTTCCTGATGCGTGGTGAAGACCACATTAGGCCTTTTATAATTATTCTCTCTCACATACAAAAAAAGTTTCATGTCGTCTGGAAACACCATCAGACGTCCAGTTCCTGGATCAAGCCCTGGAAACTCCCTGTGGCGATCACACAGGGTCCCCGGACATTTGATGGTCTATTGATCCCTGTGCCACCACTGTGATTGCCTCTTTGCTGCCACCAGCCCGTTTCCCTCGGGTACACACGGAGACCAGACAGTTGTTAACATTAACAAATAATCAAGTTTATTTTTATAAGCATGAACAAGTTTAAAGTTCCAGTTAATTTTTCTTGTCAGTTTCTTAATCTTAGTTTCTTTACTGTCCTATACATTCCTAACAACTTCAAACTGATTATCCCAACTATCTATCTGACTATCTAGCAGTTCCTCTCACTCTCTCACAACACACCTCCACCAACCCACAGACTTATCCTCTCTCTTCCTTCTCCAACTCCCAACACTCAACTGACTTCCAAACAACACCAACTCTAACTCTAACTCCTCCCCTTGGGTTCCCACTGGCCAATCACTTCACACTCATTTAACCCTTTCCTTATGACCCACCTAGGAGGCAAACGCCACACTCCCTCTCCTCCAAGGGCATTTCCCAAGCGCAGCCCAAGGCCACCTTGCACCAACTGGATGGAGCTTGAGCCAGATGTGCTGATAGCCATGTGGGCAAAATGCAGCCTAGAGTCTGGCTTTCTGCCACTCAGCTCCACTCCGACAGCCAAGTCGCAGCAGCATGAAGATGTTGCTTATTCTGTTGGCTGGCAGAAATAAATCGGGAAAGTTCTATCAGCACCACATTTATCAAGCAAGGATGGCTCAGAGCCATCCATGTAGCCAAAGTTCCACTTACTAGTGCATTTTCTTTTACGGGAGCAAATCTGAACTGCTTTGACGTTATATAAGGCTGGCTACATATACGGCTGCAGGCTCCCTCCTTGAATTAGACTGTAAAAGCCTCATAGTGCCGTAACTCAGCAGCAAAAGGCCCCTGCTATGGGAGGGTGGCTTTCCTCCCGTGCTGGAGAAAAAAATACCCCCCACCCACCCCGGAAAAGGACAGAAAGGAATGAAATGGTCCGTGCCCAGTGAAGAGGTACAGCACGGCTTTGTTCCCACCCCACCCTCACCTGCCCTTTACTAACCCACACTTAGAGAGAGGCAACCATGGGAGCGAGGAGAATGCAAGGAAAGCAACATGTTACAGAACACCAAGGAATTAGACTGACAGTTGCAGAGGCGTGGACATGTCTGCCTGTTTCAGGAAACGCACAAAAGGCTTTTTGTTGAGTAGGCCTAATGGGGAAATGAAATGCAACATTCTGCACAACACGGGGCAGAAGAGGGGCTATCTTTGAACCTTGCACAGATTGTCGCAGCTGGATAAGTGAAAACAAGAGCTGGCAAAATCACAACCTATATATATATATATATATATATATATATATATATATATATATATATACACACACACACACACACACACACACACACACAAATACACACACACACACTATATCTATATCTATCTATATCTATATCTATATATATAGATTTTCAGTTTTATACATTTCAATAATTTTATAGCCATTTTAACATTTCAAAACTTGACTTCCTTCCTCCTCATTCTGCGGCTCCTTAAATTTATTTTTAATATTTTCTGCATATCCAGATTAACTTAATTTGTTCAAAACAAAAAAAAAAATTTCTTTCCAGTAGCACCTTAAAGACCAACTAAGTTAGTTCTTGGTATGAGCTTTCGTGTGCATGCACACTTCTTCAGATACGTATCTGAAGAAGTGTGCATGCACACGAAAGCTCATACCAAGAACTAACTTAGTTGGTTTTTAAGGTGCTACTGGAAAGAAAAAATTTTTTTTTGTTTTGACTATGGCAGACCAACACGGCTACCTATCTGTAATTAATTTGTTCATTTATTCATCTACTTTAAATATATACTCTTATGAAACTGCAGGTTATTACAATAGTCCTGCCAATGTTCTTTCTGTTTACAGTTTGTTTGTAAATATTCAATAAACCATTTCCATTCTTTTATAAAAAGTCTGTTAACTTGATTTCTTATTCTTCCGGTAAGTTTCGCCATTTCTGCATATTCCATAAGTTTTTGTACACATTCTTCTTTTGCTGGGACTTCTGCTTCTTTCCATTTTGGGGCAAGTAATGTTCTTGCCGCTGTAGTTGCACACATAAATAAATTTCTATACAGTTTGGGTAGTTCTGTCCCTGTAATTCCCAAAAGGAAAGCTTCTGGGGTTGGGTTTTTCCCCAAACGTTATTTTAAACATCTTTTTCAATTCATTATATATCATTTCCCAATAAACTTTAACCTTACTACAAGCCCACCACATATGATAAAAAGAACCTTCTTTCTCTTTACATTTCCAGCACTTATTTGATTTGGATTTATACACTTTTGCCAATTTTCTCAGTGTTAGGTATCATCGATATATCATTTTCATATAATTTTCTCTTAGACCGTAAGATGCTGTAAATTTTATATCCATATTCCACAATTGTTCCCATGCTTCCATATCTATATTATGACCAGTATCTATTGTCCAATGTAACATTGGGGATTTTACTTGCTCATTCTTTGTCTCCCACTCCAATAATATCTTATACATTTTTACAGCACTTTAACATTACAGTCATACCTCGGGTTACAGCCGCTTCAGGTTGCGTTTTTCAGGTTGCGGACTGCCGAAACCCAGAAGTACCAGAACGGGTTACTTCCGGGTTTCGGCAGTCGCGCATGCACAGAAGTGCTAGATTGCGCATGCGCAGAAGCGGCGAATCACAACCTGCATGTGCACAGACGCAAGTTGCGAATGCTGCTGGTTGCAAACGTGCATCCCACACAGATCACGTTCGCAACCCGAGCGTCCACTGTACATTCCAACAGGTCTCTCTCCAGGTGTGATATTTGTTCCCCATTCCTTGCTCTCCTTTAAAACCAAGCACTCTAGCTCACCTGTCTTGGCTCTGAGGCTTCTAGCATTAACATATAAACACATGGTGTTTCTTTCTAAATATCTCTGGCATGTGCTTTTTTTACCCTACGGCATTCTGGCCTCTTTGAATTTCTATAATTGAATTACCTGTTTTCATTACCTGTTTCTACCTTCCACCATTTGGACAATCATAAAAACACTTTCACTCATCCCTGAGGGATGATTTATCCCCAGCTGCATGCTCCTCACCTCCTGCTGCCTTTCCCCCAGTAATCATTTTAAAAGCGGCTCTGCTACCTTTTGGATTCTGAGCAGCAACAGCCTGGTTCCATTCTGGTTCAGGTGCAGCCCGCCACTTTCGCACAGGCCTGGGTTCCTCCAAAATGTTTCCCAGTGGCTAACAAATCCCAACTCCTCCTGACACCAGCAACTCATTCACACACAGAGATCCTCTCCTTTCCCTGCCAGGTGTGATGGCTATACTCTGCCTCCACAGTTGGAGGCAAGCAATGCTTCTGAGTACCAGCTGCTGGAAACCACAAGGTAAAGGTGAATGTAAAGGTAAAGGGACCCCTGACCATTAGGTCCAGTCGTGGCCGTCTCTGGGGTTGCGGAGCTCATCTCGCTTTACTGGCCAAGGGAGCCGGCGTACAGCTTCTGGGTCATGTGGCCAGCATGACTAAGCCGCTTCTGGCGAACCAGAACAGCACACGGAAATGTCATTTATCTTCCCTCCGGAGCGGTACCTATTTATCTACTCACACTTTGACGTGCTTTCGAACTACTAGGTGGGCAGGAGCAGGGACCGAGCAACGGGAGGTCACTCTGTCGCGGGGATTCGAACCGCCGACCTTCTGATCGGCAAGCCCTAGGCTCTGTGGTTTAGACCACAGCGCCACCCGCATGCTCGAATCCTGTTTGCTGGCCTGCCACAGGCATCTGATTGGCCACTGTGAGAACAGGATGCTGGACAAGATGGACCCCTTTCAGCCTGACCCAGCAGGTTTTTCTTTTGCTATTGTGAATGACAACAGTATTGCACAGGATGGCACAATATTCAAATCGTGAAAGATAAAGCAGCTATCATCTTGAAGATGAGAACAAATACCTTGTTTATGTTTAAGTTTAAGGCGCTCAGCTGACACTCTGAAAAAACTGGTAACCACAAAGCGAATTCTACTGATGCATCAATACTTTGGGGTTCCACAGAAACCAAACACCTTCATGAACTTTCAGAGAGCAAATATTCCACCAATTCCCAGCTTGGGTATTCCTATGGAACCTTCCATAGCCAGATTCTACAAATGAATCAACATGCCAAAAAATGAACCCTTTGTGAGCTCTGGAAAATCACTATGGATAGGTAACAGAGTTCCATGAAAGTCTAAACAGACTTAGATAGTTGCCATTAAATATTTGCTAATTGGTTGATGAGGTAGTTAAAGTGTTTAAATAAGGTCTTTATATTGGCCACTATAACTATTTACTTTACAGAATCTGGCACTGATAATAGATAGACAAGTATGGTGCAGAATGATTTCCATAAGGCTTTTCTTGACTCATCAAATGCTCTAATCTTCTAGATTTAAAATATGCACATTAATCTTACAAATTTTATTGGCAAGGCAAACAGAGAGAAAACATGGTGCGTCAAGAAGAGGTATTTGTCAAACAGCACACTCTTGATAGTCACATTAATGCTTCCTGGTCAATAAAGGATTAAAGTAACATGTCAGTAAATTACAGCAAATACAATCCGGTATAAACTTTTATAGCTGTGGTTTGAGTCAGACACTTGAGATAGGACAGTGAAAAAAATGCGGCTAATGGTTTCCACTGAGCCCTGGAACCACGTACAATGCTGTGGTGGCATCTCCAGAAATCCATACAAAACTTTAGGCCCAGGCCCAGTGCACTTGAAAATTCGAACCTACCAGGTGAGGACAAATGCTTAAAACAACAAATCCATAGAACCCTGTGTACAGGAGATGACCATAGATCAGGGTTGGGGAACTGACAGCCTGTGAGTCAAAGGTGGCCCACCGGGAGCTGAAAATTGGTCTGCAAGGCTGTTCCCCCAAAACCACACTCGCCTGCCAAGAGTTGATAGGTGGTAAAGCCAAAGCCTGCTAGATCAACTACACGACTGAGTTCCTCACAGAGAACTTGCTCTTACAGCTGATGGCTGCAGAAAGCAGGTTTTGGCTCTATCGTCTATCACCTGGTGGGTAGTAAAACTGAAGCTCCAGGCATTTTAAAGCACTGTGCAAGGCTCTTTCCAAGCTCTGTGTACTGCACTGAAGTCCCAACTTCAGGAGTTCGCATGTAAATGTGCACTTAGAATCTTCATTTTAAAAAAAAAAAAATCTCCTAATGCCATGTCAACTACAATTTAACCTGAACCTAACTTTACAGAGAGAGACAGAACGAGCCAGAACAAAATTAAAATAGTTCAGAGGATTAAATACAAGAATGTGCCAATATACCGCATAAAACATGAAAAATTAGAAAAGGTTCTCAGATTCAAGTAATGTTAGAACCAGCAATTACCTCATGCTGTTTCCCACCCTTTAATTAAATCAGCAAACAAAGGAAAAATAGAAACCCTATAATGCTCCGAAGAAAACAAGGAAGATCAGGCTGCTAAGGTTCCTTAAAAAATATGAATCCCGCTTCTGGGCCTGGTTCTTACTGTTCCTTGTGTGGCAGGTCCAGAGACTATTTGGGCAATGCTCACCACTCTCTGAGCCAATCTAAGGTGAATTTTAACCTTAAAATGAGTCTAGGGCCATTAGCACTCACACTAGAGCCTCACCCTGGATAGCTGCCACATACCTGCAAGACATTAGCAGACCCAGCATAACACACCATAATACGGTTGGCATCACAACCCGCCACATCTCTCCTCTTTTACTATATCAGGTGTAATGCGATTCAAAGGTCTAGAAAGGCATCTTGAGTGCCAAGAATTATAACCACCAAGGGTAAAGCAAAGGACTGTTAAGTAAAAGCAAGGTTTATTTTGAAAGACAAAAATCAATGATTATATGGAGAGAGAGAAAAGTGATAGGCGTTGCATCTAGAACTTCTGTGTAGTCTCTAGGTGTCAGATTGAAAATACCTGCACCACAACATACCCACTCCTCCCAAACAAACTAAAGAAAATTCCCACAGCACTTAACAGGTACACACAGACCATGCTCAAAGCATGGAAAACACAAATAGGCAAATTATCCCCAACCCCATCCCCACTAATCCCCCTGGCGTACCACCCATTATTCCACCATGCAGCACAAAACCTCCAGATAAAAACCTGGCGAACCAAAGGCTTATATCGCCTAATAGACTTTTATAAAAATAACAAACCCTTGTCAACACAAGAAATACAAGACAAACTAGAAGACACCCAAATGCCCTGGCTAACACAACACCAACTACATGCCCTCTTAAACAACCCAACAGTAAAATCAGCAGCAACTAGGCCCCTGACAACCTTTGAAAACCTCCTCCTAACAACAAAGGGAAACGGTAAAGGGACGGTATCCACAATATACAAAATACTACTCCAAAATCCCGCAAATCCCCTAGACGCAATCAAAAAACAATGGGAGAATGACATAGGCTATGAGATTAACCCGACTCAATGGACCAGAATGTGGTCTAAACCCCCCTTTAAATCCACATCAATGAAAAGAAAAGAACTCACACTGAAACTCACCTACAGGTGGTACCTAACACCAAGGAAACTAGCGCTAATACACCCAGGAACCTCACCAAAATGCTGGAGAGGGTGCACCTCCACAGGCACATACCTCCACATGTGGTGGGAGTGTCCCAAAATCCAACTATTCTGGACAACAGCCATACAAGAAATATGTAAAATAACTAAACAAGTATTAGACTTCACCCCAGAATTGGCCCTACTAAACATCTTCCAAGACAACAATGCCCATTTACACCACAAAGAACTCATAACCCACCTACTTTCAGCAGCCAGAAACACCATAACCAGACACTGGAGAGACCTGTCAGGAGTAAGCATGGACCAATGGTACCAAATAGTATGGGAAACATACTACTAGAAAAATTAACTAATAAACTGAAACTGACACGGGGACAAACAGAAGAAGACACCTTCACCCCGGTATGGCTCCCCTTTATCACATACACAGCCCAACAGGACAACGACAATAATCCACCAACAGCATACAAATCAATATGGCTAACCTGATCCAAAACACCCACCCACCTCACTCACACACGAAAACAAAGATCACCACAGCCAATCACAAACAAACAATCACACCCTAGGCCAACCCCAACCTCTCTCACCACCAAAGGAACACAAGTGAACAACACAAGCACGCTGACACCAAACTCTACATACATTAAGCATAATAGAAACACCGCTACCCGACCCCACCCCCATCCATCTCCCCTCCCTCCACCCCCCTTTCTTTTCTTTCTTTCTTTTTTCTTCTCTCCCTAATGCCTCATCAAATGAAACGTATTTGTAAAAATGTTACATGGAAGAAAAAAAATACGAGGCATTACACTTACACTGTAAAACAAGAAAGCCCTTAATAAAATATTAAAAAAAAACACACAGCAGCATCTTTGAGCCCTCTCCTCCTTTGACTGGCCCCTTCCCTCTCTTCTCCACTGGAGGTGTGGCTTTTCCCACCGAGCTGCTCCTCAGAAGTTTCTGCGGCTCCCTGTATCCCAACTGCGTCCCTGCCTCCCTCCCCAGTTCCGATGGCAGTCCCCTGACACTAGATATTAAAAGAAGAGTAAAATTTGCTTACTGCAGAGACCAAGTTCCCTCCAACTAAGCAACCCGCAATCAGGTGCCCACAGAAAAGGTTCAGTTGAGGTGTAATAAACCCGCATGGACAAGAAATCCAGATAGCAGAATCTAATTTAAAGAGATTGGCTTCACAACAAGCGAACAGCAAGAGAACCCACACAAGCAACACTGACACAAACTCCACACATACACTAAACAGAAGAACAGAAGCATTGCCACCTGACCCCACCCCACTCACCATTCCCCTCTTTCTCCCTCTTTTCTTCCTAACCGAACACTGTATGCAACACTAATGCCTCACAACAAATGAAAATGATCTGTAGAAAACACAACTTGAAAAAAGAGACAATGCACGTATTTTTGTAAACTAATAAATCTTTAATAAAAATATATTGGGGGGAGAGAGAGAGACTGGCTTCCTAGAAGACTATTTTTCCACGCCAGGCTAAGTTTCTGAATTATATTCAGTGTTTAAATTTCCTCCAAACCCTCTTCAGCAGTCTGTAATTGGCCACAAAAGTTATACGGCTGTTATTTTATGATTTAATAAATCAAGAGGCTTTCTCCAGTAGGAATTCGCTTAATCAAAAAAAAAAAGGCCCTCACTCCACTTTCTTGATTGCTAATGTAATATTTTGTCTTGCTACAAAAGGGACATGCATACAGAACTAGTAATGATTTATGGGCCTCATTTGCTATGCACTTTTGCAAGGAAACATTTTATCCCCCCCCCCCCAATAAAGGCACACCCAACCTCAAGCCCAATGGGGCAGTCCTGGAACAACAGTACAGATGCAATTTCCAGCAGCAATCCTTAGTGGCACCTGGCACACATCACCAGCTGCATTTCCCAGTTTACGGCTGATGCTGCAGCCTTGACATATTTATACATTCCTGAACGTTTTCTGGCACGAGGACTGTTTGCCCTGCTAATTTTGTTTTGCTGCTCTCCGCAGCTGTGAACTGATGTTCCTTTAGGAGCAGGGAGGGGGTGAAACCTGGCTTCCCACTTGCCCTTTTCAGGGCAAATGTGAAGAGCTATTTTGTCTTCCTTGAAAAATAAAATCTTTTAAACTATATTCCTACCACATTCAAAGAAAGCAATAGAACTGCTTTATTTTTATTTATTTATTTTGCAAAAACCTCGTTGTTAAGATCTTAAGCCTCATTGTTAAGATCTTTTAGCTGAAGCAGAGAACTCAGTAGCCACAAACAGGCATGCATATAAGTGGAATGCATATTTTTACCATGCTTTTATTTATTTATTACCAGTTATTAAAGCAACTTTTAAAAAAATCCCTGTAAATTCCATTTTCCTTCCACATCTTAATAAGGTGATTCCTTTACGATCCCCTTCCAAATTTGGGCAAGAAGGTAATGACAAGAAAGATGGAAAATTATGAATTTTACACAAGGAGAGGAGAGTCATGATAGACCACTGCAACTCCAAGATTGATTTTTCCGCTGCTGAGAATTCTCATGTCTAGGTAACTCTCGGCTGATCAGTTGCGAGTTTGCAACACACCTGATTATGCTGATCTGGCGGACTAGCCTGGATTTGAATCTGCAAGCCCAGTTTCAAATCCATGGACCTTATCCACAGAAGAGGAATAATTCTCTTTCTGCAGAAGAGAATTACAGTGGCCCGTCTTGTCATGTGAGTTGTGAGGATAACACAAAATAAGCATGAGACAGAGCTCAGTCTCAATGGACATTACAAGTGGCAAAGCACTAGATTTTATCTTCTGCTATCTGACATCCATCTGTCATGCAAAAAAAGGAAAAGAGGTGGGGTGTATGCTTTCCATTTGTACCGCAACTCCAGGAAATAGACCTGGAGCTAAGGTACGTGCTTCTCCAAAGGCAAACAGGACTGCACACTTCGGAGGACAGAAACTGCCTCAAAGATTACCCAGACAAGCACCTCCTCCCCCCAGACAGAGATTTCCCTTCCCAGGCTTGCTCTCAATCCAGAGAAAAGAACCCACAGGAAAATCTGCATAAAAGCCATTCAGTGAATTAAAACAATGCCCTGAACATTAAGGCTACCAAGAAACAGCTGGACAGAAACTCCTCCAAGCTAGAAGCAATCAAACTTTCCGAGGTTCAGGGGAAGGGAAGCAAACCATTTAACATTTTTATGGGTGAGGGACTGCAAACTGACAACGCTAGCTTGCCAGCTACCTCCTTTGGGAAAAAGAAGACGAAGAGGAGGAAACTTAACAAGACTAAACAGTTTTCAATCATGGCGTAAGGAGGGCAGGTCATCAGCACCCATGGATTTTCAGCATCAACCGGTACTCGCTGGAACACTGTTCAAACTTTAGGTTTAGTGGTAAAGCCTAAAATAGCTCAAGCCCAACACACCTAAGATGATCGCATCCAGCCATGTATTTTTGATCACAGGTGGCTGCTTGTCCTGAATCTTCTGGATAGGATTGTGGCGGCAGATGATGATGATGATGATGATGATGATGATTTGCATCGCCTCCTCAATCTTATTGCTTGCCCAAGTCCCTTTGAAAAACTACAACCCACAAAACCTGGTGTATTTTTGGATGACCCCTCAACCAAACGTATATATCTGGCTGCTAAGGAGAGGGCATTTTTAATTCTCCTCTTTTAAAAATAACAATGCTTTGGATTGAGTACCTATTAAATAATTAGGATAATTACAGTGCCAACACCAGCTGGTGCTATATAAAGGTTCCCATATATCAATGCCATTCCTCAATGCAAGTATATTAAAAGCCTGCCATTAGTATAAAAACCTTGTTAAAGT
Organism: Podarcis filfolensis; assembly: GCF_964270895.1. NCBI lineage: Eukaryota > Metazoa > Chordata > Lepidosauria > Squamata > Lacertidae > Podarcis > Podarcis filfolensis. The sequence continues at coordinate 118,647,450 of NC_139606.1, forward strand.
GTATCTCAAATTTTCATTTTAGTTCTTAGATTGGGGTGGGGAACCTTCAGGCTATGGGGGCTCCAATTTGACCAGTAAGGGCATTTCCCCCCAAATCACACCCATCAGCTGTTGTCACTGGTGATGTCAGCTGGGGGGGGGGGGAACCTACCTGGTCCAATCCCTTCAACCTCTGTAAAGTCTCTCTCTCTCTCTAAAAAAAAAAAAAAAGATAATGCAGCAAAAGCAAGGAGACCCTGTTTTCTTTACTGCTGCACAACAGAGCAGTCCCTTTCAGAGCTGCTGTTTGCTTTATGCAGACCCTGGCTCTGACAGGGACTGCTCTGTCATGCAGCGATGAAGAAACAGGGACTCTTTGAAGGAGTCTCCTCACCCACCCCCCGCCTTCAAAAACCACTGGAGCAATCTTTAAAGAGGGGAAGAGTTTGTTGCACAGAGCGTTCAGCCCCCGCTCAGGTAGGATCACAGGGGCTGCCTTAAAGCAGGCGCCCTTTGCGCAATTAGCTTCCTATTGCATGTGCTTTCATGGACAACCTCCTTCACTGATTGCAACCAGTCTCTGATGACACCGGTTGCTGCCCACCTCTTAATTAGTTGGCTTTCCAGGTGCCGCAGAACTTTTGTCTGATGCTGCTGGTTTTAAGATAGCCCCTCATTTGGAAAGTGTGGGATTAGTTACTTTCAATAAGAACGTTAACAAGTTTCTAGATAAAATAATATATTGAGTTTACAACAGTGTGGTCAACCTGCTTATAATAAAAGATATACAAGATATTGATGTGCTAACCATTTTTTTTTAAGCAGACATTTAGCGTTACATATTGCTCATATAATTGAAATTTCAAAATGCATGATCTCATAGTCACTGCAAGACCTTCGCTACAATAAGCTTCCAGATTCTTATATACATATATTTAAAAATCTCTCAGTGCACATTAAATAAAGATCTGCATAATTTCATGAGCACAAGACACAATGCCCACATTTATAATTGAAATCAAATTTCTTTCACTCAGTTCTCATTCACTGAAGACTGAAAGGTTTGTTAATGTGTTAGGTCTCTCTGTCAGATTTCTTAAAAGCCTGGAGTTGTTTCTCCACCCAACCTTGAAGACTTTTCAGTATTTACTGTGAACGAAGCCAAGCAGTCACCTCTGGTTCTTATAAATGTTAACACGAACATGCAGGGAAAGGGGAGACTCTTTTCAGAGCTAACCGAATTATGCTCACCACTGAGCCGAGGACTGTTCCAAGAAGAAAGCATCTCGTTAGCTACCTTACTAAACATCTTAATATTGTCTAAACAAACCTCCCAGCAATTTATTCTGTTCACACTTTGTAGGCAACGAAGCGAAGTGCCTTTTCCTTGCACCCTCTCTCTCCAATCTGAGACACCCAACATATGGCTAAGTGCGAGTGAGCTGCATGCAGCTCCTGTGTAAAGCACACACACACAAAACACAAGACGCAGAATATAAGGAAATGGAGTGATCACTTGGGGGACCAAGTTTCAGCGCCTCTCTCAGATTCTGTCCCCAACGCCTGTGGTCTCTGCACACGGAGTTCTTTCTGCAGGATAAAAAGGGTAAACGGTCCCCTGACTATTAGGTCCAGTCGTGGCCGACTCTGGGGTTGCGGCGCTCATCTCGTTTTACTGGCTGAGGGAGCCAGCGTACAGCTTCCGGGTCATGTGGCCAGCATGACAGAGCCGCTTCTGGCGAGCCAGAACAGCACACGGAAATGCCGTTTACCTTCCCGCTGGAGCAGTACCTATTTATCTACTTGCACTTTGACGTGCTTCCGAACTGCTAGGTTGGTAGGAGCAGGGACAGAGCAACGGGAGCTCACCCCGTTGCGGGGATTCAAACCGCCAACCTTCTGATCGGCAAGTCCTAGGCTCTGCGGTTTAACCCACAGCGCCACCCGCGTCTGCTGCAAATGCATCACTGCACAGCCAGGGGTCAGCTCCTGAACGACACTGCCGTGCCCTCATTCCTCCCTTGAGTCCAATCGTGAAAGCCCCAACAGTACAAGTCAAAGCCTAAGCTCAGCTTTAATTTTAATTTAATATATTTGGTTTTGCACACTGCCTTTCATTATGCATATCCAAGTTTGCAATAGAAATGTTTAGACCTTAAAAGGAAACGGCCAGATACAAAGCAATAAAATTTACCGAGGCCAGGGCGAGCTAATAATGTTGTTCCCCAGTTGTGCTTTTGCACAAGGGGGTGGAAGACAGTAGGTGCACCTGCCTCTAGGAAATTAGCTCCTGCCTGAGCAAAAGGACTGCCACTCTAAAACAAGTTGAGCTTGGCATGCAACTACTTGGCACAGACACTCTGCTCGTGCCTCTTCCTGTTATTCCCTCAACAGCACTATTGATCCTGGGATTAACGGGAGAAACTGTCCACAAGATGACAAATCCTGCAGGCTTGACATACCTCAGGGCAGGCCGTGGCCTGCGGAACACACAAGGAGCGTGCCTGGTCTTAACTGGAGCGCCTCAGCTTTCTGGATCTGCTTCCAGTTCTTCGCCTGTGCAATAAGCCCTTCCAGCAATTATGGGCCCCATTAAACCAGGTTGTTTTGCCCTCTGTTTCTTGCATCCGGTTCCTGAGTTTCTGCCGAGCTTCTCACCCTCGATACAAACTGGCCGAGCCTTTTGAGCCTGCCAAGCCCCTTGCCTGGGATCTGACCTTTCATCTACCTGTTTTCAAGCCTATTACAGGTGCACCCAGAAAAGAGGCAGGAATACTTGGCGGTAAAGTAATGCTAATACGCGCTAGCTTGGGTCTCTTCTAAGGGAAGCCGAGATATGGTATCTATGATTAATCACTTTGGTAGTTTTATCCTTGCGTTTTGCTTCATTTCTGCATCCGGCAGCATTTTCCTATGAAGCTGCAGTTTGATACTTGCCTTATCCAAGGTGAAATAAAATGAACTGCCCCCTTTTCACTATGACAGGGGAGGGGGAAAAAGAGAAAGTAGCTTTCTGGCAGATGGATCAAACTTGGCCCTCCAGCTGTTTTGGGACTACAACTCTCATCATCCCTACCTAACAGGACCAGTGGTCAGGGATGATGGGAACTGTAGTCCCAAAACAGCTGGAAGGCCAAGTTTGGCCATGCCTGAAACAAATTAAAGGCTAAGACTGGCCACATGACATTACCAGTTAACAAAGGGGGGTGGGGGTGCACAATGGGGGTGTCACATTTTACAGGAACCCTGTGTTCATCACCTTGCCAATTTATGCCCATAAGTACAGGGACATCCAACTCCCAAGAGACTGTGATCTACTCCGGGTGGGGGGCGGGCGGACTGGCAGTGATCTACCCATTTTGGGGGGAAGGGCTTCCCAAAGTTGTTGACATTTTTTTAAACGGTAAGTGTGCAGACAACAATGGAACACACACCAAATGCGATGCAGGAAACAACAAGAGGGGAGGGGGCGGATACATGATTGTAAACAACGTGAGCTATAAGGATCCTGCGATCGATCACGATCATCCAGAGGTCGACCTGTCAATCGCGGCTGACCGGTTGGACACCCCTAGAGTTATAACCAAACCTATCCCAGCCCATTTCAAGCAAGCTAGCGCTATCCTGGTAGGAAGTGGGGGTTGAGGGTAAACTCAAGCCTTTTGCCAAACACATTATACTATTGAGGTACTAAAACTTGGGGTGATGATAACAGAAGCCTGAAATTCCTTTACATCTAAACAACATAATTTACATATTATACAGGAACTAAGCTACATCTGGTGAACATGTGGCACTAACACAAAAGACCGCCATTAGAAACCTTTTATTACATTTATTTTCCCAAATTGTTTATTGTTTTAAATGCTTTTTATCCCACCTTTCTTAAAAAGTAAGCAGTAAGTAAGTTTACAAGTCAAGTAAGACAAAAACATGAACTGAACTCATTAACAGCAAACAATAAATATGAACAAATGCCCAGAGGTTTCAAGTCTCCTGCTGCGGGTTTCATAATCTAATGCATCAATAGATTCCAGAATTAATTCCTAAAATATCTGCCTGGTGTGTGCCTTTGGGAAGAAAATGCATGGATGTGGGGCACAGGCCCACAACACAAATTTGTCTAACTGCCACCAGACAAATTCAGAGGGTAAGTGGATAGGACCTCACCCGCACAGCATTTTGAGTGCTCCCAGCCACCAAATGAAAAAAAAAAAATAGAAAGAAGAGGAAACGATGCCTTATGAGGAACGGCTAAGGGAGCTGGGCATGTTTAGCCTGGAGAAGAGGAGGTTAAGGGGTGATATGATAGCCATGTTCAAATATATAAAAGGATGTCACATAGAGGAGGGAGAAAGGTTGTTTTCTGCTGCTCCAGAGAAGCGGACACGGAGCAATGGATCCAAACTACAAGAAAGAAGATTCCACCTAAACATTAGGAAGAACTTCCTGACAGTAAGAGCTGTTCGACAGTGGAATTTGCTGCCAAGGAATCATAGAATCATAGAATCATAGAATCATAGAATCATAGAGTTGGAAGAGACCACAAGGGCCATCGAGTCCAACCCCCTGCCAAGCAGGAAACACCATCAGAGCACTCCTGACATATGGTTGTCAAGCCTCTGCTTAAAGACCTCCAAAGAAGGAGACTCCACCACACTCCTTGGCAGCAAATTCCACTGTCGAACAGCTCTTACTGTCAGGAAGTTCTTCCTAATGTTTAGGTGGAATCTTCTTTCTTGTAGTTTGGATCCATTGCTCCGTGTCCGCTTCTCTGGAGCAGCAGAAAACAACCTTTCTCCCTCCTCTATGTGACATCCTTTTATATATTTGAACATGGCTATCATATCACCCCTTAACCTCCTCTTCTCCAGGCTAAACATGCCCAGCTCCCTTAGCCGTTCCTCATAAGGCATCGTTTCCAGGCCTTTGACCATTTTGGTTGCCCTCCTCTGGACACGTTCCAGTTTGTCAGTGTCCTTCTTGAACTGTGGTGCCCAGAACTGGACACAGTACTCCAGGTGAGGTCTGACCAGAGCAGAATACAGTGGCACTATTACTTCCCTTGATCTAGATGCTATACTCCTATTGATGCAGCCCAGAATTGCATTGGCTTTTTTAGCTGCCGCGTCACACTGTTGGCTCATGTCAAGTTTGTGGTCAACCAAGACTCCTAGATCCTTTTCACATGTACTGCTCCTAGATCCTTTTCACATGTAGGAGTGTGGTGGAGTCTCCTTCTTTGGAGGTCTTTAAGCAGAGGCTTGACAACCATATGTCAGGAGTGCTCTGATGGTGTTTCCTGCTTGGCAGGGGGTTGGACTCGATGGCCCTTGTGGTCTCTTCCAACTCTATGATTCTATGATTCTATGATTCTAGGAAGAGGCAGGAGACACCACTCCTGTTCATGGCCCTCCAGTGGTGGTATGTTTTATCACTGAACTAGAGAAGAGTATGTAATCATACGCTGCCAAAAGTGGCAAACCATCTTCAGAGATAGGAATACAGTGAGCTTAGGTGGCAAAGAGGCTGACTTGACTGATGTCTGCTATTACTTGTCACAGAAACAGGACGGTCTGGCTTAGCATTCAAATAAGCCACATGGTGAGCTACAGCCTCACATACTCATTGCGACTTTCTCCTCCGCCTCTGCAGCTGAGGGAAGGAGACTGAAAGCGTCAGTGCTCAGCTTTGAAGAAAGTGCAGTTTCCATTATGTTAGAATAAACTACACTTCCCTGAATACTAACTGTGGTTAGCTAAACCAGGATGTGAAACCGTTGCTTGATCCTGGTTTGTGTGAACTAACCACAGTTAGAATAAACCAGTTTTCAGACTTCAACCGCAACAGGAAACAGCAATTTGTTCAAAACCAAAAGTAAAAACTTTCACTGCCCTCTCTTGACACACAAAGGGGTGGGGAAAGCATATTAAACAGAGGCTCACCATAGTCCACCGTTTAGCAATACCTCTGACTGTTACCATATTAATGGCATGTATGTTTAAGAAGATGACTTGCTGAAGCTGCAGAACCGTTTCCATTCTTTCTATGGGGTTTCTAGCAGAAGGCACTGCATCCTCAAAAAACGACATTACTCAAAGTTCAGTCAGGTGGAAGATGCAATGGGAACAAAACGGTTGTTTTGAAAATTCACTGCCAGTTTAGTGACTTACAAGTTGTAGCTTTGGGGGGGGGGTCATAATTGTAAGGGTCATGGGGTGTGCGGGTTGTTGGGAGAGAGACAGTACTTCTGGTGGGGGAAACACTGTATTCCTTCTAGAGTAGCTTGTCCAACTTTGGTCCCCATCCTGCACTCAGCTCTCACCTGTGGCTTCTAGAAGATATCAGTACGTGACAGCAGCCACACCCTGGGAAACAGCTTTGACTGGCTGGCTAAACCAGGTGAGGGTAGCTTATGGGTCTCAAAGTTAGAGACTGCACGTGAAGACTGCTTCTAACAGATTGAGAAGTTGAGAACAAGAGCGGGTTTCAACAATCAAGAAGGCGGTTTCTGCACATGCTGTGCGGGAAGTGAGGGGCAGATGGGGCTCGTCAACCTGGGAGAAGGAAAACTCCGGCCCTAAACCTCTGCTGCCTTCTGGGATGTCTTCAGGAGAAGAAACGGCTACGGAGTAAACCCTACACAAATCTGGAGTGGGGTCCCTAAGACGTTTGGATGGCACCGTGTAAATCTCCTTCTAGCAACTCCTGCAGCCAAGCTGATGCCAAATGTATTGCTGTTTTCCTTTGGACCACATCAGCGAGGTCGAGAGGGGGGTCTTGTCGTTTTGGCAGCCCAGGACCTCCGTACACACTGCCCAGGCTTGCACCTGGGAAGGTCACTTCGGGTCTGCTAACACAGAGGTTTGACTTCAACTCCATAGGCGCATTCCATTGTCTCTCAAGACAGACAGATGCCGACAAATCACAAGTGTTGAAAGCAATGATGGAAATACACCCCACTCCCTATCCCCAATAAGCCAGATGTTGATATGGCAGATTAGCAGTCATCATGGGACAGAATAAGTGGGTTTTTCTCTGCTCACTGTCCATCAGGGCCATTCTCAGGCTACATCTTAACAAAAGCTCTTGGGTATGCTTAGCCTGGATAAGAGGAGAAACGTCTAAAGGGCTGTCCCATGGAGCCAACTTGTTTTCTCCAGCTCTGGAGAGTTGGACCCGAACCAATGGCTTCAAGTTACAATAAAAAAAATTACTATTTTTTTTAATTATTATTTATTTAATTTCTATACCGTCCTATACCCGAAGGTCCAAAGAAACATAAGGAAAAACTTTCTGACAGTATGAGCTGTTCAACAGTGGAATGGACTTCCTTGGAGGTTTTTAAGCACAGAATGGATGACCATCTGTCATGGATGCTTTGGTTGGGATTCCTGCATTGCAGGGGGTTGGACTAGATGACCCTCTTGACCCCTTCCAACCCTTCAGTTCTATGATTCCTGCAATCAAGCAATTATCCTCTGCTTCTCAAGCCCAATGGCAGCTCGCAATCTGCACTGCAGTTGGGGCAAGGAAGCCATTCTGTTTCCAACATCCACCAAACTGGTGCTTGTGTGCATTAGAGGCGAGTTTGGTAACATCAAGTGCAACATAACAGGGCTTGGTGTTGATAATACACTGAAAACAAATTCACAGAACAAGCAGCAAACAATGAAAAATAAGGATTCCTGCTTTGGGCAGTTCCATCAATTAGTTCCACATTAAGAAAGGCTTCTGTACAAAACTTATCTGACAGGTTTAAACAATTTAAACAGGTTTAAATTTAAACAGGTTTAAATTTTATTTTATTTAAGGAGTAAGGTATGAAATAATCTGGGAAACACAACTTACCTCTACCTTTCCAGAGGTGGAAGATAATTCATGAGGAAACTAAAATCAGACTCTTCAGTAAATCACATAAGCCGAGTAAAGGAATCTTAGAACTTCTGCAAACAGGTGCATCTATCGTCAATGGGCAGCTGTCAGCTTAAGTCTCCAGTAGAAGGCCTCAGCATCAATTGCTGAATTCTGGAGAGGAAAAAAGCAAGTCTTCCAATTAGCTCAACAACCTTGGACTCGAATTCCAGATTAACCATGTCACAAACGAAAATACTTAATTTCCAGATGGCACTCATTGCACGGATCAAAAGTGTTCCCAATTCCTGCAATCCAGGCATAGATGGTGCTTCAACCAATCCTGGGGGACATCAGGACTTGTCCCCCCAAAGTCCCTGTACCTCCACATGCAAAACCAAACCAAAAACCAACCACTAAACTACATGCAGAGGTTATACTACTTCTAAGGAGGGGGTACACTTCAGAAAAGTGCTTTATACCAAGCCAGACCACTGATCCATCTAGCTTAATATTGTCTACAATATTGTTCTCCCTGCCCTACCTGGAGACGCCAACGATTGAATCTGGGCAGTTTGTTTCTGCCTCTTCCTAGCAAAAGGTATTACGGAATACATATTGAAAACAAGTCGCAAAAAGGTCTGCTTCAACACCAGTGCTCTACCCATCTGGCTTCCAGTTCATTCCCCATGGAGCAGTAAGGCTGATGTGAGCTTTTCCACCAGCACCCCACTCAAAGACACTATATATGCCAGAGCTACAGAAAGGCAAAATCCCCTTTCTCTCCTCATTGCCTTCTAGAACCCTGCTTTGATCAGATTTGCTTTCGAAAGCAATTAAGGCAATTGTGTACTTTTAGACCAGTGGAGGGCAAATGCTGGCCATTGGCCCAAAGACCAGAACAGCTTCTGAGAAGTATGTAGAATTCTTCTGTTAAGTTACCACCTGAATGAATGTAGGGATAAGTTCAAACATGCAACAGTATTAAAAGAAAAAGAAAAAAAGCAGTCTGTTAGAAAGACTCTTGTTTTGAACAGCTGGGATTTCCCCGGATGCAGAATTTCCAAGAAGGAAATGCAGGGATTCCTGCACGTGCTGCTGTTGCATTGCATTTGAATCATGAGGGGCTGAAGCAGGGTCAACCTTTCTGCTGCGGATTCTGCAAAGACACCTAGCTATGGGCTGGCTCTCTTTCCTCTTGACATGGAGTCTCGAACTAGTGCTAAAACAGACAAGAGTGGCTGCCTGAATAGTCACTGTCTGTCTGCTGTGTATGCAAAAGATGAAAGTTAGAGGCAAGTGAAGACTTCTTCCTTCCACTCACCGACCAGTTCTTTCTTTTCTTTTCGTTTTTAGTGTTTTCATTGTTCTATATGTTGTAGCAGCAGTTTTCCTGTTTTGCAGTGCCACCTTTCCCAGATAGTAATTTTAATATTCTCAGTGGGGATTTTGTTTTTCTTTAGTGTTTGGTTCAAATTAGAATTTTGTCACTGAGGTTAATGAATGTATTTAAAAATCACGTACTGTTGTATTTTTAATTATTACTTTAAGTTGCCTACAGGCACTTTGTGTTAGGAGATACAAAAATTTTGACAACAACTGAACCACAAAATAATAAAAAGCAGGTCCAATTCACTGCAGATTGTGTCCAACACCGTGTGAGCTGAGTTCTGCCTGCACAATGGGACTTCCCCCTTTCTCTCCCTGCACACTCCCAAAATTTGCTCCCTGAATCCTCTGAAGGGGAGAGGACAGTTCCACTGTACAAACATAACAGCAGAAATGGAAACAGCCCCAGATTCTCAACCGTCGCGATTTCTGTCCAATTATCAAGAGTTATCAAAATATTTTGCTTTGGGCAGTAGCAATTTCAGAATAAAAATCCTGTAAGAGAAATGAAGTATGTCCAACTGGCGTTCAGCCATCTGCCACATTTATGAAACTTGATATGCTAATTTTATTAAGTGCATGGATAAAAAATTGCACGTTAGCTGCAGCCCACAATATTTATTCAAATCCTTTCTGCTGATCAAATTATCAGAGCTTGCTTTATTTGACCTCAATGCAAATGTGACATTAGCATAGTGGTAGCCAAGAAAACACACTCCCATGTGAGTGTGGCTCCACACAGTTATTGCTACACCAGTAAACGGCAACACGTATGGAATACCCTTTTATCAGTGACACCTTTTTTACAAGAGATGCTGCAAGTTACAGTAGTCCGGAGGCATTCCATGCAAAAGACAAAGTCACAAGGCTCAAAGTTTGCAAAAACAACTGTAGCCGCAAGGAGCCCCAGCCACATGGAAGTCATTTTCAGCCAGCACTGTACCAATCCCACATCTTGAATTGCTCCATGGATTATTTTAGATTCAGAGCACAAAGGTTTCCCCTCTTAGGACTCCTCCAGATGACCTGTTCATTGAGTATTTATTCTGATTTTCTTGCAGGGCAGTTATGCAACAAGGAAGATTCATCCTAATTTGTTTGCTGGGTGTATATACGTCTTCCCGTTAATCAGTCTTCACCACTGACTTTTCAGCACATTCCTCCATCACTTTCCTAACAACATTAAAAAAATAAAATAGATTTGTTGTCCTAGCATGTGATGGTTTGTGTATGCTCTTCGCAATAAGCACCCTCTGCTCACTCAGAGAGATATTTACAGTTCTTTATTTTACATATGTACAAGCAGCACAGTACAATCATGCATCCGAATCGTCCGGTTCAGATTCGGGGAGTGGTCTTCTCCTGTTTCTCCTCCAACAGAAAAGACGGGGCAGCTTCATGGGACGTCTCTGATCCCTGCGCTTTAACCTTCTCCTTTCCTGTCCTGAAGGCACAGGCACAGGCTCTCCGTCTGTTCCTGAGCTCCCTGTGCGGTGCTGGGGCTCTGCTTCAGCATCGGAGAGCCTTCCCACCTCCTGGCTCTCTACCTCTTCCCCTTCCATCACTTCCTCTCTGTCTCCTTCTGACTGTTCCCGCTCTGACTCTTCTCCTCCCCCCGACTCAAAGGCGTTCCTTGGGATAGGGCGGCAGAGTTCTTTAGCCCAGTTCAATTATGCAAACCTAAATTTCCATTATGTGCTTGAATCCCTCCTGAAACATTGACATTATATAAGTCCTCTCTCCTGTGCTCCAAAATGCATTGACAAAAGGCTTTTGGCTTATTAATATAAATTTCTACTAGAAAGCTAAAAAAACACACACACCCAACAACCCTTGTAAAGAACAAATAATGATCCCAGAGGATGCATGTGCTGCAGAGGCAAGAAGAAATCTTGGAACGGGACTGTTTGAAGCCTTCCCTTCCTCCACTTCCCACCTAGAAAAATCAAGGTTGTCTTTCTTTTGTGCAAGTGTTGGAACAACCCATTTAGTTTAAAACCAGTAATAGGCATTGCAGAACGGGGAAAATCTCTTCTCCTCTTTGGCCTGGTGACATCTTATTATAAGAGCAACTGCAATTCAAAGATAATTAACACCCACAAATGGTTCTTGAAGGCAATCCACCTATTATGCTTGAATTTCTCTTCCCTTCCCAAAGCCTACGCATTTGCCAAAAGATGTTTTCGTTACTTGCAGACTTTCTTCTTCTTTATACCGCCACTAGACCACATTAATGGATGCCAAGGTCTTTTGCTTCCTTAATGTCATCACAAGCTGTTGCTTCCAGAGTCATCTGCCTTTGAGTGATTCAGCAGAGATGATCGACTGTGGGAGGATTTAACCGGTTTTAAGATGCTTCTTCCATGCACGTAATAAAGTGTGACTGACAGAAACTGAACTTCAATCTGCTACAAGTTAATTGCAACTAATAGCAATAATTGGTTCAGTGTTGTATTTTGCCCCATGCATTAAGCCACAAACATTCTCTTCTTGTAAACCACCCATGAGCTCGAGAGTCCATGGTTCGTCCAACAAGTCTTTGGCATCTGAAACCAGATTCCATGGAACCTACTCTCTTATTAAGGGAATCAGAACAGAATCATTTATTTAAAATAATAGTTTAACCAACAAAGGCAGTTGACACCTGAACAAAATAACCCATGGGATATGCATGACAGCATTGCACAGAATAATTTATTCAATACTGTCCCCCATATGCTAAAAAAGAAACACTTCAACATCCACAGGCTACAAAGACCATGAAATCATTCCTGCTCTCTTGAAATTCCCCAGAAACAGGCACTGGGGGCAAGGGGAGCAAGGCTAGACTCCAGCCTCAACAGGCTCCCTGTTGAAATTCAACCTGCTCCCGTTCTAAACAGCTGCATTCTGCATTACAGATACGGTCAACCACTCCAAAGCGGAATTTTTCACGCTCTCTCCACTATTAAGATTTGATAGTTTATAACAGAAACCCCAACAGCCTTGAGCAGATGTCGCTGTCACTTTCTCTGCCAAAATTCGTAACTTTTGATGGGAAATAGTACGTACTTCGGTGTGTTTTTTTTAATACAGCCAGCAATAAAATGAAAGATTATTATAATTTACTAAGATTCTAAAGAATGATGACTACTGCACATTACCAGTTTTAATTTAATCATTCTAGTTGTATCTGATGGATTATGCAAAGAAGTCTAAAATGCACTTTTATGGCGACTCAGTTCATTTTGAGGGTCCCCCCCCAGCCCTAATTAGAAAAGGCAGTAATTTCCTTTCCTCTAATAGAGCTCAAGTAATATGCCTCAAATTATTTACCTTTCCATCTTCTCAGAATGAAGCAACAGCTCATTCTAAGATCTTTTGAATGAAGAATAAAACTAGAATACTCTGTATTTCTATTATAAATCTAACAATCCAAATACAATCACTTTTGAAGAGGCCCTTCTCTCTTGCTGATCGCTTCGCTACTGCTCAGAGCACAGCACCAGCAGCTTCTCACTCCTAAAAGGGAAGGAGTTTACTACCACAGAAATGGGATTAAGAACAAACAGCTGCGAATGTATAAATGGAAATGAAGAACAGATAAGGCTGGATATAAGCAGTAGTTTCCCCCCACACTGGCGGTAAGAAGAAATCTTCCTTACACAGAAAGCTGCGAGCACCTGCAAACTGAGGTTTAAATAGTCAAGGGTTTGCCCGGGGCTTTCATGTTCAGGTGCCGAGATCAGTCAAAAGGGGGCCCTCTTGGTAGCTCCTCTGCCCTCAGAGGTGGCAGGGAGGGCTGGCAGCTGAGGAGTGGGCCTTCTCCATGGGCAGAGCCAAGGGAGGGCAGGGAGGGGCAGCTGCCACCCCAAGTCAATAAAAATACATTAAAAATACATAACAAACTGAAGTTCTGCCACCCCTAACAAAAAGCCTACCCCTCACAACAAAAATCCTGGCTACGTCCTGGAATTGTAAAACCTATGTGTTTTTTAATTTTTTTGTTTTTTGTTTTTTTGATTTTTTGTATTAATGTGGAAAATTTCAATAAATATCATTTTTTTAAAAAAACAAAACAAAAATCCTGGCTACGTCCATGGCCTTCTCTGTGGCAGCCCCTAAGTTGAGGACCTCCCTCCCGACAGAAGTACGTCTGGCACCTTTCTTATACAACTTTCAGAGAATGTTGAAGACACACCTGTCTACCCCGGCTTTTGACACTTGGGGGATATGTTTGAAGGACGCATCTTATCTTTATTATAGTAGTAGTAGTAGTAGTAGTAGTAGTAGTAGTAATAATAATAATAATAATAATAATAATAATAATAATAATAATATATTTATACCCCGCCCATTTGGCTGGGTTTCCCCAGCCACTCTGGGCGGCTTCCAGCAAAATATTAAAATACAATAGTCCACCAAACATTAAAAGCTTCCCTAAAAAGGGCTGCCTTCAGATGTCTTCTAAAAGTTTGGTACAGTGGTACCTCAGGTTACATATGCTTCAGGTTACAGACTCCGCTAACCCAGAAATGCTGCTTCAGGTTAAGAACTTTGCTTCAGGATGAGAACAGAAATCGTGCTCTGGTGGCGCGGCAGCAGCAGGAGGCCCCATTAGCTAAAGTGGTGCTTCAGGTTAAGAACAGTTTCAGTTTAAGAACCGACCTCCAGAACGAATTAAGTACTTAACCCGATGTACCACTGTAGTTGTTTTTCTCTTTGACATCTGGTGGGAGGGCGTTCCACAGGGTTAGGGTTGAAAAGTTGTTTCAAACTGTTTTTAATACTGCATTTTAAAGATGCAACTTGCCTCGGGACCTTAGGGTGAAGAGTGGCAGGCAGGCAAACAGAAAGGTAGACAGACAGGGCACCTTGTGCCTCCGCAGAAAGCACAGCTATGGCGTCCTTCCTTGGTTCCTGTAGTTTGCTACAGAAGAACAAGCATTGCCTTGTCCCCAACACAATGCCACAGAGGCAAAGGCAGGAGATACGAGAAACAGAATTACACTGGAAAGAGCCCTTTTTATCTCAGACCCACAACTATACTGGAATTACCGTATTTTTTGCTCTATAAGACGCACCAGACCACAAGACGCACCTAGTTTTTGGAGGAGGAAAACAAGGAAAAAATATTCTGAATCTCAGAAGCCAGAACAGCAAGAGGGATCGCTGCGCAGTGAAAGCAGCAATCTCTCTTGCTGTTCTGGCTTCTGAGATAGCTGTGCAGCCTGCATTCACTCCATAAGACACACACACATTTCCCCTTACTTTTTAGGAGGGAAAAAGTGAGTCTTATAGAGCAAAAAATACGGTACTTTTAACTTCTTTTATATATGGAATAGTTCTTAAATGTTTGCATTGTTTTTATATCTGGAATTGTTCTTTCCTTGTTGTTTACACTTTTCTTGTTTTATTACTGTATACATATTTTATTGCTATAACCCGTGCTGGGATCTTTAGGTAAAGGGCAGGTAAGCAATCTAACGTACAAACAATCGTATCATATCCCGCTACCAGTCTCCTATGTTAACAGCCATATTGTCAGTACTTTATCTATTATAAGAAAGTCGTGTTTGCCTGAATGGCCCTGAGGAGGTTCTAAATGTTAAGATCACTTATTTCACTGGAGAAATCGGTGAAGCAGGTAGAACAGAACACAAATAAGAATACATTTGTCAGTGGGGTTTGAATGAGAGAAGGAATGCACTTCTGAATGTAAGAAACAGAACAGAATTCCAAAGGGAGAAATGGGAAGACTGTGAACTTTAAGACAGAAAAAGAGAGGGTCACGAACATTTAGTCAATGCTGGTTATGTGCCAACGTCACTGGCAGCAAACTACAGTGGTACCTTGGTTCTCAAATGCCTTGGTACTCAAACACTGCAAACCCGGAAGCAAGTGTTCCAGTTTGCGAACTTTTTTTGGAAGCCGAACGTGCTTCGTTTTCTTTTCTTTTCTTTTGTTTTTAATAAATTTTATTAGTATTTTCCACACAACAACAACAACATGAAAGGTATCGAAAAATAACAATACACACCACACCAAAATCAACATTCGAAAACTAAAGAAAGCAACAACAACAACAGCAACAAAAAATAAATCCATATCTTACAAGTTAATACTATAAACACTAAAACAACAACAAGAAGACATTGACTTCCACCAATCCCACAGTACCTCTTTTATCTCTCATTGTGTCTTCCTGTTTTCCTGTTTTCCTTATCATCTCTATCCTAACATCTAGATATAAATCCCTCTTTCATATCCTTTCACTTCACAAGGTTATTCCAGACTCAGCCAGATTTCTGTCCAAAAAACCCTGACTTTTGAGGTATTCATTTAGGCACTCCCATTCTTTTTTTACTTCACTTTTTGGTTTTTGGAACGTGCTCTGTTTTGAGTGTTACGCTTCCGATTTGAGTGCCACACTTACGTTTTGACAGTTACACTGAGGTCTGTCTGTTTTTGCTATTTATTTTGTGTTTTTGTTTCTGCGGCTCTTTTGTTTTTGTGACTGGATGGAACCTAGTTCAGCTACTGATTGATTGATTGATTGATTGATTGATTGAGTGACTGCAGTACATTGTTTATTGCTTTCATTTTATGGATCAATGGTCCCGTTAGTAAAATTCATGTTAAATTGCTGTTTTAGGGGTTGCTTTTAAAAGTCTGGAACGGATTAATCCATTTTGCATTGCTTTCTATGGGAAAGCGTGCCTTGGTTTTGGAACGCTTTGGTTTTGGAACGGACTTCCGGAACGGATTAAGTTTGAGAACCAAGGTACCACTGTAATGCCCTCTGGAATGAAGGCAATGTTTTGTGATTAGGCATTTCACCACTTTTCAAAACAAACACCAAAAATGAGATCCTGGTGTTATCTTTTGGCACCTGATTCAAAAGAGGATAAAACACTATGCCTTCTGAGAAAGCCTTGCTCTCACCGTGTAAGGGCTTTATTTGGCCTCACTGATGCAGCCAAATGGATTGACTACATAACATTGCGCCATCATATTCACTAAATGTTTCCCAACTAGCTGGGAAGCCCTAACCCAACCACAGGGGGCAGGGGATGGGGGTTGAGAGAGAAGGAAAATAATTCTGAGCAGGAAATGGAACAAAGGACAATGACTGGTAAATTTTCTAAGATGTTATTACTCTCAATTAAGGATTCTTTTCATAGTTTAAAGCCAGAAAAGGAAAAAGGGGTGCATTTGGTTCTGTTCTTGAATACAGGTTTAGGATTGGCAAAGGCTTTGTGCCAAGCTTTTATTACATTCAGTCACCTGTCCCCACCTTGCAATATAATTATATTTTAAATATGTTGATAACACCGTAATGTGATAGATCCAAGTACATAAACAGAGGGGATATGAATACAAACCAGGCTTGTTTATTATAATCCTAGGTTGATCATTAAACATACCAAAGCAAACAAATGATATTGTACAACTCCGTGAAGGTAGGGTAGCCAAGCCATGACCAAGAGCTTGAATGTATAATTAAAAATGTGGGCAGAAAAGCTAATTACACATAACCAAACCACAAACACCCTCCTCAAAAGCGGGGACGGGACGGGACACGAATTGCCCAGTATGGAGCTCACAGTACAAGTAGGATTTCTGCCAGGAATTGTCCATCTCTGGCTAAATAGTTATCTTCCTGTGAGTTTAGTGAGTCAAAAAGGGAGGGTTTTTTCTGCTTTATTTTCTGTGGAGTTTTTTTTTCCATTTCATAAGTCCATTAGTAGCAACAAATGGGTGTCAACTGCAAATGCAATATTAAGGAAGCTTAGCAATTTCAACATTTTTAGTTTGTTTACCCAATACAAGTTAAACGAACATGCTCAATTAGATCACTGTAATTTATGGAAAAATATTGTAGAATTTCGGCCTGTGCAAATCACCCTAATTTCTTCCCCAATTCAAACGTTTCTGGAGAACCCACCAGCACCCTAAAAAACAGCTCTGTGTGCCCCACCCACCCACGGCAAAGAAAAACAGAGGCATAAATGGAGACATTCACTGGATTAAAGGCTATTTCCCTCTGCAGAGGAGCGTATTTCACAATGGTTTGTAATACTTTGGTAAACTTCCTTAATGGTCAGCTGCCAGCAGAAGCCAGCAATGCCACAGCCTCTTAAGCCCTTGACCACTGTCCAAATGAAATACCCAAGAAGTTATGGCAAAACCACCTTATATAGAATTTCAGCCCCCTCACTACACTATATTCCCCACCTCATATCAGTCAAGAAGCTATACAGCTGGGATGCTTCTCCTCCTATAATCTTTCATTAGATTACAGTGGGTGGCAAACGGATGGGGAAGAGTAAAGGCAATGGATGGGAGAGTAATCGGATGAGCCGGATTGCTGTACCAGCAGCAGCCTTGCATACCCCACCCCTTCAACCCTTTTCTCCAAAAGGGCCCTGGAAAATATAACTAACAGCAAACTAGAAACATGACAGACATGAACAGGTCAACGCACAGTGCAGAGTGAATGTGAGATCTGGCCTGAGAATCTTTGGCATTGGCACATAAATAAAACTGTGGAAAAATCAAATTCATTCTATATACATTCTGAAAGGATTCATGGCAGAATTACTGGGTGACCAAGGCAGAATTTCCAAAATGGCTCAAGACTCACCAGCTCAAATTGTTGGTTATTTTAATACATCAGTATCTTCAAATGACTACAACATATCAGGATAATAATTTACAGGATACGCAACAGAATAAGGTTTGAATAGAATGCCATGGAGAGATGGACTGGGAAGTCCTGAGAGAAGTGACTTGCAATGGATAATGTTTGATGTATGTATATAAAAATTGTGGAAATTGTAGATTAGATAGGTAGATAGAGATAGATAGATGATAGATAGATGATAGATGATAGATGATGACAGACAGATAGATAGATAGAAATAGATAGATGATAGATATAGATAATTACAACTGCCAGGATGTGCCAGTGAGTAACAAGGACCACTCTGGGTCCAGTTCTTCCCAACATTCTGCCTGTAAGTGTCTTCTGCCTATCTAACTATGTTCATAGGATTTTCCCCAAACCAATCTTATCTTGAAATGTTTCCCAACAGTTAAGGAGACAAGCCCCCCAAAAGAAGAGTTAGCCCAACAGGACCTCATTTGCAGGCAAACATTGTTCAAATGAAATATCACACCATACTAATGTTAACGTGAGCAAACACCCTGGATAAGCTGTTGTTGGTATCTGTCTGTCTTGAGAAACAATGGAGTATGCCTCCAGGGTGAAGTCAAAACAGCTGTGTTAGCAGCACTGAAGTGACATCTTCAGTGCGTAAGCCTGGGCAGTGTGTCTGGAGATTCTGGACTGCCCAGATGACAAGACCAAAAGAAAGGAAAGCAATCCATGTGGCACCAGAAACGGCCTTCTTGACCACTGGATCCACTACTAGTCTCATCTGCTCAATCCACCAGAGCCTGTCTTTGCATGCAAGGAAACTCCCTAGCAGTCTCACCAAGGTTTTGATATCCATCGTCTACCCTCACCTGGTTTAGCCATCCAGTCGAAGCTGTTTCCCGGGTGTGGCCACTGTCACATGCTGACAGCTTCTGGAAGCCACAGGTGCACTCATGTAATAATTCACCCAAGCTATGTGCATAACTGGGCCAACTTTCTTACTGCTCCAGAGAGAAAGCTAGAATAGGGCTGGGGTAGGTTAAGGCAACCACAAGCCTAGCATGAAATTTTCAACCTAAGCTTGTAAATGTTTGCTCTCTGAGCCATGCCAGC
Organism: Podarcis filfolensis; assembly: GCF_964270895.1. Lineage (NCBI taxonomy): Eukaryota > Metazoa > Chordata > Lepidosauria > Squamata > Lacertidae > Podarcis > Podarcis filfolensis. Next base: position 118,666,426 of record NC_139606.1, read on the forward strand.
AAAGAGCATGCAATCATTAGGTGGGGCAGGGGATGGTGGCTTGGATTCAGGCCGGCAGCTTGACTATGGCTAACTCAGTCTAGAGCTACTTCCTAAGGTGCTAAGCCAGAGGGCACAGCTTTAAAAACTAAGGCAAGATGGAACTCCACCGGCTCAAAAGGAAGCTGCAGTATGAACCTCTGGAAACCTCCGCTGATGGCCTTGCAACATCACAGACGTCAGGCAGCAATGCTAACAACTTGCAATCTGCCCCAGCGACACAGAGTATTGACTCCCTTCACAGAATGGAGATGTGAATTAGAAGCATGACACTTGGTCACAGTTCCAAAACACAAATGGGAAGAGGTAGCAGTGCCTGTGTCCTATTTACATAGAAAACTGCTGATCTTTAAATAAGATATGTGTAAAGCCATTAAGAAAACAGGCAGGGAGGAGGCCTTGAGAGCTCTTTGGACAGCCTCTCGCATCACGATAATAAGACGCTATTATATATTCGGCTGTTTTACAGCTGTTAAAAGCTTTTAGAACTATCCACTAACAAACTTGTATCCTTTCCAATCTCTCTCAGCATGACAGAGTAGATGGGACTCCTTCTGTGCTCCACTTTGTAAGACTAATAAAAACTTTCCACTTCCATCTCAGAGCTTTTTTTAATACCATTAAGCTACAAAGCTTCTCTGATTGAACATCCCCGCAAAGTGAGCACATTATTAGTGTTCAGATTTGTCTGCATCTCACCAAACTGGATTAGGAATAGCTCATTTAATTGCAAAATTAATTTAGCAAAGCAGCAGAGCTTTTGAACCAGTGAATTAAAGGATACAAGAAGGGCATTTGACCATCACCTGTTGTAGTGAATGAGTTGCTCCAGAACAAGGGAGCAGATGTCAAATATTCTGTCCTTTGCAAATGAAAAGTAAAAAGGCATTTTACCAGTGCAAGGAAGAGTTTGGCGGGCTTGTGACCCCAAAGAAGAAATACTTGTTGCTTTATCCTCCCTTCAGCAGATCAGAGAAATGTTAAAAAGTAGACACTATTTATTTGCAGCCCCAAAGTGGCTTTGTGAAGCATACCACTATACTGCAAAATCTCTCAAAGGCCTTGCATGACTGCCAGCTTCCCATGCCCCTGACTGCGTATCATCAGAACAGGTCAATTGCTAACTGGTTTGAAGAAAATACTGCAAAGTGGGCACATCCAGGAATCCAACTGCAGTTCACAGGATGGTTTTTGAACAAGTTTCATAGATACCCCAGGGGGTGCAAAATCCATTTTCACATGTGAGCCCACAGGACTAACCTCAAAGCCATCTGATGTGGTAAACTTTAAGTTTCATATGGTAAGGCTACAGCAGGCCGGAAGGCTTCCAGGCAAGATCAAACAGAAGGGCTCATAAGAGATCGGTCTTTTGCTTGCTTGTCCACCTCCTTGCACCAGCATCCCTTAGCAAGATGAGCAAAGAATCATAGAATTGTAGCGCTGGAAGGGACCCCAAAGGTCCTCTAGTCCAGACTTCCTCAACCTTGGCCCTCCAGATGTTTTGGGCCTACAACTCCCATGATCCCTAGCTAGTAGGGCCAGTGGTCAGGGATGATGGGAACTGTAGTCTCAAAACATCTGGAGGGCCGAAGTTGAGGAAGCCTGCTCTAGTCCGACCCTCTGCAATGCAGGAATCTCAGTTGAAGCATCCATGACATGTAGCCATCCAACCTCTGCTTTAAAACCTCCAAGGAAGGAGAGTCCACAACCCCAGCGAGGGAGGTTGCATGGCAAAAGGGAGAGCATGACAGTACTCGTGAAGCCTGCTGGATAGGTGCTTAAGACCACTTGGCCATAGAGCTCTCTTACGGATTAAGATTTGCTTGGGGGAAAGTCCAGTGCTTCAGCCTTCCTGAGTTTGGCCACCACTTTCTTGGGTCTTTGACATTCCCTTCCTGCTTGGCTAAGTAGCCAGGTCTGTCTGGTCACCCTGCCAGCCAGATGCTGGTGAAAGTCCAGGAGAGGCTGGAAGTGAAAGCAGCATGAACCCAATTATGTGCAAGTCATTCCCCTCAGAAAGTGGAGAAAGTTCGTGCAGAATGGGCCTGCATGCACATGACTGCATCACATTACAAGGCTGGGAGAGGCACACCAGTTACCATGCATATCCCTTCTTTGTTTTACACACTTCTATGCCTCCCTTCAATATACAGTAAATATTCTCGGAGTGGCTCATGCAGCAACATAAAGACAGGATGTTAGCAAATGGCAATGCTGTCCAGTCGGGTGTGCACTAGCCACAGAAAACTAGCGCAGCTAAATGTATGAACCAATAACAAAAGAGGCGGTTTCTGAAGATAGCTGACACACATTAATTCTGCGTAGTCAAATACCTGCAGCAGAAGGAAACTATGACTGAACATCTGCATGTTTAGAAAAGAACCCCGCACGCCGGCTGGATTTTCTCTATCCCAAGGCAAGCCACTTACAAATGTTTTATTTGTGTTTTCAATCAGGCTACAGCAAATTAACTCCCTGGTGTTTGAAGTCTGAAGCAAGCTTGCTTCATCATAATTGCTGCTTATTCATATACAAGCAGAAGCTTGTGCCAACTGAGCTCGCTCTTGTCCTGGGAGAAGGGAATGTAATAAAGTCTACTGCACTGTACATTTCCAAAGATGCTTCAGAAGAGCTTCCTCTCTCATCTACTGTAAAACACTTCTTTCACCCAGAGGAGATTGTTTTTCAGCCATGCAACCCTGCCGAGGCTTTTCAAGGCTGATTCACACAAAAGCAGGAGGAAGCACATGCACATATGGGTACCTCAAGCTCAGGCAGGTGAATTCAAGGGTCGAAATATCCGAGGTTCTCTAGAACAGCACAAGGCAGTGATTACTATTAGCCAGTAGCAGCTAAAAATGGACCTGCATCAACATATGCTGGAAATAAACCACCACCATGTCCTGCTATTGAACTTCTCAGGAGTATCCCTTTGGTTGCTGTTAGGAGACATGATACTGAGTGAAGCAACTCCAGGAGGGACCCAACAAGGTGTCCCCACGTACCTAATGCAGTATTCATGTCAACAGCACAAAGTCTGTGCCAGGTGCGTATCTTGAGAACCACAACCGTAAAAATGAAAGGCTAGTTTGGCGTATTAATGGCTAGAGCAGCCTGCCTCAACCTTGGGTCCCTAGATGCTGCTGGACTACAACTCCCATCATTCCTAGCCAACATGGCCTGTGGTCAGGGATGATGGGAGCAGTAGTCCAAGAACCTCTGGGGACCCAAGGTTGAGAAAGTAGGGACTAGAGTAGATCAGACTTCAAATCCCCATGTGGTCATGACGTTTGCCAGGTAACTGTGGGGTCAGCCACAAACTCTGCCCAACCTACCTCATGAGATAGTGAGGTGTGCAACACCTGAACTCCTGGGAGGGAGGGCTGGATAGAAAGATTAATGTGTTTTTTTTAAAAAAATTGAGCAGCCCTGCTATATGAAACCAGAAAATCCATTTGGAGCAGCTTTTTATTTCCAATGGCATTCACTCAGACACCACTTCTGGAAGCTCACAAGCGGAGTATCAAGGAGTGCTTTTACCTGCTGCTTCCCCACCCCCAGAAACTGCCTCTGAACATGGAGTTTCCCATATTGCCATTGGGAATAAAAACCATTGATAGACTACAACTTCCTTCCTGCAGCTGCCCAATCCTCTTTTAAAGTCACCTAAACCCATGGCAAATCACACCATCTCGTGGCAACATTACTTATGCACTGTGTAAAGCAGCCTCTGCCAACCTAGGGCTTTGAACACTCAACAGAGCTTCGCGGTATCTCAGCAATTCTTACAGCAAACCCGTGAGAGCACCCGGCTCCTAACTCAGTCTCACAGACATTGCATTAGACCAGCGCTATCATTTATACCTCCCACAACTTGACCTCTCTACCCTCAACTTGCCGTAATTGTAGAACAGTGCTTGGATCACACAAGTAAATACAAGGCTGAAATAAACTGAAGATCTCTAGCTCCAATATACTAGGGGTGGTTAAACTGTGGCCCTCCAGGTGTTGCTGAACTACAGCTCCTATCTGATGGAACCAGCACAGCCAAAGACCAGGGATTGTGGGAGTTGTAGTTCAGGGATATCTGAAAGACCACCACCCCTGCAACACAGGATCTGCAGGAAACAAGATTTAAAAGTAACCAAAGCAAAGGGGCAACGCCGACCCAAGGTCACAACTTAGCTTTTCGTCATCAAGCGCATTTTGCTTTACAAATCATCTCCAACAAGCCAATAAACATCTACATACCAAACTGAGGAGCTCCAACGACACAAATCAGAAGCCATGTGAACCAAATAAACCTAGCTTGGAAGATCTGGAAGTCATTCCCCATTCCTTCCTTCCTTCCTCCCGCAATCCCTTTTATTCCATTTGCATGTATTCAGTGTCTTCCCCTCTGAAGAAGAAAGGAATTGCTCTCGCAGTAATAAGAACAGGCTGCTGCAGCGCCCTAATTCTGCGCTCCCTCCTTTCCATGTAGATGTGGCATCCTGACAGCTATGCCGCTGTGTGTCCCATTTCCAGCCTCAGCTGGGAGGTCTGCACTTAATAGGCTGCAAAAGCAGCAGAAAAAATACTGATTGGCTCCCCTTTACAAAGAAGAGCCAAAAGCATTTACACTTTTTAATTGAACCCGGCGCATCATAAAACACATCACCTGCACTGCTTTTTTAAAAATAAAAAATGAGTCCTCTAAGGAAAAGGCTTTCTTCATGACTAGTATAGAGAGATACTTTAAACTAGGGGAAGAAGCACAGGTTAGTCCTGGAGAGGCATGCACACGCTTTCCAGACCGATAAAGGTTATAGCAACAGTGGAGGTTTTTACCTTCAACCCTTCCCTGCTTACTCCCCAGCAGGGCTTTTGCCCCAAGATCTGAAGAGCCACGGATCCTGCTCAGATCCCATCAGCCTCACTGTTGGAAAGAAGTTCTAGGGCTGAACCCCTCATGGTCTGGAAACCATGCCTCTGTGTTGACAAGCTGCAAACGCTAACGAGCACAGCTAGCAAGTTCTCATTTCAGAGAGAAAGAAAAACAGGAGCAGCTGACATGCAACGCTGTTGCCTCCATTGCAACTTCCCATACCTATCATTGTAACAACACAGGCTTGCAATGCTTAGATTACATGGGTAGGCAAACTAAGGCCCGGGGGCCGGATCTGGCCCAATCGCCTTCTAAATCTGGCCCGCGGACTGTCCGGGAATCAGCGTGTTTTTACATGAGTAGAATGTGTCCTTTTATTTAAAATGCATCTCTGGGTTATTTGTGAGGCCTGCCTGGTGTTTTCACATGAGTAGAATGCGTGCTTTTATTTGAAATGCCTCTCTGGGTTATTTGTGGGGCATAGGAATTCGTTCTTTTTTCTTTTTTTCAAAATATAGTCTGGCCCCCCACAAGGTCAGAGGGACAGTGGACCGGCCCCCTGCTGAAAAAGTTTGCTGTCCCCTGGCTTAGAGCATGTTGGCATCTTGCCAACTTTTTCTGTTTTCTGTTTTTTCCTGTACCCCCAAAATGTTGTGTTGCCTAAGTATTGGATTCCTTGCGACGGATCCAGCTTATGGGCACTTGCAACATATGCAAACAGGTATGGTGCAGGCACGACCGAGCTGTACATTGCACCATGTTGAACCCAACCTCCTACTTCCTCCAACTAAATATACTGCTTGGAGGGATAATTCTAGAAATCCACATCAGCACTATCGGAGCCTTGCCCTTCCGCTTTCTATAAAAGGAGAAGTTTACGGGGGTTTCCTCGAAGTTAGAATTTGCACAGCTGCTCCCAGTTCAGCACCAGCCATTGCAACAAGAAATCTCTGGCTCTAAAGTGAAATACAAAATGGGGGAGGCATCAGCGAAACAGAAGCCCTAGCTGAGCTACTAAACATGGAAGTTACAGCTAAGCCTAACAACAGACATGGCCTCTTTCAAGTATTTCAGCAGCACATCTACCCAAGAGGAGATCCCAGTGAATGACACAGATTCTTATATAATCTTTAATACATACTTGCTATTATTTTTTAAGGAAGCTATGAATGGGCTTATGCCAAATGAAAACAACCTATTAAAATAAAATCACATAGGAATCTGAAATGCATTATTAGGTGAGCTCAGAAGTACAAAACACACAGCGCACCTGTTGCTTCTTGTAGTTGCTCACCTGCCAGGTACTTTCCAAAAAGGCTGGGGGGTGGGGATACAGGTGGGGATACTTTATTAATCTATATCGTTCAGTTTCCCAATCTAAAAGTGAAATGACTAAGGAAACGTTTGACATACAAAACGCACCTTCTCACCCCTTGCTTTTTCCTGTAAGACCTATTGCAGTCGTTAAGAGCCGTCAACAGGCTCATCTCAGCTATCTGCCAACCACCCATTCCCACCACCCTTCTGAGTAATACCCCTCCCCACCTTCTCACTATATAGAAGGATCTGGCAACTTCTGCTTCAGTGTATCTGACGAAGTGTGCATGCACACGAAAGCTCATACCAAGAACTAACTTAGTTGGTCTTTAAGGTGCTACTGGAAAGAAAATTTTTTTTTTTGTTTTGACTATGGCAGACCAACACGGCTACCTTTCTGTAACTGTATACAAAACGCAGTTCACAAGTCTTGGATGGCTTCACAAAGACAGCCAAATAATTTTGTTTGATTCTACTGTCTGGTGCTTTAAATCTGCAGTCAAGTTAGTTTCCTGGACACAGCACTATTAGTTTCTTATGTGCAAGGATGAAGGCGGACGTGGGGGGGAGAGATCTGAGGTTTAATCCTTGCGCCAATATTCTTCTGACATGCATTCACTTTATAGCGTTCTTTGGTGTGCTTAATCTAATAAAAAAAAAAGTTTATTAAAAAAATAAACCAGAACATGTGTTTTACAGTTCTCCAGTATGAGGAAACAAGTATGAGGAACAAGTATGAGAAACAAGTTCTCCAGTATGAGGAAACAAGTATGAGGAACAAGCTGGTCATCACAAACACGCTTTTCCAACAACACAAGAGACGTCTCTACACATGGACATCACCAGATGGGCAGTATCGAAATCAGATTGATTATATTCTCTGCAGCCAAAGATGGAGAAGTTCTATACAGTCAGCAAAAACAAGACCTGGAGCTGACTGTGGCTCAGATCATCAGCTTCTTATAGCAAAATTCAAGCTTAAACTGAAGAAAGTAGGAAAAACCACTGGGCCGGTAAGATACAATCTAAGTCAAATCCCTTATGAATACACAGTGGAAGTGAGGAACAGGTTTAAGGATTTAGATTTGCTGGACAGAGTGCCTGAAGAACTATGGATGGAGGCTCGTAACATTGTACAGGAGGCAGCAACGAAAACCATCCCAATGAAAAGGAAATGCAAGAAAGCAAAGTGGCTGTCCAACGAGGCCTTACAAATAGCGGAGGAGAGAAGGCAAGCAAAATGCGAGGGAGATAGTGAAAGATACAGGAAATTGAATGCAGATTTCCAAAGAATAGCAAGGAGAGACAAGAAGGCCTTCTTAAACGAGCAGTGCAAACAAATAGAGGAAAACAACAGAATGGGAAGAACCAGAGATCTGTTCAAGAAAATTGGAGATATGAAAGGAACATTTCGTACAAAGATTACCATAATAAAGGACAAAAGTGGTAAGGACCTAACAGAAGCAGAAGACATCAAGAAGAGGTGGCAAGAATACACAGAGGAATTATACCAGAAAGATATGGATGTCTCGTACACCCCAGGTAGTGTGGTTGCTGACCTTGAGCCAGACATCCTGGAAAGTGAAGTCAAATGGGCCTTAGAAAGCACTGCAAATAACAAGGCCAGTGGAAGTGATGGTATTCCAGCTGAACTATTTAAAATTTTAAAAGATGATGCTGTTAAGGTGCTACACTCAATATGCCAGCAAATTTGGAAAACTCAGCAGTGGCCAGAAGATTGGAGAAGATCAGTCTACATCCCAATCCCAAAGAAGGGCAGTGCCAAAGAATGCTCCAACTACCGCACAATTGCACTCATTTCACATGCTAGCAAGGTTATGCTTAAAATTCTACAAGGAAGGCTCAAACAGTATGTGGATCGAGAACTCCCAGAAGTGCAAGCTGGATTTAGAAGAGGCAGAGGAACCAGAGACCAAATTGCAAACATGCGCTGGATTATGGAGAAAGCTAGAGAGTTCCAGAAAGACATCTACTTCTGCTTCATTGACTATGCAAAAGCCTTTGACTGTGTCGACCACAGCAAACTATGGCAAGTTCTTAAAGAAATGGGAGTGCCTGATCACCTCATCTGTCTCCTGAGAAATCTCTATGTGGGACAAGAAGCTACAGTTAGAACTGGATATGGAACAACTGATTGGTTCAAAATTGGGAAAGGCGTACGACAAGGCTGTATTTTGTCTCCCTGCTTATTTAATTTATACGCAGAATACATCATGCGAAAGGCTGGGCTGGATGAATCCCAAGCTGGAATTAAGATTGCCGGAAGAAATATCAACAACCTCAGATATGCAGATGACACAACCTTGATGGCAGAAAGTGAGGAGGAATTAAAGAACCTTTTAATGAGGGTGAAAGAGGAGAGTGCAAAATATGGTCTGAAGCTCAACATCAAAAAAACGAAGATCATGGCCACTGGTCCCATCACCTCCTGGCAAATAGAAGGGGAAGAAATGGAGGCAGTGAGAGATTTTACTTTCTTGGGCTCCATGATCACTGCAGATGGTGACAGCAGCCACGAAATTAAAAGACGCCTGCTTCTTGGGAGAAGGGCAATGACAGGCCTAGACAGCATCTTGAGAAGTAGAGACGTCACCTTGCCAACAAAGGTCCGTATAGTTAAAGCCATGGTTTTCCCAGTAGTGATGTATGGAAGTGAGAGCTGGACCATAAAGAAGGCTGATCGCCGAAGAATTGATGCTTTTGAATTATGGTGCTGGAGAAGACTCTTGAGAGTCCCATGGACTGCAAGAAGATCAAATGCATCCATTCTTAATGAAATCAGCCCTGAGTGCTCACTGGAAGGACAGATCGTGAAGCTGAGGCTCCAGTACTTTGGCCACCTCATGAGAAGAGAAGACTCCCTGGAGAAGACACTGATGCTGGGAAAGATGGAGGGCACAAGGAGAAGGGGGCGACAGAGGATGAGATGGTTGGATAGTGTTTTCGAGGTTACCAGCATGAGTTTGACTAAACTGCGGGAGGTAGTGGAGGACAGAGGTGCCTGGCGTGCTCTGGTCCATGGGGTCACGAAGAGTCGGACACGACTAAACGACTAAACAACAACAACAACAAAAGTATGAGGAAAACTCGCTTATACACAATCCTTCACAGACCAGAGTTATAAAGCTTACAGAGCTGTTGGGGGAAGGGGGGAGCGAAGATAGATTTGATGCAGCAGAATTTAATTAATACGTCACATTCTGGAGCTAGTGTACATCGTGAACGTTTAAATGATTTCCTGACCGCTAAACGTTCTTAACCAGCAAAATAGAGCTGTTTGTGACTGGACAAGAGACGTGATGAAAAATGATTAAGTGGCTGATTAAGTGATTGATGACTACTGCTGCCTGTTTGCAATGACAATTGTGGATTCTCTCCCAAAGGGAAAGGACTAGCTTTGTGCATGATGGAGATCTGCAAACAATGTAGTTCATGTGGAAGAGGGTTGCATCTTCTGAAGACCAGGACTCCATAAAGCCACTCACTCACTAGACAGTGGTGAGAGATCCTGCTCTCTTCCCAAATGTCTGGCTAGCTCCCCACACCCCTTGGGCTCTTTTGCTGGAAGCAGGAGAGAAGGAGAGAAAATTATTTGGGGGGTGGATCCCTTTTCTTTTCTATACTTGTTCTTTTCATAAGGTAAAGCGTTTGTTTTAAAAGTTGCACACACAAATTCACAGTTAACTGAGTAAATGATCTTGATTTGCCGTGAGGAGCTGTAAGAGATGCGACGTCTCCAAAATAGGACTTCAGGTGGCTGAACTGTCAGTCGGCATTCTGTCAAAGCAAGGGCGGCTTTGAGAGGGAGGTCTTGTACATTGACACAGAAACAGTGGGTTGAAATTTGGCGAGTTTCTCTTGCACAGCACAGCGGACACTCTGCCTCACCCTACCGTGGTCAAGTTATCCCGTGAGGCAGCAGGAGCTGGAGCCAGGAGCCAGGCAAAGGGCATAGGGACATGGAGGTGAAGTAGTCATTAGAGTGCTGGACTAGGACCTGGGAGACCAGGGTTCAAATCCCCACCCAGCCATGAAGCTCACGGGTTGACCCTGGGCTGGTCACTCGCTCTTTGCCTAACCTACCTCACAGGGTTGTTGTGAGAATAATATAGGGAGGAAGAGAACCATGTGCATCACCTTGAGCTCCTTGGAGGAGAGGTGGAATATAAATGAAATGCAATAAAATAAAACAAAACAAAACAAGAGCCTTGCCAAGCCTCAAGGAACCCAAGAGCTGAAATCACTGACTGGGGCTGAAGGAGGTTTGCAAGTAAGTGTGAGTGTCCCAAGAGGCAGCCTTTGAGGTAACTTAGAAGCCAAGGGTCAGCATGGACTGTGGATTGCCTCAGTTAGCAGAGGCTGCTGTGCCCAGGTGAAGACGTGGGCAGAGGTTCAGGTGAACTCCGAGAATCTCCAGAGCACGAGGAGCAAGCAGAAGACTCTGCAAGTGTAGCCCTCTGGCCCATGTGGTTAAGTGGGTTGGAGGGGCTGGGGTAATTGGTTGAAAAGAGCGGGGATGAATCTCCAATAACTTTTCAAAGTGGCAGGAACAAAATAACCAAGTAGAATGAACAGTCTAATTTAAAGCAACAGTGGTCAAGTTAAGCTTATTATATTTCAACCTTTCGATCTTGGCCTACAAGCAAGGTGCCCGTTGCACTGGTCACTGCTAACATAAATGTACTAGTAGAATATGCAAGGCATGAGGAATAGCAACCAACACACAAAGCCAATGATAGATAGGCCCAAGGTAACATGGGCTTATGGGGCGTGGGTGGCACTGTGGGTTAAACCAGAGAGCCTAGGACTTGCTGATCAGAAGTTCGGTGGTTCGAACCCCCGCAACGGGGTGAGCTCCCGTTGCTCGGTCTCTGCTCCTGCCAACCTAGCAGTTCGAAAGCATGTCAAAGTGCAAGTAGATAAATAGGTACCGCTCCGACGGGAAGGTAAACGGCGTTTCCGTGCACTGCTCTGGTTCGCCAGAAGCGGCTTAGTCATGCTGGCCACATGACCCGGAAGCTGTACCCCAGCTCCCTCAGCCAATAAAGCGAGATGAGCGCCGCAACCCCAGAGTCGTTCGCGACTGGACCTAATGGTCAGGGGTCCCTTTACCTTTACCTTTGACATGGGCTTATTTTACAGAGTATTTCTTGTTACGCTCACAGCTTGGCATTACTAGTGCTGAAAAGGATAAAATATGGAAGACCACTTCAAAGAGTTACAAAGATGTTTGCAAACGTGACATGCAGGCTGGCAACATCAAGCCTGCCATCTGGGAAACCCTTGCAGACAACCGCAGTGCCAGGAGCCAGACAGACACGTCATGTATTCATAGAGAAATGACCAGAGGAGGAATAACCGCTGAGAGGAGCTCAGAGGAAAGAAACGCCCGGCTCCATCCGCATCTGCAGCAGCACAACCGGATACCTCCATCTGCCCCAGCTGCAACAAAACATGTCTCTCCCTTATTTGGTCTCTAAAGCCACAGCAGGCACTGCAACCTTTCAACAGTTCGACCTCACTCCCAAAGGCACACTCCTACATTGTTTCCCAAGACAGACAGATGCCAGCACAACTTCAAAGAGATGGGCAAAGGCACAAGGACACCAGGCATGCATTCACAATTACCTCAACTGCATGTTTCCTATGCTCAGACCCAGTTGCCTCAATGCCCTGTATGGTACAACACTATACACTGATGATGAGTAAACATCTGTAAGAAGCCAAACTGCCAGGAAAATAACAAAGAAAATGGCACACACACCCACACACCCATCACCCAGACATCCCTACAAAGACCATGGCTGTCTACAAAAGAACATGCTGGATGTGTTTGTAATACATGGGCACCAGAAAAGAGCAGCTAGGCCGTTGCTGCTGCCCAGAAAGCAGCTGGAGCATTGAAGAGAAAGAAAATAAAAATAGATGCAGACGACGACATTTATTGAGCAAGGTGATGTGGACAGCAGAGCTTCTGTGCTGAATTAAAGGAGCAGGTGCACAATGAGCTATTGAATATGCTGTCAAGAAGCCGCTGGGCCCATCTTGTGTCATGAATTAGAAATGCTGATTCCACGAAGTGATAAACGCAGCCCTCTCTTGGTTTGGGGAGGTCAGTCTCTGAAGCAGGCTTAACTTTAAATGGATTTAAACCAAAAAGAGCTTAAGTTGTTAATGTAGGGAGCACACTGCTTATCAGGGCAGACACAGAAAGAGAAACTTTAAACCGGGCTAGGCAGAGCTACTCGAGGAGGTCAGTTCTAAGTAAAGGTAAACCATAAACCTTAACACTGCAGTTTCTGTGCAGAGCGATGACAGACATGAAATAAAATTGTGCCTTCCCTTCCCAACTAGAACTGAATAAACTGAATCCTACATCTAGAGCAGGGTCTCTTCCCAACACCTGTGCCATTTTACTAAAAGGCAATACATCTCAGAACACAGATGCACCCTCAGATTCCAGCTAAGTTCTCTTTTTTAAGTTAGGTAAAGGTACCCCTGACCGTTAGGTCCAGACGCGGACGACTCTGGGGTTGCAGTGCTCATCTCGCTCTATAGGCCGAGGGAGCCGGCGTTTGTCCACAGACAGCTTCTGGGTCATGTGGCCAGCATGACTAAGCCACTTCTGGTGAACCAGAGCAGCACACGGAAATGTGGTTTACCTTCCCGCCGGAGCGGTACCTATTTATGTACTTGCACTTGATGTGTTTTCGAACTGCTAGGTGGGCAGGAGCTGGGACCAAACAACGGGAGCTCACCCCATCACAGGGATTCGAACCGCCGACCTTCTGATCAGCAAGCCCTAGGCTCTGTGGTTTAGACCACAGCACCACCCGTGTCCCCCTTTTTAAAAGTTATTTTAATTGAAATCTGAGGTGGGCATATCAACATTTAAGACACAGGAGCGGCTAAGCCGTTTTACACCACACACTTGTCTTATTGCAAATATACTTAAGAGCTACGTCTAATGTAAACTGCATATGAATTTGGCTTCTGTGTGCTTTTAAAAAAAAAGTTATTAAGGTGATTTCAATTAAAAGAAATAAAGTGGCACAAAAAAAGAAGAAGGAAAAGTGAGAGGGAGAAAAACAACAACAAAGATGCACATAAAAGTGAGAATATGAAAGAAGAAAAAAAAGCAATATACGATATGCCCATACTGCCTTCAATATGTTGACATCACAAACAGACCATCACTGGCAACCATGCCTGCCCTCCCTCAAGTTCTCTGAATTGCAAAGATTATTTCTATATGATTTGGCAATCCCTTACTGACTTTACTTCAAATGATACGTTCTCAAGAAGGCCAGCTTTACAGGCCTGGAAAATCTGGCACCATGTGTAATTATTAGGCTATGACTGCATGTACTTTCCTGTTTTACATCTTTCTCTTCATGCTATGTAGATGGATAATGTATTGTGTCTCTTTCGACATGGGCCACATGCCTAAAGGTTTTGTGGTTTCATTGTTTCATTATATATCTATATATCTAGTCATGCTGCTTGGTGCTAGCCCTGTCTTTTTTGGGTGGGGGGGGGGAGAACAGCCGTGGGCCGGTCCACCGTCTCTCAGACCATGTGGTGGGTTGGACTACATTTTGAAAAAATAATAATGAACGAATTCCTATGCCCCACAAATAACCCAGAGATGCATTTTAAATAAAAGCACACATTCTACTCATGTAAAAACACCAGGCAGGCCCCACAAATAACCCAGAGATGCATTTTAAATAAAAGGACATATTCTACTCATGTAAAAACACGCTGATTCCCAAACCATCCACGGGCCGGATTGAGAAGGCAATTGGGCCACATCCAGACCCCAGGCCTTAGGTTGCCTACCCATGCTCTAGGAGCTATGACTGCATCCCAGCTTCCTGAGCTAAATCTACTTTCCACTAAGACCCTTTATTCTTTTAATTATTAAGGATGGCGAAGAAACAATTAACACTGTCTAGGGTAATTTCATTTAACCAAGAGCAAAGTAGAAGGGGATGGGGGGGCAGTGTTAGAAACTCATATATAAAAGCCAGGCACCAAATGGCTCTTTAAACCAATGTTACAGTCAGCAAGATAGAAAGTCTAGTTGCCATTTTGGGGCAAGATGGCTCTGAAGTCTTATTTTTCAAATGATGGACTGACTGTGATTATCAGTTAAACATTTGGCTAGTTCAGATGACAACCTTGAACTAAAATATAAACTTTGAGAATTTAAGGAAGAAAAGTCACTTTATCCAGAGACAGTCCACATATACATTGGCCTACTCTGACCTTTCTTTGTTAATGGTGACATGGACCATTAGGAATATTCTTCACAACTGTGAGCAGGGCAAGGGGGTGGGCTAAGTGAAGACAAGTGACAACAACTAACTATAGCATCGTTCACTGCTGCTGCTCCGGCTGCACAGAAAAAACATTAGGGTTCCTGAAATTCATTCTGATTGGGCAAATAAAATACAACTGATAGACTCAACAGGATGTGGTATTAGTGTGTGAAACCAGTCAAGATCCAATGATCCTCAGGCAAAGTACCTCCAGATGGCGGGTATGTCAGGCACAATCATGGCACCCAGGCATCTTCACTTGGTCGCAAGTTGCTGATTTGTTGTTGTTTAGTCGTTTAGTCTGACTCTTCGTGACCCCATGGACTAGAGCACGCCAGGCACTCCTGTCTTCCACTGCCTCCCGCAGTTTGGTCAAACTCATGTTGGTAGCTTCGAGAACACTGTCCCACCATCTCGTCCTCTGTCGTCCCCTTCTCCTTGTGCCCTCCATCTTTTCCAACATCAGGGTCTTTTCCAGAGAGTCTTTTCCACCATAATTCAAAAGAATCAATTCTTTGGCAATCAGCCTTCTTTATGGTCCAGCTCTCACTTCCATACATCACGACTGGGGAAACCATAGCTTTAACTATACGGACCTTTGTTGGCAAGGTGGTGTCTCTGCTTTTTAAGATGCTGTCTAGGTTTTTCACTGCTTTTCTCCCAAGAAGCAGGCATCTTTTAATTTTGTGACTGTTGTCCCCATCTGCAGTGATCATGGAGCTCAAGAAAGGAAAATCTCTTACTGCTTCCATTTCTTCCCCTTCTATTTGCCAGGAGGTGATGGGACCAGTGGCCATGAACTTCGTTTTTTTGATGTTGAGCTTCAGACCATATTTTGCACTCTCCTCTTTCACCCTCATTAAAAGGTTCTTTAATTCCTCCTCACTTTCTGCCATCAAGGTTGTGTCATCTGCATAATACACCTGGCACCTGGCTAATTACAAACACTGATGGGGAGGTGATAAACTGCCTTGCTGATGTTGTAATTAGGTATTTTTTTCATGCTGCAAGCTGCCTTGAGCATGGTTTGAACTATGGAAAGGCGGCACACAAATGAAATTATCTAGATATATTATCTGTGTATGAGCTACATGGACCTACTGTCTGAGTATAAGGCAGCTTACTATGTCGCCAAAGAAGGAGACCTGTTTTCTTATTTCCAAGTAGGACCTGCATGCTGAAGACATTACAGTCAATCAGGATCACCTATGTGATGATGTACGATAACTAATTGGGATGTAACACTAGGGCATTTCTGAAGACTACATCAACAGATGAAGTTTAGAACATGAGCAGCTGCTTAGCAACTAACTGCCTGCACACTCTCCTTCTTGTGGGCGAGACCTGAATCAACAGAGAAAGGCACCATAGGAAACCTAGGAACTTGTCTAATACAGTCAGACCATTGTTCTATCTAACTCAGCACTGCCTACACTGACCGGCAGTCGCTTTTCAGTTTCAGACAGCGGTCTCTCCCAGCCCCACCTGGAGATGCCAGGAATTGCCTGGGGCCTTCTGAGCATAATGTGTATGCTCTACCACTGAGATCTCCCACCCACCCACCTCCACCTGGCTACCTAATTTTCTCCAAATGCCCCACATCTTATCAGTCTTCACATCAACCTATGGCTATAAGCAGCAGCCAGCTATTCAGAGTTGGCAGAGCAGAAAGGAGGAAAAGCAGGAGGGAAAAAGCCAAACTACATCCAGGTCTCTGCAGCAACAGGAGTCTTTAGACAGCTATGAAGGTTTGATTTGAGCCCTTGAGTTACAATGGCATACTGCATGTTCAGAATCATCTGAACAATCAGAAGGAATACAGACTTTATATTAAGAGTGTGCCAGTTTTGGAGATCTTTGAGGAAGGCAAAATGCAACCCTAAGAGACTACTCTGGAAGCCAAAAGAAATCTAGTAGGTGCATCTAGTAGACCAGTCTACCACAAAGTTGGATCCTCAGATGTTTCTGAGCTACAACTCCCATCATCCTTGATCATTGGCCATGCTGCCTGAGAAGGTGGACATTGTAGTGCAACACTACAACGTCCCCCTTTACTTAAGGGACTGAAATACAAGGCTTGCGATTGCCCAGCATACAAGACTTGAGTCCATGGTTATAATGCAGGAACTGTGCACACAGAGCAATATATGCATTGCCTTGCATGTCTGCAATTTCTATACGTGGAATGGTTAATGCCCATTAATGCTAATGGAAGCTAAGTCCCTTGTGCAACGACTGAAGAAAGCAAGGTCCTTAAGTTTACTCCACAGAAATCCATAATAAAAAATGCACAACAGCACAAAAAGAAAATTGATTCAAAGGCGGAAATGTTCCCAGACAATAGTTTACTGCCTTCTTATTTGCTTCCAACCTGCAAGCTACAAACATATGTATACTTTTTTAAAGTGCATGACCAAGAGCAGCCTTTTTAGCACATTGTCACCAATAATAAAGATTATGCAACCAGAGAAGAAATATTACCATGAAAATATCACACACACACACACACACACACATTTTTCTTCATGGAAATATTCCTAACATTGTTCTCACACATATGCTGTGATATGATCTCCCTAACCTGTTTTATAATTTAACCTGCATGATGTAATTTAGACCAGGGTCACAACTGCACCACAACACACACACACACTTTTCAGGGTTGCATTACACACTGCTGCAGAAAATAATCAGTGGGAACACAAAGTTTGAATATTTGACACACACACCCCCACCATTTATAAAAGTGGTAGTGTTGGTTTTTTCATGGAATATTCGCTTGAAAGAGGTAGGACGTTGAAAAGCAACCCTGCAAACCTAAGCACAGCATGGAGAGCACCACAGAATGCTATTCTAATAGAAAAATCAGCAATCTTTAAAAATTAAGTTACACAAAAACCATTCCATGCAGTCTGAAGGCCACTGGCAAAGTGAAGTGGTTCAGCAGGTAACACAAGACCACATTCACCCAACACTTTCAAAGGCACACGACACAGAAGACAATGGCTGTTACATAAATACAATAATGCACAGCAGAATAAAGTACTGTACTTGGTCAGTAAGTGCTTTTAAGCTCAGAAGTACACAACAAAAGAGCGCCAATTCTTTTTCCTGTAAATGCTGGAGGCTTGACGTACTTACCCACTGGCATTCTAATTGAGTCAGCAATCAGGGATTTTAATTTTTGAAGCCCGAATCACTGCAGTTGGCCTTGATTTAATTTCCAACGATAAATTACTTTTATGCAGGCTTCGGCTCGGTGAAAAAAAACTACTCACAGGAGCCAAACATTAAGGACATTAGAAAAATAACTTTTATGGTTAAGCTAGCATTCATATTTGAAAAGCTGTCAAATTGTGCTGAAGAAAGGCCTGGCATGAGTCAGCAGAAGTAGGCAGTGTTGCCAGGAGAGTTAAAAGCAGGGCTAAGGAGAGACACAGAAAGAGCGAAAACAAAGAAAGGAACAGAGAAGCAAATCATTTCTGCCTCTCCGAACCTGCTAAAAAACCTGCTGTTATCAGTCACTGTGACATGGATACACTGGAAAGTCTAGATTTTTAATCACTTCCTTGGTTCCCCCCTTTGGTGCCCCTTGAGCAAAGTGAAGTTAAGAAAGCTAAGTTTGAAAACCAGCAAAATGCAGTTCTCAACAAATTCCTGCAGTTAACAGCATATGGATCTGAAGCAGGCGAAAGAAATGAGGTAAGCCTTGAAATTCCCGTATGTAGAAACTGGACCACTCCCAAGCGCACACAGTCGGCTTATCAAAAGAGCCTGCAAAGAAACTGCCCTACTTTGCGCCCCGTTCTGATTTCTGTTGCTTGCACATTAAGCCAAACTGCTTTGAAAAGGCCGTTTCACATGATCAGCGACAAGAAGTGCAAAATAAGTGAAGAACCTACAGGAACACAAGGTGTGATACAGTCAATTAGAGCTTCAGAGAGAGCTCCAATTTGGAGCTGCTTCTCCACCCAAAATACACCAGCAAAACAAACCTGCAATTTGCACATTAAAATGCAGACTGGTCTGAGAATGCTCCATGCGCTCCAGCCACTCCCAGTCATGAGTGCAGTTGCATCTGACAAAAGCTGCTCTGCACCTTCCACTTTGTTCTCCTGCTCTTGCACAAACGGCAAAGCCCTTCAAGCTTGCACGCCTGTTTTCGTGGTAAACGCAACTTACTTAGTAAGCACCTTATCAAATTTACAAAAGGCCTCCAACATCACTGATCAGATATTATGTAAACTAACCCTTGGAGAATATCCATTTCATAACAGGGAAGATGGATATTCCCCCAAGGAGTCTCTACAGAGAAACATTCGTTGAAAGCACCTACAAATCTACACACAACACGTGCAATTAAAAATGGATACTGTCAACCTTTGCCAAAAGCAAATTATCGCTGCAAAGTAGCGGGGGAAATGCTGGACACAGGACAACAGATATCAAGCAGGTTTGCTCCAGATCAGAATGGAATACGAAACTAAAATTGCTCCATTATTAAGTATCCACAGGAAAACAGGTTTTCAGACTGAGAGACCAGGGTTCAAATTCCCATCTGGCTATGAAGTTCACTGGGTGACCTTGGGCCCGTTACTGCCCTAACCTACCCCACAGAGTTGTTGTGGGAATTAATTGAGAAGGGAGAGAACCATGTACACAACCATGAGCTTCTTGGAGAAAAGGGCAGCATATAAATGCAACAATAAATAGGTAATCTCATGCCAGAGAGACAACCTGAAGACAAATTTAGGCTGGTGGTTTAAGGCCACTGACAAAGGGGCAAAGAAAAAAAGCCTTCTTCATTTTTAAAAATTGCAGTGGTACCTCTGGTTGCAAACGGGATCCGTTCCGGAGGCCCATTCGCAACATGAGCAGAATGCAACCCGGGTCACGATTCGCCGCTTCTGCGCATGCGCGTGATGTCATTTTGCGCATCTGCGCATGCGGCGAAACCTGAAAGTAACCCTTTCCTGTACTTCCGGGTCGCCGCAGGACACAACCTGAAAACGCTCAACCTGAAGCAAACGTAACATGAGGTATGACTGTATTTGATTGTTTTAATACTCCTCAACGTTGCGACAAGAGTGTAGCTTCATGCAATGCTTATGATTAAGTTGATCACGTGAGACTGAAATGTAGATCTAACCATCAGCAAGCTTACAAGTAATTATAATTTCCTGTGGCACAATGGATCATTGCATCTGGCTGTTAACCAGAAGGTTGGTGTTCGAACCCACCCAGGGAAAACTGTGGGCAGGATTCCAGCATCTGCAAGGGCTTGGACCTGAGGACCTTGGGGTACCTTCCAAATCTACAATTTTAACTGCCCAATTCTTTTAACACTGAAATACAGTTGTGCCTTGGTTCTCGAATGGCTTGGCTCCCAAACAAATCGGCTCCCAAACGCCACAAACCCGGAAGTGCGTGTTCCGGTTTGTGAATGTTTTTCGGAAGCCAAACATCTGACACAGCTTCCACAGCTTCCGACTGAGTGCAGGAAGCTCCTGCAGCCAATCAGAAGATGTGCCTTGGTTTTCGAACGGTTCCGGCAGTCAAATGGACCCCCAGAATGGATTAAGTTCGGCAACCAAGGTACCACTGTAAATAATAGTATAAAAAAATATGTCTCTACAGCCTTAAAGGTAACTAGAAAGTAGCTTGGAAGAGCTGCAGTCCGAAAATAGGAAACTAGGTGGACTCATGGACTCGCTTAGTGTTAAGGGCGTGGTAAGTCCATGCAATTCTTACTGAAAAGCAAGCAGGTGTGGCAAGGAAAAAAGACGATGCAAAGACTTTGGCACCAGCATACTGATGGTGAGATGTTTAGCAAGCAGGCTAACATCTGCAAATACGTTTCACACACACTTTTTAGGGAGATGGGCGAGAGATAATGTACAGAATAACAGTTTCGAGCACACACTCACCTCTATTACAGTGGTACCTCAGGTTAAGTACTTAATTCGTTCCGGAGGTCCATTCTTCTTAACCTGAAGCACCACTTTAGCGAATGGGGCCTCCCGCTGCTGCCAGGCCGCCGGAGCACGATTTCTGTTCTCATCCTGAAGCAAAGTTCTTAACCCGAGGTACTATTTCTGGGTTAACGGAGTCTGTAACCTGAAGCGTATGTAACCTGAAGCGTATGTAACCCAAGGTGCCACTGTATTATATACGTGCACTCATAATCACAGCTTGGGCAACTTCCACTGGCTGCATTTGGCATATTGCTGGTCCATTAAACTGTACACCAAGAGCCATACCCAAAGATCCCTGGTTTAGGTCAGCTAACATTAAAGTCTTGTGGGGGAGCCCAAGAGAGAGATTCCTCCCCCAGTGTCCATCTGCAACCTATCTCTGTCCAGGTGAGCAAAAGAGCGCCCAACACTGAAAGCACAATGAAATAATTCTGCAGTCTGGTTGTGTCATTCTGCCTCACCATTTCCACTTCCTTCCTTCTTCCTTCCAACGCTCCTCCTCTCTTTACTCTGTACCTGCATCATCACGGTGTTCTCCAAGACACCAGTTTCCAGAAAAACAAAGGCATTATGCCATTGGCAACATTCTACCTCCACGCAGATAATTCAGATACACAAACCTGAGAGTCCACATCTCACTCTTACAGTATTGGACATGCGATACACACTATGCCTTTCCATACATTATAACACGGAGACAGGGTATCTCCTGTATACTACCCAAAAGTTCTTTAAAAAATAAAAATAAAAATTCTAGTGTATGCTTCAGACCAGCAGCTGTAAGATAAAAGGGGCTTTGATGCTTTAAAAAATTACTTTTTCCCCTTGATGGCATTAAAGACAGCCCACCCTCAATTAGAGGAGACACCAGTGTTGTTTTTCCCTGATGAGAACTAGCAACAAAAGCTTTGATGCACTCCTAGCCCTGGAGCGGAAAGTGTACTGCCCCATAGACAGGCTTCAATAAAGACTGGAGGCTATACTAGTTCTTTACAAGTTTCACACCTCCAAGACGAGCAAGTAGTCTGTGAAAGCTCAATTCCACACCTTATTACCTTAAAAAACCTGGGCCCTGTGAACTCAAGAGGCCGCCTCCCTATAACCGCTGACAGTCCCAGGCTGATCACTCACTATCCTTGAAGAAAGACTACACTGTGGCAGGTCTGTGACCACTCACCAATTTTAATGCAATTCATGAACGCAAAAACAGGGAAGGGAGGTTATCAAGCACCTATCACGCAATCCTCTCTTTCAAATCAGAACCAGTGAAGGCAGTGAAGGTCCTGTGTGAGTGTCTGGAGGCGGTTGGAGGATGGATGGCGGCTAACAGATTGAGGCTGAATCCTGACAAGACAAAGTACTGTTTTTGGGGGACAGGAGGCGGGCGGGTGTAAAGGACTCTCTGGCCCTGAATGGGGTAACCGGGCCCCAGAAGGACCAGGTGCACAGCCTGGGAGTCATTTTTGACTCACAGCTGTCCATGGAGGTGCAGGTCAGTTCTGTGTCCAGGGCAGCTGTTTACCAGCTCCATCTGGTATGCAGGATGATACCCTCCCTGCCCGCAGAATGTCTCACCAGAGTGGTGCATGCTCTGGTTATCTCCCACTTGGACTACTGCAGTGAGCTCTACGTGGGGCTACCTTTGAAGGTGACCCGGAAACTACAACTAATCCAGAATGCAGCAGCTAGACTGGTGACTGGGAGCGGCCGCCGGGACCACATAACACCCGTCTTGAAAGACCTACATTGGCTCCCAGTACGTTTCCAAGCACAATTCAAAGTGTTGGTGCTGACCTTTAAAGCCCTAAACAGCCTCGGTCCAGTATATCTGAAGGAGTGTCTCCACCCCCATCATTCTACCTGGACACTGAGGTCCAGCGCCGAGGGCCTTCTGGCAGTTCCCTCACTACGAGAAGTCAAGTTACAGGAAACCAGGCAGAGGGCCTTCTCGGTGGTGGTGCCAGCCCTGTGGAACACCCTCCCACCAGATGTCAAAGAGAACAACAACTACCAGACTTTTAGAAGACATCTGAAGGCAGCCCTGTTTAGGGAAGCTTTTAATGTTTGATGCATTATGGTATCTTAATATTGTGTTGGAAGCCGCCCAGAGTGGCTGGGGAAACCCAGCCAGATGAGCGGGGTATAAAAAAAAAATATGTTGTTGTTGTTGTTGTTGTTGTTGTTGTTGTTGTTTTTGTTGTTGCTGTTGTTATCCCCGTCATCTTGGGGTTACAAATCCTAAATGAACAAGCAAATGATGGGCTAAGATGAGGTTTGAGCCTATTCCATAGACTCCACTTGGAGACCCACCAAAGCCCAAACATCTTCTGCCTTGACTATCTGGAATTACCAAGGCTAGAGGGAAGAGGGACATTTGCTGTAATGTTAATCTTGTTTGGATCTCGTTTCCAATGTGCTCGGAGTTAAACATCCAAACAGACTGTAACAATGGGACCTTTCTGCTTCATTTCACCATACGTCACAAGTATGTGCGCACATGTGCACACATGCAAATAGACACTCACTTATCTGAAAAAAAAAACATTCCTTCCCTTTGATGCTCTCCCCACTATTAAGCAAAATAAGTTAGTCACAGTTCTGTACTGCAAACCCACAGATGTTCACATTTACTTATAACATGAATCCTGCCATCCAAAACAAATTAAGAAAATTCATCATCACCAGTTTGGTCCTCAAAATTAAATGTAGCTGCAACAACAATGAAAATTAAAACCACCACACTCATGGGTTTAAAAAGTACCAGTGGGAATTCTGGAAATAACATAGTGCACTGTGTGCATTTGTCTGACCTTTCCTAATTTATTCCGTTAGGAAATGGTTCAATGGTCAGTTTTGGCCCTCTTCGTCAAGGCAAGGAGTGCCACATATGTGTAGAATGGGGAAACCTATAGAGGGACAGGTGGGAGGCCAGAAAATTATGGTGGACCCCCAGCGCACTTCTCTTTCTCTTTCTCTTTCAAAACAGGTCTTACAATATACAGTGGTACCTTGGGTTACATACGCTTCAGATTACAGATTCCGCTAACCCAGAAATAGTACCCCAGGTTAAGAACTTTGCTGCAGGATGAGAACAGAAATCGTGCTCCGGCGGTGCAGCGGCAGTGGGAGGCCCCATTAGCTAAAGTGGTGCTTCAGGTTAAGAACAGTTTCAGGTTAAGAAAGGACCTCTGGAACGAATTAACCCGAGGTACCACTGTAAATGCTTTCCCCAAGTTTCTGCACATAGGTAAATGTCCTTTCGTAGACTTCCTTTCGCTATAGGGCCTTCTCGGTAGTGGCGCCCGCCCCGTGGAACGGCCTCCCCTCAGATGACAAACAGATTAACAACTGCACAATGACATCTGAAGGCAGCCCTGTACCGGGAAGTTTTTTATGTGTGATGTTTTGCTGTGTCTTTATTATGTTGGAAGCCGCCCGGAGTGGCTGGGGAAACCCTGTCAGGTGCGTGTGGTGTAAGTAATAAATTATTGCTATGATTTGTCAAGGTCACTTTGTTTTAGCTTGCAAATAGCCACTTGCCTGTGGGAGAAAGAATCTGCTACAGGCAACCAAGCAGAGAAATAATTTTTTCAGTTTATTGTTTATTCAAACATTTTGTTGTTTAAGAAAGTGGTCCCGAAACTTTTCCTACCACAGACCACTTGAAAATTGCTCAGTGGGCCACTTAATTATTATTCTACCTGTTGTTGCGACTATAATACACTATGCTGAATGCTGTGAGTTTTAATTGTATTTTTACAGAAACACAGCCTGCCCTCTCTCCCAAACAGAGGAGAAAAAGTGAAAACTAGAAAGAACAATTTAAAGTACTTGAGGTAGAAAACTGAGTACCAAACATCAGAGTAAAGAGCTTTACAGAGCAATCTAATGCACACCTTCTCAGTAAATCCCTATATAGTTCAATGGGACTTACTCGTAGGTAAGTGGGTATAGGACTGCATTTTAATTTTATTTATTTAATTAATTTCTATACCGCTTTATATTTTTAATAAAAACCTCAAAGCGATGTACAGCATTAAATAAACAATAAAACAATAGCCGGGCAATGTTCCTCTGGCCTCATTTTACTTAAGAACATTTATATACCACTTGATTGTAAAAAACAACAACCCACCCTTCTATATCGTTTCCAAAAATATAAAACTAAACATTAACATTATTTTTTTTAAAAAAAACACACTGCCAACCTAGCAGTTCAAAAGCACGTCAAAGTGCAAGTAGATAAATACTGGCAGGTACCGCTCCGGCGGGAAGGTAAATGGTGTTTCCGTGCGCTGCTCTGGTTCGCCAGAAGCGGCTTAGTCCTGCTGGCCACATGACCTGGAAGCTGTATGCCAGCTCCCTCGGCCAGTAAAGCGAGATGAGCGCCGCAACCCCAGAGTCGACTGGACCTAACAGTCAGGGTCCCCCCAAAGGAGCCATCTGTAGCACTTGGGGCTCAGGAAGGGAAATTTTACAAAAAGGGTTTCTCCTTTGGGGATACGAAAAGCTACTCTGGGAACCAGGCAGAGGGCCTTCTTGGTAGTGGCACCCACCCTGTGGAACGCCCTCCAATCAGATGTCAAAGAAATAAACAACCACCTGACGTTTAGAAGAAGGCAGCCCTGTTGAGGGAAGTTTTTAATGGCTGATGCTTTAATGTACTTTTAATCTTTTGTTGGAAGCCTCCCAGAGTGGCTAGGGAAACCCAGCCAGATGGGCGGGGTTTGTTTGTTTGTTTGATTGTTTGTTTGTTTGTTATTTATACCCCGTCCACCTGGCTGGGTTTCCCCAGTCACTCTGGGCAGCTTTCAACCAAATATTAAAAACAATACAGCATTAAAAATTAAAAACTTCCAAGAGGGCCGCCTTCAGTTGTCTTTTAAAAGTAAAATAGTTATTGCCTTGACATCTGCTGGGAGGGCGTTCCACAGGGCGGGCGCCACTACCGAGAAGGCCCTCTGCCTGGTTGCCTGTAACTTGGCTTCTCGCAGCGAGTGAACCGCCAGAAGGCCCTCGGTGCTGGACCTTAGTGTCCGGGCTGAACAATGTGGGTGGAGACGCTCCTTCAGGTATACAGGACCGAGGCCATTTAGGGCTTTCAAGGTCAGCACCAACACTTTGAATTGTGCTCAGAAGTGTACTGGGAGCCAATGTAGGTCTTTCAAGACCAGCGTTATGTGGAGCTGTTATTATTATTATTTGTACTGATGTGGGGGTTAGTAACAAAGACACACTCATTTTTGTAAGGCATTTCTATACCACCTCCCTTGCCGGGGAGGAGGCTGGGGGGCTGCTGCCCCATCAGGGGAGCCCTTTGGCCCTCCTGCTCTTCAGCCTGCCTTCTCCAAGCAAGCAAAGGGAGGAGGGAGCAGAAACTTCAGCAGGTATATTGTCCTCTACCTCTGGGATCTGGGGTGGGTAGGAACCAGAGGGAGAGGCAAGCAAACGGGCAATAGCAAAGGTGGCAAGGAGATTTAAACAGTTTACCTTTCTGCATTCACTGACACTCTGCAAGCCTCACCTAAATCTGAATGAAAATATATAAAAACACACACACACACTTCAAGAACATGATAACCAAATAAACGACCAGCAACACTTGCTTGGCTTAAAGAGATTTCTTTTCTTCCCACTTCTCCTTCTGAAGTCTCGTCTCGTCTACCTGATCTCCCCAAAGGACAGATCTTCATGTACAGGTGCTTGTATTGTAAATATAAAGGTGCAGCAAGCTCTCCCCTCGTTCTAAACCTGCAGGCATGTTTCAAAGGCTCAAAAGACTAACTGGAATTTAACTGTGCCTTACATCCATTAGTGTCTGAAATGAAAGACTAAACAACTACAATGTCCAAATGACGGGGAATATGTCCAAAGATAGTAATTCCTATTCTGCTGCCCAGACTCTTCCCACTGTTATTTCTTAAAATAAATTGAATTGACTTTGTTATAAACCCGTGACTTCTTGACTTAGAGTGAACTGAATGTTCAGCAACATGACCAAAAGAAAGAAAAAAATATTTTATTTTTATTTTACTTATTAAATATGGATACTGCCCTTCATCCGTAAATCTCAGGGTCGTTCACAGCATAAAAATACAAAATAAAAATACAAAATTCGTAACAACAACAACATTTTGCTGCTGTAGCTATTTCCTCCAGCAACATGTTAACATTTACAGAGGCAGCTCATGGGTTAATAAAATAGAAGAATTATTAAAGAAGGTCAGAGCGATGTTGGAGCAAGCTGCCTCTGACCACAAATAAAGAGAAAAGTCTGGTCATCCCTTCATTAAGAGCAACCATGTCATGTGAATGACTTTGGCCATGATGAAATTTGATTAAGACCCAGAGAATCACAGATATTGAAACAAACAGTGAGTTTAAGTGTGCAGAAATTGTACCATTTGGCCTGTACCATTTTATGGTGGGGGAGGAGAAGAGATGAGCATTTAAATATTGTTTCCCTTTCTCAAAAGCTCTCAGTGTGCAAATTAGGACTAGGAAGATATGCTGTGCTTAGAAATTTCATTTAGCATAATTATCTGAAGGCCATCCTGCCCTCAAACATCCATTTCCCAATTTAGCTCTTGATGCACCTCCAGCCAACAAACATCCTATTTCACTCCCTCATCTACCTCGCTATTCTCTAGCATGAAGCTGCCACTAAATATACAGATTCCACAAAGATGGGTTTGCTATCTTGGGTGATGTCCTGAAGTACTGAAACTTTCTGGAATAAACCTATTAATCCTTAGCTAATATACATCCCGGGTCTAAAACAAATTTACTCAAACAGCCAAATGAACTTAAGGTCACAACATGGCATTTCAGGTTTGGGCATCTGACCGGTCAAATCAGATCCAGTATACTGAATGTAACTAAAAATGCAAACAAAAAAATTGAATTGAAGCAGGTGGGGTGAAATATTTATCCCATGCATGAGCTTATGCATATCTGCTAAAATATTTATTTATTCAGTGCTTGTATCCCACTCTCCCTCACACAGAGCCCAGGACGGCTAACATCATCTACAAACATAACTTTAGAAACCTAAAATACATTATTAAATAAATGAATAAACATACTGATATTAGAATCTATTGGAGATATAGAATCTTTAGGAGATAACAGTTTCAGACATACAAGGCGGGCTCTCTATCTCCAAGCTACATTTTCAGCCACACGCAACTTAAATTTTGAATCAGACAGTAGGCTTACCAACCAATTAATCTGATTGAATTAACCAGAATAAAGCATAATCTAGAATCAAGATTATAAGGTTTAAGTAGTATTATACAAAAATCTGACTCCCCAACTATGTGTTCAACTACCTACCTTACCATACCAAACCAAGCCAGGGTAAAGAAAACAGCACTGGGAAATCAAGTGCATGTCCCAAAACCATAACCGTATTATACAGATTGTGTAGGTTAATTGCCAATCACATTGCAGTCAACATATGTGAGAAAAAATGAAGTCCTTTCAAACGGTTACACACTAAAAGAAGTACATCTTTTTTTGTCTGAACACCATTGCAAGGAGAGCATTACTTCATTTTTTGTTAGCTGCTGTTTTGGAGCCAAATTTGCATTTGTGGAATGCAGTTCTTCATTCCTTGAAATTTCTCCAGTCTAGAGCTTGCAGGGCCATTATCATTTTGTCTGTTTTAATATATTGTTC
The DNA here is from genome assembly GCF_964270895.1 of Podarcis filfolensis. Classification (NCBI taxonomy): domain Eukaryota; kingdom Metazoa; phylum Chordata; class Lepidosauria; order Squamata; family Lacertidae; genus Podarcis; species Podarcis filfolensis. Next base: position 118,694,649 of record NC_139606.1, read on the forward strand.
CTTCACAGCTGTGTTGTCTTCAAACATACCATCTATGCACTGTTCTGTCCGTTCCACGGTAAGCAGTTTCTCCCACCACCCTACCAAAAATCTGCTCATGGTCCTGTTATATTTCTGATGACATGACACTGCAACGCCATGTCAATTTGTAAGGACGAACACGAATGGTACAAAAGCAGAATATGGGGCCTAAAGTCACAGGAAGCCAAGCAAATATGAAAAGTGATCACCAGGACCAAACAAGAGCGGCTCAAATCCAGTTGTTTCTCTGCTTCAGATGTAATCAATCCTCCTTCTCACAAACCACTCCCAGGGCATTTCTCAACTCTGCTTTTCCGCAAAGTCATAAGTGAAAGTCTGCCGAGGTCTCCAGTAAATGTGGAGAGCTTGCCCAGCGCAATGTAATCCACCATTCTGGTGACAGAGGGAGCAAGATGTATTCTGGCTGAGATCATTCTTAATCATGAGTGAAGTCTAAACCAAAAATTATGAGCAGCTGAATTCTCTAGCGTTTTCATGTGTGTGTGTGTGTTAGCACCATCCCTTTAAGAACTAGAAGAGAATTTTATTTTGCTACATGAGCCACGCAGTTGGAAATCAAGCCCTTCTCTCTAGGCCTTCATTACGATACACTAAAATTACCATGGTGAGAGGATCAGGGACTTTCTGCTGTAGTCCCTGGGCTCTGGAATACTCTGCCTATTGAGTCCAGGTGGTGCTTTTTTGCCTACTTTCTGCAACGGATGTAAAACCTTATTTCAGTTTACATTTGGCCAAATTCTTAATGACGATTCTCAGTTACTGAGATGCAATTTTATTTATAGTCTTTGTACTGATTGTGCTTTTTTTTTTTGCTTTACCCAAGTTGCTCTAAACCCTTTGGAAAAGCGGCCTAGAAACGTTTGATAAACGCATACTAATAATTAGTAAAGTTGCTGTTCAGTCAGTTAAGCCCTGCCTCAGTTCAACATACGGTTGTTAGAATTACAGAACCATAAATGGCTCATCAGCTATGCATTCTGAAAGAGCCCGCCAATTCCGCATGTGTCCGTGGTAGATGATTGATGATACAAGTCTGTGACTAGACTGTTGATCCATGCATCTGTGGTAGACGATTAACGATGCCAACTCCTGAATTCTGCGTTTATGAAATATGCTGCTACAGAATACACACACAGTTATTTAACGAATACCAAGGAAATCAGTCATACATCACTAACTCAGAATTTTTATGCACAGAACTTGAGCTTGACTAGAGGGACAACTCTTCAAGGTCTTTGGGTTTTTTTCTTCAGTAGCACTGGACTGGAGCCAGAGGACTAGACTAGATTTCAAGCATCATTCTCATCATGAAGCTATGCAGTTTGCGCTGGGAGGACACCAAATCAGACCATTGGTCCATCTAGGTCAGCAGTATCTACACTGGCAACAGCTTTCCAAGACTGACCGATAACTTCTTCCCAACCTTGGTTTCTGCCTGATGTCACTGCGAAGGAACAAAAAAGCAGCAAGACTCATCTGAAGGAATTCATAGCAAAAGAGCAAAAATGAACATACTCTTTCCATTTGGAAACACAGGAGCATCAAAAAAAAAAAGGTGGGGAGTATGGAGTTGAGGCAAGAGGCAGGAGCGAGAGGAGAGCAAAACCTAGTGAGAAGCACCAAGAAGAAAATATGCTCAACTCAGTTTTAAGAAAATTGCCTTTCTCTGGCAGACAACAGCTGTTGCTGTTTCCAGGGGAGTCAGTAGGCAGCAAAGACCCCCACAATGAATAGAAAAAACGTCTCTCCATGATTTTCTGCATAATGTTTACAGGAAGATTATCAGATCACAGCTGCTACCTGCAGTTAGCCTTTTAACTAGGTTAATAGGCCAGACCTCTCTTCACTTCATTAAGCTATCACAGTGTCGGTGTAAGAATTACATAACCGTTCGGATGAAACAGCCAAACTTGCACGGCCATAATTCTGTCAGTCTAGAAAGGTATATAAAACATGACCCAATAAAAGTAGCACATGCATGTATTATCCCTGGGACAGCCCAGTCTGGACACAACCACATCGACCACATTTTAAACAGGCCTTGAAAACATTCCTGTTTCAATCTGCTTTCAGTTAAGCTGTTGGGCTGGGTATTTTATTGCTTAAACTGTTGCAGGTCTTCGTTTTAACTGTCTTAATCTGATTTATCCTATTTGCTGCACTTTGCTGTGCTGTACAGTGTTTTATAGATTGGTGTTTTAGTTTTGAAATTGTAATGAGATGAGTTCAATTGTATTTTGTGCTGTTAATTCTATATGGGAGACATCTTGGGAGCCCTTTGCCCTGTAAGGCAGCACATAAGTGACAGGAATAAAATAAACAAACAAACTGAAGCCAGGATGGAAGAGAGGTCAGCATCCTTAAAACCCTAAAATCCTCTGCCAATAGGCACAGACTGTTGTTCTCCTCTTCCCCCTGCAGATTTCAAGTCCTGATATTGCAACAAGGACACTTGAGTTATAAGAAACCGGTCACCCTGACCAGTTGTATTGATCCAGGTAGATATTCCCATTTACAGCAATTGGCATAGTGTCTCTGGATTCTGCAGCAATACACAAAAGGGCTGATTCATCTATCATGTTGGCTTGAGGAGAAAGACGAAAGTCACAGTGACCCTTGTTAGTTAGGCTTACAAAGTCAGTGGTTATCATTGCACAAAAACATGAGTAGAGTTCTACTAGAGCAGACAAAAGGCCTATCTAATCCAGCATCCTGTTTTCCACAGTGGCCAGCCAGATGTCTATAGGAAGCCCACAAACAGGACCCAAGCATGACAGCCTCCATAAACCCTCCTGCAGCACTTGAATGTTTTTTTTTCAGCAGCTTGGCTGCCCTTCACTTGCACAGAAAAAAACCTACTTGCCCCGATCCTTCCCATAGCAGGCTGTACCACTGCCCAGGAGTTACTTGCTGCACCTACCGTATTTTTTGCTCTATAAGACGCACCAGACCACAAGACGCACCTAGATTTTGGAGGAGGAAAACAAGAAAAAAAATATTCTGAATCTCAGAAGCCAGAACAACTAGAGGGATTGCTGCGCAGTGAAAGCAGCAATCTCTCTTGCTGTTCTGGCTTCTGTGATAGCTGTGCAGCCTGCATTCACTCCATAAGACGCACACACATTTCCCCTTACTTTTTAGGAGGGAAAAAGTGAGTCTTATAGAGCAAAAAATACGGTACATAGTTCTACGGATCTCAATAGTAACTAAGTCAGCTGGGTACTATTTCTCCAATACAACATTCTTATAAAAAAGTTACACGGCCCACTTTCTATTCCTCATTCATCCCCAAATATCCCTTTCCCTGCTTAGATGACACCATTAAGGACCATGCAAGTAATCAGTTGTCAAATCTGTGCAGGGAGAACAGCCTGAACCTCATTTGCTAAAGCCCAAGATTGCAAAGAAAAAAGCTGTGTTATTTTCTGCTCCAAAGCCACACACACCCCTCTTGCAGCTTCCTTGGAGCTGCCCGAACTGGTTTAGCTTTGCTTTGAAGGGACTGTTGGGTCATGTTACACAGTCTACTACTGCAATAAAGATTGAAATTTAACCTCAATATGCATCTATAAAGTGACAGCTACCAAGAGCAGATCGCTTGGCTTCCAGGGGAGAAAACTGTCCCAGATCAAGCTAAATATGCCTGGAGGAATTTCTCTGCAACAAAAAGCTGCACTGGAAGTCTAAAGCACAAATTAATGATTCTGGGTTGGGAGTACACGAACATTCTCGTCTCAAATCTGCTTGCCTAGTTAGCAAAAGCAACAACCCCGGAGTGAAACTGCAGGAAGCTGGCAATTTATTTATTTTTAATTCGGCCTCTCCAAAGCTCCAGGTAGCTTATAAATAATTAACATGCAAAATTAAAATCTTGCTGAAAAGAAAGCTGCAATTCATCACACCAAACCACAATAAAAACAAAATGAGTGTGGCAAAACTGTACACAAGATCTTCTCTCACGTACCCACTGAATGGCTCTCTTGTCCTTCAATTGGCTTCGCCATTCATTCTCCTGCCGAAGAAACAGGGTTACCCAGAAGCAAAACACTTAGAAGAAGAGTAACACAGATAGTCAGAGGATCTCAGTTGCAGACAATTGTTCTCCAGATCCCTGATGTCACTCTGTCGCTTTGGATTCTGGCTCTTCCAACTGAAAAATGACTTCTATTAATTTACCCCATTTGGCCCTTTGGGAACGCACAGCACATTAGGGGGTGCTATTCCCCCACCACCATCAAAAGAAAGAAAACGAATGTGTTCATACAACAAGCTACTCCCAATGCAATCTCTGTTGAATTCTGGCCAGACAAGGATGAACAAGCTGAAATGCTGTTGGATGGGACTGGATAGATATGTACTAGGACAACTGCAGATCACATGATGGATCTGCCACAGTTGTTCATGCACTTATTACATCCACAACGGAATTGTGCAATGTTCTGCACTTTAAAAAATGCAGCCAATAGGATTCACGTTGATTTGTTTTTGTGTTTTTTAAGATTTGCTTTAATGTGAGTTTTGGCTATATTTGTGGAATACGTACGCTACACATTTCTGATGTGTTAGGATTGTGTTAGTTTATGTATTTATATTTCTTTTACAGGATAGGAAAACTAAACACATGCTTACAACTCTCGGTCAGTGAAAATTTTGCTTCAAGTCTATGACATGGCACTTTGTTCCAATCAATCTTAAGGGCTATAAAGATGCCTGGGTAAGTTTTGTGCAAAATAATGTTTAATGATTAACTACCAAAAGCTAAAATTACACTCTCTGGAGCTGAGTTCAGGGATTGGAGCCTTCAGGACTTGGGCACAGTCTAAGAAATGGCGTAGCAATAATCATCCCATTTCAACCGGAAGGTAAACAAGAACCGCCTTGGAACATCACCTTTGCCCCTGAGCTAAAAGACACACCATCCCAACCCAAATGTAATGTTGCCAACTACTCTCTTTTTAGTGAAACTGAATGTATGCTGATTCCATCAGATGATTAAATACTTTTCAACACAAGTGGCTTTAATATCTCCTTCCTTACTCACTTTTCCTCCAGCTTTCTAAAAAGGGCAGATAACCCTGGCTACTTTCAGTGTGTCCCATTAGACAAGAGTTTTTTCTGTCTCCTTTTCACTTTTACAGAACCTGAGATTAACAACATTTTACATGGCGACAGCATCTTTGCTTCATTCTAATTAGATTAAAGCCAACTGTCAAGTCAGAGCTGCCACCATGTGTTTCACATCTGTATAATTTCATGTCAACGTGTTTCATAATCATTTTCATATTCTCTGTATTTTATCGTTCTTCCCCCAGTTTATTTTTCACTATAGAACTAAAATAAAACCTAATTATTGATTCCTGTTTTCAGTTGCTTGTGGATACAAGCAAGTTTGCTCTGCTTGCCTTAAAAGTATTACTGCAACATATGCTAATCACACATTCTGCACAGCAGCCATATGCTTTGAGAAAATATGGTGTTATCATATATGTATGGTTAATAATATATGGGGGGAGGGGTGAAGAGGCAAGTCGGCCAACAGTGAAAAAGCTTGCAAAGCTCTAATATACAACTTCTGTCAAAAGTGGTCTTATAGTCCTGTTTGTGCAGAGCAGGTATATCCTTCATTTTTGCAGACAGCATTTAGATGACAAAGCCCCTGGCCATTCAGAAATGTGATGTGGGTGACTCACCTTGGCAACAAACCATGTCTTCCCGTGAACAAACCATGGCTTGGGGATAAACCAATCACAATCATGGGTCCAGAAGATATATAGTCCACCCAAGTTCATAGCTTGTTGCTTCTGTTCAGCATGAAGAAATTGGGCAGCACGAACTAGCACACTGATCATTCAGAGTAAGGCATAGCTTAGGCTGTATCACGATGCTTTACCAACAATTTTGTATCACCTACATGTATTCTTCTGGATGAACAATGGTGGAAAGGAAGGCACACCAAAAGGACAAAGACAGCAACAGCTTCCATTGTACACAAGAGAATCTGCCCATGATGAAAATATGCCTACATGTATAATTTTAAATTAGCCGGGTGCCACACCATTGTAAAAACATCTGCACTGGCTGCCCGTCTACAACTGAGCCAGGTTCAAGGTCCTTGTATTTACAATTTTTTTGACAACTTAGGTCTAGAGTACACTTTAGGGACCACCTGAACCCTTATATCCAAGCTCACTGAGATCATCTACAGAAATGTCATTGGTTGTTCCCCAAATTAGTGAGGCTCATTGGACAGCAACAAGAAACTGAGCCTTAATTCATCCAGCCAGTACTGTGAAATACTCTGCCAACAAAAAATCAGCAGGCACCTTCTCTTTCAACCTTTAAACACCAGCTGAAAACTTCTCTATTCCACCAGGCTTATGCAGGCAACAAAGAAAATATATTTCCATAACATCTGATTTCACATTTTAAAATTGGTTTTTATTGCATGGTTTTATGTATGATTGCTGTAAAATGGTCCGATTTTTTTTTTTTTATGAATAGCAGTACATGTAACGTATGTCTTATATTTTAAAAAAATCGCCATGGTAATATGGCACCAATGGGTTAAAATGTTACCAGAAAAAAGCTGGTTTGGCAAAAAAGCATTACATATCGAGAGAACACAGATATTATGGAAATACTTCAAGCTTCTTGAAACAGACGTGATAACAGTGCAAACATCCCGGTTAAGAGCGAGCATGAAGTTAATTTCAGCATGGCTATCAAGATTTTATGAAGAAGATTTCTCATAACCCATTTTTTGCCCAAAATCATTCTTTCATGTCCCGCTTTCAGTGGCAAATAGAGTTACACCAATGATACACTCAGATTAGACCTAAATAGTCCTATGGAAGTTAGAACTGGACCATAAAGAAGGCTGATCGCCGAAGAATTGATGCTTTTGAATTATGGTGCTGGAGGAGACTCTTGAGAGTCCCATGGACTGCAAGAAGATCAAACCGCTCCATTCTGAAGGAAATCAGCCGTGAGTGCTTAATGGAAGGACAGATCCTGAAGCTGAGGCTCCAAGACTTTGGCCACCTCATGAGAAGAGAAGACTCCCTGGAAAAGACCCTGATGTTGGGAAAGATGGAGGGCACAAGGAGAAGGGGACAACAGAGGACGAGATGGTTGGACAGTGTTCTCAAAGCTGCCAACATGAGTTTGACCAAACTGCGGGAGGCAGGGGAAGACAGGAGTGCCTGGTGTGCTCTGGTCCAGGGGGTCACGAGGAGTCAGACACCCGGACTAAACGACTAAACAACAAGTCCTAAAAGAACACACAGGCAAGGAGGCAACACAAAATCATTGTTACCAGAGGTTTGAAGACAGTTTATTTCATCACCTTAGGTTAACTCTTTCTCTTTCAGTTTGAGGAACAACAGTCTAAAGACTCAAGTCAAAATCACTGGTTTGCCAGCTTATCTTGGTGTCACAAGTATATCAGTTGAGAGACATGTTCCTTCTATCTAAATAGTGTCTCATGTGGCACACAAAAAGCCACACATTAAACATCTCCTTTGGTCAGTGAAATCATCCATCTGAGTTCCTCCCCTTGACCCCCAGTGGTCACACACCGAAGTTTATGCACTGCCACATAACTCTGGTGCTTAAAAGCTTGCACTGGCTGCCCATACATTCCCCAGCGAAGTTCACGGATCTTGTAATAGTTTACAAGGCCCTTAACACCTTGGGTCTAGGATACTTTAAGGACTTCCTCCGTCTCTATTAGTGATCCCATGCATGCCTTGTGTCTATCAGGTGTCCTGCGCACCATATCGTGGGCTCTATCCTGTGCAACTCCCTTGTGGCTGAGAGCAGGAAGAAGTGCCTGACAAAGGCCTTTCCATTCCAGGTGGCATTTCAAAGCAACTTTTCCATTTTTATTATACTTACCGTATTTTTTGCCCTATAGGACGCACTTTTCCCCCTCCAAAAATGAAGGGGAAATGTGTGTGCGTCCTATGGAGCGAATGCAGGCTTTCGCTGAAGCCTGGAGAGCGAGAGGGGTCGGTGCGAAGCCGCGCCGGTCTCCCAAGGGTTGCGCAGAGCTGCCTGCATTCCGAAGCCTGGGGCGGCTGAAGAGCGCGCCCGGGCTTCACGCAGCTCTCCGCAAGCCTGGGGAGACGGCGCGGCTCCCTAGACTTGCAGATAGCAGGCTGTTCTGGGGTCGGGGGAAGCTCGGGCTTCCCCCGCGCCAGCCCCGCACCTGGGGGGGAAATAAAAAAAAATTCTTTATTTCCCCCCCATAAAAACTAAGTGCGTCCTATGGGGCGGTACGTCTAATGGGGCGAAAAATACGGTATTGTTCTTTTCTTTTCTCTGCCATATGCTTTCTGTAGTTTTTATGTACACCACTTAGAAACCTCAGTAATTAAGCAGTATACAGTGGTACCTCGGGTTAAGTACTTAATTTGTTCCGGATGTCTGTTCTTAACCTGAAACAGTTCTTAACCTGAAGCACCACTTTAGCTAATGGGGCCTCCTGCTGCCGCCGCGCCGCCGGAGCACGATTTCTGTTCTCATCCTGAAGCAAAGTTTTTAACCCAAGGTACTATTTCTGGGTTAGCGGAGTCTGTAACCTGAAGTGTATGTAACCTGAAGCGTCTGTAACCTGAGGTACCACTGTACAGTATAAATCACTGTAGTAATAATAATAGTAATAAATAATTATTTCCCACCGTTCCATTTACAGTGGTACCTCGGGTTACATACGCTTCAGGTTACAGACTCCGCTAACCCAGAAATAGTGCTTCAGGTTAAGAACTTTGCTTCAGGATGAGAACAGAAATCGTGCTCCAGCGGCACGGCAGCAGCAGGAGGCCCCATTAGCTAAAGTGGTGCTTCAGGTTAAGAACAGTTTCAGGTTAAGTACAGACCTCCGGAACGAATTAAGTACTTAATCTGAGGTACCACTGTATTTGCAAACACAGTCCACACACAAAAATTATTTAATTTATTGTAGGGTACACATCTGCCCCTCCTAACCTCCCTCATGACAAACAAAAAAGTTAAATGGTTTTTTGTGGGGTTTTTTAAGAAAACACACACACACAAGACTGGAGGAGAGAGATCGCACTTCTGACAGCTTGCAAAAGCTCCTTCACCTTGGAAAGACAAGGTGTAAAATGTTCAGAGTGTCATTTAAACACAGCACTCCGTGTGTTACCATGACTCAGCAGCCAAAGCTGGGATTCTATTTCTCCAGGCTCTTCACGCCCTTCCTCCCCGCCTAGATTCTAACTTTGCTTTCAGAGGCCTAAGCAGTTTTCCCCTCTTGATGTTTTTTTGTTTTCTATTGGGGGGGGGGGGAATGCCTTCACAGACCACTTTCTCTGCTGCTGGGATGATTAGTTACGGCCTAGCCTGGCCTGGCTTCTTCCGAATGCTGGGAGCAAAAGCCCTCTTTCATTTCTCGTGCCAGTGCGCAAGGATCCAGCGTTGCACCGGGGGGGGGGGGTGTCTGCCACTTGAATGACCCAACCATTCACAGATTTCTCCTCCATCGCCACCTTGGCCAAAGCTACGGCTCATTAGCAGTCTCTGTTATGATCTTTTTCTCTTTACGTCAGTGTTAATTCAAAACGAAAAGGTTTCACACAATACACATTATAAAGAGCACTACATACACAACAGCACTCAACACTAATGTCTCACGACAAATGTAAACGATTTTTAAGAAAGGCTGTGCAACCCGAAAAAGAGACAAGGCGTGTACTTTGTATAGAAAGGAAGGAAGGAAGAAAGAAAAAGGAAGGAAGGAAGGAAGGAAGGAAGGAAGGAAGGAAGGAAGGAAGGAAGGAAGGTAGAGGGCAGGGGCCTTTGCTTGTTTGTTACGAAGCTATATATTTTTGTGTTTTTATATTGTAAAGCACCCCGTGATCCTCAGATAAAGGGCAGTACAGTGGTACCTCGGGTTACATACGCTTCAGGTTACAAACTCCGCTAATGCAGAAACAGTGCTTCAGGTTAAGAACTTTGCTTCAGGATGAGAACAGAAATCGTGCTCTGGCGGCGCAGCGGCAGCGGGAGGCCCCATTAGCTAAAGTGGTGCTTCAGGTTAAGAACAGTTTCAGGTTAAGAACGGACCTCCGGAACGAATTAAGTACTTAACCTGAGGTACCACTGTATAGAAAATTAATTAATTAATTAATTAATTAATTAATTAATTAATAGAGTGACAATAGCTATGCACTGCCTCTGCAGCTGGAGGCATCGATGCTTCTGAATGCCAGTTCCTGGAAGCTGCAGGAGGGGAGAACATCTTTGTGCTTAGGTACTGCTTGCCAATTTCCCACAGGCATCTGGTAGGCCATTGTGAGAAGGGGATTCTGGGCTCCATGAGCCACTGGGCTAATCCAGCAGAGCTATTCGTAGGAGAAAAAGAGAGCCGAGTCTGAATAAGAGAAACCCAGATTCAAACTCTCCTCACTCGGCCATGAAACTCATCTCAGGCAAGTCTCCATCAATCAGTCACTCCGGCCCACATTACAGAGGTGTGTGTTTCTGTAAGGCTAAAAATGCCTCCTGAAGCATCTCGGAGGAAGAGTAGCAGACAACATTTTAATGAGAGAGCAGCAGCAGGAACCTAAAAGTTGCTGTGGCAAGTTTTCATTACGAGAGTATAATTAGATAAGGAGTTCTTATAGGTTGAGTCTTTGAAAGGGCACCTGACTTTAAAGGAAAAGGAAACGAAAGCACTTGAAAGTCAAGAGCTCCAGGCACACCTATGCCACTTGGCGAAGAAGAAAATAGAAATCATTTATACAGCCCTTGTAACTTGCAATGTTCTTTCCAGTCCTTAGTAGTATCTACATCGCCAAGCACTTTTGCAAAGTTTCCATAGTCCATGATTTAATTCCCATTTTACTGATGGAAGGAGAGAGGCAGGCAAGCACAGACCACCTCAGAGCCTGCTCCAGTTGGATTCTCTTTCACCACCAGAGAGGCATTTTACAGCCAACTGCTCCGTAGGCAGGATCCTAGTTCTTTTTTTAAAAAAAGTATTTTAATGCTTCTCATAAGCCACCTTAGAAAGATTTGTTTCCTGAAAGGCAGGATATAATAAATAAATGTAATGAATTATAATAATCTAGAGCAAGCCAAGGCCCGGGGGCTGGATCCTGCACAATCCCCTTCTAAATCTGGCCCAAGGGAAGTCCAGGAATCAGCATGTTTTGCATCTCTGGGTTATTTGTGGAGCCTGCCCGGTGTTTTTACATGAGTAGAATGTGTCCTTTTATTTAAAATGCATCTCTGGGTTATTTGTGGGGCATAGGAATTCGTTCATTATTTTTTTCAAAATATAGTCTGGCCCACCACATGGTCTGAGGGACGGTGGACCAGCCCATGGCTGAAAAAGGTTGCTGACCCCTGGCCTAGAGCATGAGTAGGCAAACTAAGGCCCAGGGGCCGGATCCGGCCCAATCACCTTCTAAATCCGGCCCGCAGACGGTCCGGGAATCAGCGTGTTTTTACATGAGTAGAATGTGTGCTTTTATTTAAAATGCATCTCTGGGTTATTTGTGGGGCATAGGAATTTGTCCCCCCCCCCCAAAAAAAAAATATAGTCTGGCCCCCCCACAAGGTCTGAGGGACAGTGGACCAGCCCCCTGCTGAAAAAGTTTGCTGAGCCCCAACTAGAGGCTACACAGAAAGCACTGCCTTGAACATGCCACTATGACTGCAATCTAGGGAAATGCACAATGACCCTCCCCCAAAATGGCCCCAACTGAAGCCCCTTGTTATTTATTTCAGTATTTAGGGCCCACAAGAGGCAGTTTAAGAGCAGATCATGCATAAAAAAAACAGCATTAAACAGGCAGCAGTCCCCTTTATTAGAATGTGTTTAGCACTTGTTGGGGCCACTGGGGCACATAAATCTTCCTGCAGGGACAGGCTGGGGGGTCAGAAGTTGCCCGAGGTTGGCACAGCATGGCCCCACACCTTACTGTGGTGCTGTATCTAAAGGATGGTTTGGGATACAAACTTATCCTCAACATAAAAATGGACAGAAAAACAGCTTACACAGTAAAATGGAAGCTAGCATCAGCCTTCCTAGCGTTGGAATCTCCTTCAACTGAAATGTTTCATTCTGCAACCTCTTTGCATTAAAATATGTTCCTCGAGCATAATCACTCAACGAAGCTCCCAACTAAACAAAATCAGCATTTGAACAGACTATTATGTAAATATGTCAACAGAATTAACATATGTGACTGACCAATTTGTATAAATAAATATTTACACCCTCTGTTACATAACTGAAAAGACTGGATGTAAGGTACCTGTGTTAAGAAATGTTAAAGAGGCAGACTACTGAAAATCACCCAACTTGTACTGCCTCCATGGAGGAATGCAAGTGTTGTTTATGTGGGGCTCTTTTGCAGGGAAGAAATGCCTAAGTGATCCTGAATACAAAAAAATAAATATATATCCTCACTTGCATTTCCTGTTTTGGCATTACAAACACTGTTCACAGTCATGCACAAAAGTAGGATCAACTGATGTATGTTCACCACATTGCTTTGGAACCTCATCAGAGCATTAGCAATTTAACAGGGCATGCAACTTAAAATGAGAGTAATGCTTTGATGTTTATTTGGTATTGCACTCTCAATTTTAAAATAATAATGGTGCATTTAGTAATTTCTACAGCTGGTAATGCAAACTTTATATAGATGCAACAGGAAACATTCAATTTAGCAATGTTGCCTTACCTGCCATTTGGCTAGCATTTCATTTGGGATCAGAATATCTTTAGTCAATTTCTTCACAGTATTTTGATAACTGTAGGAACACTATTTATAAGCAGCTAAGTCGGTGTGTCCAAAAAGATAAATAACTGGAGTTAGACAAGTCACTCACTCACGAGGTGGTCTTGGAAAAGTTGGAGCTTGTGAGGTTGGAATGGGAAGTGGCTTTGGACTGGGGGAAATTGGGAGGAAATATTGCTTTTTAAAAGCAACTAAAACCAAATGAAGCCAATTAAGTGGGCAACATCGTTACTTTGCAACCCTGATTCCCTATTTGGTAATATATGAATCAAAAACAAATTCACTCAGCTCTTGTGAAAATATTTTTAAAAATCTCTACACATCAAAAGTATACACTATTAGATGGTAATGTTTACATGCATAATATGTTCTATGAACTTCCTATAGAGTTGCTCAGTTTCATGCTACAGGAGACCAATGGCAAGAAAGGTTGTTTTTGCAATCATTCGTGTTTCTACCTTCGTGTCTTCTCCCTTTCTACAATTGCATAAGGGTACCAGCAAACTGGGAACAAGTAGTCCCACTCACCACTGGACAGGAGCCAACCGTAAGAACACAGAATTAATAGCAAATCAACACATAACAGAGCACAACCCCCATTTGTCAGGCTTCAAGAGGACACAAACGGAAAGCAGAAGAAATATTCAAATCAAAATGTGAAGCACACACCTTGTTCTTTTCCTGGAATACCTGAAATCCCTGCAGTCACACTATCTGATAGCAACTATTTTGTCTTTTTAAAGGAGTCTGTATTTTTAATTTGCAATGCTAAAGTTTATAAGCATAAAGTATTTTGATTCTAATCAAGCATAGATGTACAATAGTTTTTAACCCATACAAAAGTCCAGCCCTTGCAAGTCTTCTGCAGCTCTTCATTCTACTAGCTAACTCAAGCCACGTTTTTTCTCCTTACACCAGTTTCACTATACAGCCTGCTGGACTGCTTCACTTAGAGCTTACCAACTGGTGCAGCTAACAGTAAGTATCTGCCGTCCTTAAACACTGCTTATAAAAAGGTGGTTGTTGTTGTTGTTTAATCGTTTAGTTGTGTTCGACTCTTTGTGACCCCATGGACCAGAGCACACCAGGCACTCCTGTCTTCTATAACTCCATGGACAAAGACAACAGGCATATAAAAAGATACATCCCACCAAACACACACACACACAAATCATGAAAGCAACTGGAAATCTTAATAGAACATTCCACGGAACTGCAAATCTACATTTCATTCTCACCTCCCTTCGTTTTAGGGTCTATAACAGGCATAGGCAAACTCGGCCCTCCAGAAGTTTTGGGACTACAATTCCCATCATCCCTGACCACTGGTCCTGTTAGCTAGGGATCATGGGAGTTGTAGTCCCAAAACATCTGGAGGGCCGAGTCTGCCTATGCCTAGTCTAGAAAGCAGCCTAAAAGATTTGACACGATAAGTTCTAGAACAGGTGGCAAACTCTCCTCGCAAACACAATAATTTTATGGAAGCTCTGTGAGCTTTTATTAAAATATCAAGTATTTAACTGTAGTTGCTGTTTTAAGAGCACAGATGAAAGAGGGGGTGCAATCCATAGAGGACTGATATGGTAACCATTTTTCTCGCCATCATGGCATCCACACAAGAGCAGAGCTGCGGCAAGTGGCAAGCGATCTCCTGCATTTTGGTCCTCAAGGGATGAAGGAAGGACTCCTTGGTGATTCACAGTGACTAGTTATGATTAAGGATTGCAGAATCATTAGAATTATGTTTGGCATCTGTGTATGAATTGCTTTCCATTTGCTCACCTCAGCATTGAGATGAAGAAGCCTTAGAGAGGTACCTACAAGGGTCTTCTGAGTTGCCCACTGTTGAAGACTTCCATTCTAGAGGGGTTTGTTTGGCCTGGTTAGCCTGAAAATTATTTTATCCAGCTTACGTGTGTTTGCTGCACAATTCCAATACTATGGAGAGAGGCCAAAGCCATTTGTGTATTTATTTATATTTATTTATATTTATATATTTATTTACCTCCACCCCAAGACCACTTGCACCAAACACCAGTTGCCATTTGCAACCCTCAAAGGCATATTACTAGGTGAAACTGCCAATGGGCTTTTCCAACGCCTGAAGTGAGGGACATTTCCAAGCCCTCTCAGTGGAATATGAGAGAAGGATGAAGTGTTTCCCAATACCTCTCAGAAAAATGATTCACTGTGGGAAAAAGTCTCATCTGAATTTATCTGCTTTCCTTCAAAAGAAAAACATGAAGACAGCTGGGGGGACAGGAGATGGAGACTCTCTGTAGTTGACCTGTCCATAAAAGACGAGTATTCCTGGCATGCAGACTATGTTTCCAAGTAATTTCATGTAATGTGCAGATTCAGAGCTTAAAAGGCTACTTCAGACTTCTACAAAGTGCAAGAGCCAACACATTTCAATACCATTGCAGCTAACGGTTTAATTAATGTGAAGAATTCCAGTAAGTCACCATTCGCAAGTCTCTATATCCAGGAATGAAACAGGAAACCTGTGCTGATTCGAGCACCTGGTCACCTGATTGCAATGAAACTAAAATGCAAACAGGAATGGAAAGAGCCAGAGTTTAAAATGTAATTGTAGTAGCAGAGACTTCCTCATTTGACCAAGTTTCCAACACAGAAGCTGTAGAAGTAACTTTCAGTGCAAAGTTCGCATTAATGCAGAAAAATAATCACATCAGTAAATGAAGATGGGAAATTTACTGTGTATTCTTTAATACATATGTAATCCTTCATTACCTATCTTTAGGTGCCAGGCAGAAACATTCCTCTTCTCCCAGGAATTTGGCTAATTTGCCAGTCTATGGCCTTGTAAACTGTGCGTTTATTGTTTTTGTTTGTGGCCGTGTTATGCATCTTTGTGCTTTTATATTGTAAACCGCCCTGTGATCCTCGGATGAAAGGGTGTATAGAAATGTAACAAATAAAAAATAAAATAAAATATATTTAAGGTCAAGTTCAAGAAATTGGTATTAACATACAAGGCCCTAGACAGCGCAGGACCAGATTACTTAAGCAACGGCCTTGTCCCTTATTTACTCAGTGGGTCACTGTGGTCTGCAGGAGAACTTCTCCTTCAAGTTTAAAAGAAAAAAAAGGCCTTCTCCACAGGAATGTGAAACGAGGGTTTTTTGTGGCTGGTTCTACGGAATAGCATTCATATCAGTGTATGAGAGGTGCCCACTATATGCAGTTTTCTGGAAACAACTGAAGACTGGGTTTTCCCAGCCAGATGAATGGGTCTTTTTCGTGAGTGTCTATTTTGTATTGTATATCTATCTATCATACATACATACATATACATATATACATATATACATATATATGTGTATGTGTGTGTGTATATGCTGTTTTCTGTATTTAAATGTTTTTTGGCAGTTTTTATTGTACATTGCCTTGAGGGGAGGATTGAGAAAGCTTAGTGAAAGAGGTAATCTGCCTGTCACTTTTACTAGAAAGACGAAGGGACCTCTCCCCAGGCAAAGGTAGGTGGCCTGGTCTGCATCATATTTCCCCAAATCGCTTGTACTCCAGATATTGTGGACTCCCACTTCCATCATTCCTGACCATTGGCTATGTTGGCTGAGACTCATAGGTCCAAGACCTCGGGGAGGGGGCGCAAGGTTGGGGAAAGCCGTTCCATGTCAATATTTTCTAACTGATGGGTCACTTGACCTCCCTCTAAGATGGTTCATACCATGCATCTTTTGGAGAGGTGAGAAGAGGCAAGGACTGAGATAGAACACCAGGGAAATGGGAAGACATAAACATATTAAAAGGTAAGGATAATATACTAAAAAATAAAAGGTGGTTTCCATATTGCAGGAGAGGGTTAAAGGTGGATCCTGGCTTTGGAAAGGTTGAAGGCCAGCAACCAAAGCTGTGGAAGAAAGCTTGAGGACTGGATCATGGATTCTGACACTGAACAGCGAGAGGCACAGGCTCTGACCTTTGTAACCGAGTTGCTGAGCCTGTTTAACAAGCGCTAGCGAGCCTTAACTTTTGTGCAATAACGAACTGCTTCTCTTGTTTTTCCCTCTCCCGTGGCTGCCTATCTGTTCTTAAAACTGCAGCCATTTGGATTTCATCACTCAGTTTCAAGATGCAACCACAGCCTGTACGCTGTTAAGGGAGATTTACCTATGAGAACAAGGTTCACATCCACAGCTGTAATAAGCCTGCGTATTTGACTTAAGAGTTCTGTTAAATGGCAGGCAGTGGCTTCTGGGTCAGATTATAACATCTCTGCTGGCTGCCTCCTTATTAATCTAAGCTTTCTACTCTCGTACCAATTCTCGTAATTGCCTCCAGACCCCAGTACGCACGCAGCCCTTAGAAGGCGTATCCTTGAGTATCCTGTGCCCTGCTGAGGAAACAAGAGTAAGGCAAAGATCTGGTGGGAATTCAAGGGCTCATAAGCAGATTTTTGGATGAACAGAACACTTCTTTAGGTTCAGGGGTACAATTCTAGAGTTTTGCTTTTCTATTGGTTGCTATTCCAGTGTTGAAACACACATGTATTATAAGCCAAAGGCAGCATCCCCCCCCCCGCCCCCACTGCTTCATGTACTGCAGGCGTCAGCAAACTTTTTCAGCTGGGGGCTGGTCAGACCTTGTGGGGGGCCGGACTATATTTTGGAAAAAAATATGAACAAATTCCTGTGCCCCACAAATAACCCAGAGATGCATTTTAAATAAAAGCACATGTTCTACTAATTTAAAAACACCAGGCAAGCCCCACAAATAACCTAGAGATGCCTTTTAAATAAAGGACACATTCTACTCATGTAAAAACACACTGATTCCTGGACCGTCTGCAGGCCGGATTCAGAAAGCGATTGGGCCGGATCCATCCCCCGGGCCTTAGTTTGCCTACCCTTGATGTACTGTATGTGAAGCAGATCAAGTAGTACCTGAATGGTGGAGAACTGCACATAAATATAGGGTGACTCCATAGTAACCAATGTAACATTTGTAAGCTTCTTTACATAATATTTTGTACTTTAGCTAATATTATTTGAACTCCAATTAACATTAAACTATTTCTGTGTTAAATGGCTTGTTCTTCCCTCCAAGAATAGCCATCCTCATGCTCGAATCCTGCTTCCTGGTTTCCCACAGCCATCTGGTTGGCCGCTTTGAGAACAGGATGCTAGATTAGATGGACTTGTTGTAAACTGCTTTGAAGTTTTTTTTGGTTTTTTACAGCCAAGCAGTGTATAAATTTTATAAAATAGAATAAAATAGATATGCCACTGGCCTGATCCAGCAGGCTCTTCTTATGTTCTTATGCAATCTTGCATGTCTCACTTCTGGTTGTTTCACTTGTGTGTAAAATGTCATTTTGGAAAACTGTTTCCAGATAATGAAACTTGGAAAATTTATCTTTAAAGTGATATAGAACATGCTAACTATGAGAATGACAAGTGGGTCTGTAGGCATTTTCATGTAGCTGCCCTGTATTTGCTGCCTAATCCATTTTGGAATAAATTTCAGATCTTCATGAAAGAAAATAAAGTATTGGGCAGGAAAGGCCACAAAGACGGAATAGTTACTGCAGCATTTCAAGTGCTCCAGCCAGGCTCCTCCCCATTCCACTTCCCATTCTACGTACTCACAGCTTGCCTTTCTGCTATTGCTATTCTTCCATCACCTTGTTGGGGGCAATCTCAATTTACTCCCTCTGTTACGTGTTAGCAAAGCAGTGGCATCTTGAATAAAAAAAGGAGAAGCCATTGCTCAGTAGCAGAACACATGCTTCACATGTAGTAAGTCTGAGATTCAGAGGATCCCAGGTAGCCAAGCTGGAAAAGAACCATGGCCAAGATCCTGAAGGACCACTACCAGTCAGAAGACACAAGAAGAAAGATCGGGTTCAGTACCAGGCAGTTTCATATGCTTACATTTATTCATAACAATGCATTCCCCCTTGCAGGTGTTCCAGGGCAACCTCCAGACTGGTGTTATTTTGTGGGTGGGATTCAGTCATACAGCAAATTCAGGATCTGCAATTAAAATGGATTTGGCACTTCTTGAGCAACACTCATCCCCTCACCCACCCAAAACCAATGTTTTGTATTTTAAAAAATGACAGACAAATGCACTGGAGTAACAGTTGGTTGGCATGCCATCTTATTACCTCCCCACAAACCCCGTGAAAGCAAATCAGCATGGATGCTCACTAAACAGGTCATCTGAAAGGAACCCAGGAGTTGCACTCAAGTACCTAGGCCCCATATTGCTAGGTACAATCCAAACAGCCACCATCAAACACTGTAAGAGGACAAGCCAGAGTTACAGTAAGCTCTAACAACCCAGAAACATGCTTCTGTGAGAAAGCACAGAGCCGAAAGAATGAGCCAAGGGGTGGAGGGAGGTGGAAGGAAGGGAGAGAAAACATGCAGTCAGCAGCAAAATCAGTGCAGAGTAAAAGCAAGAGAAAACAGCTGCGGATTTCATGTCACCGTCATCCAGCTGCATGCCTCTGCTGCTTTCCTCCAATCCAACCGAACGCATTTCTGGCCGACTCCTACAAAAGCCTCCCCCTTCTCCCCAGCCCACCCCGCCATAGTCCCATGATCAGAAGGAGGGACAACAGCTGCACGAGTTCCAAGAGACCCCAAAGCAGGGTGCTGGCTGTCATCCTGCATTCCTGGACAGCATCCAGAGGCGGCCCTCTCCTAACACAGGGGCTGCCAGTGACTGACAAATAGCAAAGGACTACTCTATACCAGCAGAAGGTGGGGTGAAAAAAGAAAAGATTTCAATGTAAATAGAGGAGAAGGGGGGATTTTCTTGTTTAATGCAATTATTTTCCAATCTGCACTTTTAACAATGATTTGTTCACCCATGTATATCAGTCATCTCTACAGAAAACTCAAAGAGGTTTTTTCCTAAGCTTTCTAACAGCATGAGAAACCACTGGGTATATTTAGGGGTAGAATCAACGAAAGCAGGACGGTAACTGTGCGGAGACAGTCTCACGGTTTGGTCAAACCCAAAGCCTCTCTCCCAGATCAGAACCCTTTAAGAGGGGAATAGGCTGGAGGAGGAGGAGGAGGCGGCAGGGATACACACGGCCATTCGCAGGAAAACTGCCATACAGATGTGCATCGCCAAGGGAATGAACACTCTGGATAGACAAGAGGTCAGTTCCATGGAAGCAATCTGAGAAGGAACACAGGGATAGGCAAAGTAGGGAAGCAGGGTGGGGGCCTCAAGGAAGAAACAGAAAGCAAAGGCTAAGAAAGGCCTTAAGACCAGGGAGCTCTGCACAGGGTGACACTTCATTGCACTGAGAACAGTTATATAGGGGGTGTTGAAGGGTACAGTACCCAAGTATGCAAAAGTGAGTAAATTGGTGTAAGACTGACCCAAAACAAACCAGCACCTACTTCATGATTGTATAAACATGTCACTGCCTACACATACAGTAGCTGATTGCCAGCTAATTGTGTCCCTAGGAATCTATGGGATGCCACCCAAGGGTCTTCTGATCTCCATTAGCTAGCTAGTATATACTATAAAAAGGTAAAGGTACCCCTGACCATTAGGTCCAGTCGCAGACGACTCCGGGGTTGCGGCGCTCATCTCGCTTTACTGGCCGAGGGAGCCGATGTTTGTCCGCAGACAGTTTTTCCGGGTCATGTGGCCAGCATGACTAAGCCACTTCTGGCGAACCAGAGCAGCGCACAGAAACGCCATTTACCTTCCTGCCGGAGTGGTACCTATTTATCTACTTGCACTTTGACATGCTTTTGAACTGCTAGGTGGGCAGAAGCTGGGACTGAGCAATGGGAGCTCACCCGGTTGCAGGGATTCGAACTGCCAACCTTCTGATCGGCAAGCCCTAGGCTCTGTGGTTTAGACCACAGCGCCACCTGCGTCCCACACCTGTGTATACTATAATATAGGCTTAAACATAAAGATGTGACATGCATAAAAAATAAAAAAATAAACCCTTGCATTATTACCGTGGATCTGTGTCTTCTGTAATGCACACTTCATGTATGTTCTGGGTATGGCAAGAGACATATCACTATGGCAACAATGTGATCGGAAACTTGGCAAGAGGCCGGAATATTTTAAAGGGGTGACTATGCATGGGAGTAGGTCCCCAAGATTTCCATAGTTTCAGGCAAGATATGCATCAATTCCCTTATGCAGGAAACACAGAAAGGCAAATGGGGACCAGGGAGAGAAACCAAGGTGAGCAGACTGAAGTAAAAAGGCTTGATAGGCAAGTTATATGCCTTCTTACTGTAGCTTAGGAATTCAGCCAGTATGTTTGTAAGAAAGAGGGCAAAAGAAATCCATATAAATAAACAGCACCGGATACGGAAGAACATGCCACCTAACTTATTACTTGCTGATCTGGATGAAAATTTCTTTGTAACTCAATGTCAGCAGTAGCACAGGGTATAACTGTTGGTGTGACAAGGTGAATAGAGAAGAATTTCGAAGATTTTTGGAGACTTCCTAAAACACTATGGTTTGGTACTACCATTATGAACTCAATCAATTAAATAGCTGGATATCTATTACCACATAATCCTAAAATTATACTACAAAGCTCCCTTAAAGGTTTAACCAATGACACTGACCTAAAAATTAAGTGTAAACCTACCGTAACTGTGATTGCCAAAATGTGCCCAGCAGCCCAGAAAAAAAAATGGATGCCCTCTTAATTTTTGGAAGACCAATTAAAGAACGGACAAATAGGTTTGTTGAAAGATAGACTTTATTTGTAATATTTTGGAACAATACATTTCTGAATAATATCCAACCATATGCTTATTTTTCTTTGTTTTGAGGACCTGCTTCCCCTTCCCCTTATTTTCTTTCAGCACTTAGCAGCCCAATATTTGGCCCTTTTTTATATACAGAAAGAGGTGTGTGTGTAATATGAATAAGCCATCAAAATAAAATTTAAAAACCTGTTGACCAACTCTTATTTATTTAATGTACTATTATTATTCTGCTCAGCAATTAAAATGGGGATGGGGTAGTTTAAATTTACCTAGGTCTGCCTGGAAAAAGACGCCGCCACCAACCTGTGCTAATCACCTAAGGTTGGCTCTAGGCAAGCTAAGGAGCCACATCTCTTATAAGAGAGCAAAACCCCAACCCAGCTGCCAGGAGGTCCCTGGACTTGGGAGGTTCTTACAAGATCCTTGGCTAAAACCAACATGACAACATCAGGTTTATATAACAATATCAGCATAATGCATATGGCATAAACATTAGCACATGGCAAACTGGTGGCCTTAAAATAAAGTGTTTAAGTTAATTGTAAGTATAATTAAACATTAAGAATCTGTGACGGGGTAGTCCAGGGAATGAACTGTCCAGTCAATGCTTCTGGCAGTGGTTCTTCTAAGGAATTTCACTATGAGGAGCTGCAGGAGAGTACTGGCTGTTCTATAAGTTATGCTCTCAGTTCAGAGGATGAGAAGAGGCCCAGCAATCCTAGTCAAGCATCCTGAGGGAGCAGCATACACCCTAGAACGCGTTCCAATTCCTCGGCAACATGCAAGACTCCCATGAGTTACGTCAAAGTAAAAGGCTTGAAAACCACTGGAATACAGTGCCTGGCTAAGCCCTGAAACTCACAAAAGGACTCCCAAAGTCCTTTCCTTATACATTTCCATCTGAAAGCACATACAGAATACAGTGACCCAGGGGTCAGCAAACTTTTTCAGCAGGGGGCCGGTCCACTGTCCCTCAGACCTTGTGGGGGGAGGGATTATATTTTGAAGAAAAAAATGAACGAATTCCTATGCCCCACAAATAACCCAGAGATGCATTTTAAATAAAAGCACACATTCTACTCGTGTAAAAACACCAGGCAGGCCCCACAAATAACCCAGAGAAGCATTTTAGATAACAGGACACATTCTACTCATGTAAAAACGTGCTGATTCACGGACCGTCTGTGGGCTGGATTTAGAAGGTGATTGGGCCGGATCCAGCCCCTGGGCCTTAGTTTGCCTACTCATGGAATACACATTTGCACAGGGAAAGTTACGAATTCTTCCTAAAAAGATGAAAACACATCTGCCAAGGATGTTGGAAGTATGGCAGAATACGGAAGAAGATGGGACTAGATGACTCAAGGAAGTTTATTGGAATTTGCATAATTTATTCTTTTAATTCATTCTAAATTCACAAAAAACTACAAATGGTGGGAGTGGCATTTGGGGTTTTTTGCACAAAATATGAAATATTTATATGTACATAATTTTAGGTGTTGGTTCGGATCACAATATTTTTCATTGTGATCATGTGAGGGGCTGAGTTCCATAATAAAGAAAGGCAGGCCATAAATCTAAATGGGCAAAATTAAACCCCCAAACAGCCCCACTGAGGGCTGAATATGCTCAGAAGCCATGGATTGCAGGCTGACTGTTTTGGGGCAGGGGGTGGAGTGAGGAAACTGGATTTGAATCTCTTAATGCAGGTCCCACTTGTAAAAATAATTGTCCTACTTCAAAACAGCAAACTGAAAAAGGCCCCTCTCTGTACACACACAGACAACCAGTCTAAAGCCGCTCTGAAATAAAGTAAGCAACTCTGACCCAGTTCCCTTTATGTTTCTTCAGAGTCATGCTACTCACATGTACTCAACTTGGTTTCTCTTTTAAATAGGAACCGAACTTGAGATTTCATCATTCCATTCTCACAGCAACAATATTCAGTGCACAGCAAAAGAAAAGTTGCACAAACTGTTTGGACAGTTTGCTGAACAGTTAGCTTGGAAAGCCATTTATTCTGAAAGTGGAACTAAGCTCAGGAAAGCAATGTTGCAGCTGTATGTACAGCTATGTATACCCAGCCAAACATAGACTGTCCATTTTCAGTTTCTTCTCTTTTATTCCAGCAAGTTATTGATGTTTTATGCTAGATTAGCTGAAACCAGGCAGTTTGGGACAATGAAATTTCCCTTCTGGCCAATACACCTGAGCAAGATATTTGAAGACCCTTTGACTTTACTGGGTGCAGGATTTCAACCCTGGTTTTTGATTGCTTCAGAGTTCTGCTAGTCCTTCATTGCACTGTTGCATAGCCAGTAAGGTAGTAAATATTACATGGTACTGTTGTGCTCAGATCCTGCTAACCGGTTTCCTACAGGAATCTGGCTGGCCGTTGTGAGAACAGGATAATGGACTAGATGGCCCACTGGCCTGATCCAGCAGGCTCTTCTTGTGCTCTCAGAGGAAGGGCAGTTTAGAAATAAACCAGTAATAATATTTGTGAGGGATAGTACAATCCCCATCAAAGTCAGGAACACAGGGTGCTTCCATACACAGAGTCAGACCACTGAGCAATGCACTACACACACTGACAGAGGTTCTCCAGGCTTTCAGATAGCAGCCTTTTCCATCACTACCAGGAGAAGCTTAGGATCAAACCAGATCTACTACTAAGCTACGTTGCTGCATAAAACTAGGGCCAAAGCAGACACCGTGAGGAAAAATAACAGTGAGAGGATATTTGCTAAGCATAATCCACAACTATTCTGAAATGTTTACTATTGCAAATCAAACTTTCATATATTTGCGGTAATATAATTTACAATAAGTTATATTGCAGCTCTATTTATTCGGCGACTTGCCTGAAGTTGTACTAAATAAAGCTCAGTTCCTTCTTGTTGTTGGTGAAATGGAAACCAAGCTAACATGTTTATACAAGGCAACGTTACATGGAAAGATCTGTATATTCTTTCCCCTACACAGAAGTGCTCTCCACATGGAAGACGTATAAATGTTTGATGCATCCCCAAGCCCAAGTGAGACCCCACTGGTTCTGGCTG
This sequence comes from Podarcis filfolensis, assembly GCF_964270895.1. NCBI lineage: Eukaryota > Metazoa > Chordata > Lepidosauria > Squamata > Lacertidae > Podarcis > Podarcis filfolensis. The sequence continues at coordinate 118,719,294 of NC_139606.1, forward strand.
GATGCATTCTTGCTAGTTTTATGGAAACAGCCCATTCCAAATACAGCAGTTTGTGCAAAAAAACCCAATCCTCAACCTACCAAACTCTTCAGAGTTGCCAGCCCTAATGTAAATCCAGATCTGGTTATAGTACAGAGGATAATTATTCCAGTTCCTGGGGTGGAGAAGTATTTACCTATAAGGCTCAACAAAGACTACCTTACACAAGCAAGTTAGGCAACAGGCAACAGACACTTCCAGTTTCATTATGTATGAAATACTCTCAAGTCTTTTCGGATATCAACAATAGGCCCCATAAAATATTACAGCTCTGATGGTGCAACAGGCTTCCATGTGGGTGGAGCTTCCTCTTCCTCTCTCCCAACACACCTTCAAAACAGCTCTATAAGGATGGAGGGGGCAGGTGGATGGGGGGGGGGAGAGAAATGGAAGTCCTGTTGCACCAGCAGAACCATATTAGCATAGCACCAGATGCAATTAAATATTTTAAGCCTGTGTCTCAAACAAAAGGTCTCTTTTTAATTTAATGTAAATGAAAGTAGCCTCCCATTGAGGCCAAGCACCTACACCAGGCATAGGCAAACTTGGCGCTTCAGATGTTTTTGGGACTACAACTCCCATCATCCCTAGCTAACAGGACCAGTGGTCATGGATGATGGGAACTGTAGTCTCAAAACATCTGGAGCGCTGAGTTTGCCTATGCCTGGCCTACACTATGTAAAAATATTGTCCCCCACATATGCCAGTCAAAACTGTATTTGCTCTTTCCCATAGTTTTTTTAGTCCCATAGTCTTTTCTCATATAGTTTGTTTTAACACTCAAGTTGCTTTGCTTCTTTTTCTCTTTGAAGCACAACACAGAACTTTACCGAAAACTTTTTAAAACGTTTTCAAACTGTGAAGGATCACAGTTTCTAGCGAGTATATCAGGCAAAACAAAAACATAAAACTTTACTTTTACAGAAGTAAGGACAACTCCCCCCATCGCTGAATAGCTTCCCTATAATATTATATCTTGCTTTATTGATTCATAATTTCAACTTAGGCCTTGGGACTACAGTGGGGGGGGGCCTTTTCTTTAATCCACAGCTAATAGCCACAGACTTAAAGAACAATCCTGCAAAAAACAGACTCCTTTGTCCATATATTTGAAATGAACATCAGCTCGATCTACTCCCCACACCGGCGGAAAACAAAATATTTCACCACCACTGAAATATGGTTTTACACTCAAGTTTTTCTATTTTAGGTCGCTTTCCTCCTTGCGGCCAGAGGGGGGAGGAATCCCTCTATAAGTAGGCAAACCTATCTATTCACAGTTCTTGAGCAGTCTTGCAGTATTAGAACTGCGAAGTATTAAAGTTTGTGCATGCGCCTACACACACCTCCCAATAAAAACCAAGCACCCGCCGCTGGAACAAATGAACCCGGGCAATCCAGTTGAGAGCATATGCAGGAATTTGCTTTGAGTACTAGAACTAGACAGGATGGATCTGATTTACATCAAATCAATTAAATTAAATTGAATCGATCACGATTTAAATCACGATTTAAATTACTAGTCAGTAAGACTTGATTTAAATCTTTTTTTTTTCTTTTTTACAGAAAGACTCATTCTTGCTGGTATAATCTTAATATTTACAACCAGATGAAGGTTTCATTTTTTTGAATAATAAATTTTCAGAGTAGTTTTTACAGTTATAGCAAAAATTACAGATTTGGTTATACTATTAGAAATACATAGAAAGATAATTATGACATTATTATGAGGTTTAATAAGTTGTTTATATTTGGATAACTTTTCTGCTGTACTTTATTGGAAGGAGAAAAATAATCATTTCCTTAATAACAATTTAAACAATTTATTTAACTAAAGCAATAACATTATAGCATATGTATCCATGTTTGTTAACTGATGTGGTTAAACTTTAAAAAAAAAAAAAACACCTTAGACTGAGTTTTAGCACACATGAAAAACTTAAAACAAATTCTTATTTCCTGATGAACAACCTTTGGACTATAATGTAACTTAAATAGAAAACTATCTTTAGAAAGATTTTTCCTCCAAAAGCATTTTATTTTAAAAATCTGATTTAAATAAAAATAATCATATTTTTAAAAAAAAATCTGATTTTTTATATTTTTTTAAAAAAAATAATTGATTTTTATCCACCCTGGAAGTGGAGGACCTTAACAGTTCTTCCCCATTAAAATCCACTTCTGTTTAACCCACATCGTCTATGTTTCAGCAGCATAATCCAGAGGGGTGGGGGTCATTTTGTTGCCGCTATTGTTAAAAGTTACAGATCTACCGCAGATCACCACAAGATGAAAATGTCATAAGGACGTCACGCAGGCCAATGGCCCATCTAGTCCAGCATCCCATTTTCACCTCAGTCAACCAGCAAGCAAGACACGAGCACAAGAACACGCATCTCTCACGAAGCCTACTGCGACTAACCATGATAGGAGAGCTTAGCCACTGTGGCCAGCAGCCACCGATTGTCTTCTCCTCCATGAATCTGTCTAATCCGGGGGTCAGCAAACTTTTTCAGCAGGGGGCTGGTCCACTGTCCCTCAGACCCTGTGGGGGGCTGGACTATATTTGGAGGGGGGGATGAACGAATTCCTATGCCCCACAAATAACCCAGAGATGCATTTTAAATAAAAGGACACATTCTACTAATGTAGAAACACGCGGACACATTCTACTAATGTAGAAACACGCTGATTCCCGGACCGTCCACAGGCTGGACTGAGAAGGCGACTGAACCAGATAGTTTGCCTACCCATGGTCTAATCCTCTCTTAAAGCCATCCAAGATGGTGGCCATCACTGCCTCCTGGGGGAACAAGATCCATAGTTTATTTAAGGATGTCACTGTATTCTGTTAAAACCACAACTAGAGCTCTTGCTAACTTCATTCTGCAGACTAATATTTCTTCATATGCAGAAGATTTACACATGCAACCAACAGAAAACCATTTCCAACTCTTCTTTCACTTTTCATTTCTTTTAAACTCACACACCCCCTCAATCCATTTGAAGCAAATTACTTGGAATGAAGCCAGTTCTGCCCCATTGACCTCTGGTATTTTTCTTTCTTCAGTTTTAGGATAGATTTTAATGAACTCATTGTTTCTATGTGGTGTTCACTTTTAATTGAATTTATATTGTCAGTCACTTGGGCGGGGGAGCGAGTCCAAGTTAAGAGACAGATTATATAAATGAAGTCAAATGAATGAACAGACATTGGGTTTAAAGAAGTCTAAACTGATGCCACTCCAGGTATTCCAGGTGAACATTTAGTTCTCTCTCTCACACACACATTTGCATCCTGCCCTTCTTCCAAGGAGACAGCACCTAAAAGGCTGAGGATGGCCGCAAAAATATTTGAAAATACCTGGAAGCCTCTTCTCATTTCTGAACTACAAAACCTTTGCTTATTTTTAAAACATAGTGCGGTTTCACTTCAAAGAATACTTTCCAGTTTTTGTAATGTAAACCAGTAGAATGATTAGAATACACAGCAAAGGGTACGATGATGACCCATTTCTCAGTTACTGAAGCGTCAACATGTGCTGCAGTACGTAAAGGTGCAGTGCTCTCAACCCACACTGGAAAAAAGTTTCCCTTCAGTCACTATTTATTTCCATCCTGAATGTCGCATTCAGCAAAAAAAACAAGTCATTCCCTCTTTCCTACCCTTGAGATTAATTCAAGAAGAGGGTCCCTTCCAGGATGTGAGCTTCAGAAACTTCAAGTTGCCTGAAGATGAGGGTAGGAAAGCCGTTTACATGCACTCAAACATGAGATTCATGCATATAATTGTAATGCTAGTCAGCAACATTATGCTGCAGGTGTAACGCATTAAACCATATTATCTATAAACACATTCACTAAGCTGATTTGATAACACGCTAGAGCAGAACTGGCAAGTGCCTGGAAAAGCCTTTTATATGAAACCAAACCATTCAGAAGGCAACACAAATGGGGCAGTCTCTAAACATAAACTCTAACACAGCACCAAGTCAGACCCGCATCACCCTCAGTCCTTATTCAAAGACTATTTCATCCCTTGCCCTTAAAAAAAAAAAAATCCATCTCTTGAGCTCAAATTACCCTCCAAACCATCTGATACCTTAATACCATCTTGATTTCCTTCAACCAGAAAAACTGCACAAGTACATTACTTATTCTCCCCAGGCTCTCTGAAAGAGGAGTGTGTAAACAATTAATGTGCATAAAAGAGTTTCCTGCCTCTGCTTTTGATAATCCAACTGATGATGAGATGCAACATGCAAAAGCAAAGAGGCCACACTTAAAAGCAGCAACGTGGAACACCTACGCTGCCAGCCCACTCTCTCTGTGCAATGAAGACTTCTGCTCACAGGCCCCCTGTTGCTGTGGGATTGTCACCAGCACCATCAACGGTGCATCTTTGCCCCAATATGGGCCCGTCGCACAACACCCTGCCCCAGCCATGTTTACGCAGTCAAAGCAGCCCAGACTCTTAATGACCAATCTGGACAAGAAGAAAGCAGCTTCACTATTTTGCTATTAAAACTTGCGGGTGGTTGTGTGCAGTTTTGCAGGAGAACATGAACGCGCAGGCATGTCAAAAGTTTAGGTGTGGGAGAAGAGTAGGCAAGTTTTCCCTACTCCTGAAAATTGCACTTTTCATCTGAAATTTTAAAGGGGAGGGTGAGGGAGGGGGTGTATGCGGCACTTGACATAACCCAGAAACGAGCAGGAGCATTCCCCACCTACAGATTTTTAGTTAAACGACTTTGAACCACCATATACACACTTCCTCCCAACCCAGGCTCTCTCTCTGCCTCTGTACGCACAAATACTTGCTGACACTCTCCTTCCACAAGCCTCCGATTTTAAGACTCTAGTGTCCTCCTGGTCCCCTGCTCAACTGACTCTCCCCGGGATTTGAGGGTGGGGGAAAAGCCCTCCCATTCAGAGCCAAAGTTATTACCGTTGCTTCACCACCACCACTCCTGATTTGTTGTGGGGAGGAGATAATGTCAATTCCAGGAACTGCTTTCTACTCTGGTTTAACCAAAGATGTAAAGGGAAACTGGATGGTACACCACATCCCCACAGAGCCTGGTGCTGCTCCCTTTCTCCTTGGAAACCCCTTCCCATACATTCCACCAAACCCCAGGCACCCCCTTTCCCACTCCATTCCCCCCTTAACTATTCCCCATAACTAAAGATCACTCCCACACAAACACACCTTCTCTCCACTTCTCTACAGGTCACCTACGGGGTGGACTTTGGTATTATGGCACCCTGCCTGAGCGATGGCAAAATTGGGCAAATCCCACCCCACCCCCCATATTTCTTATTTTCACAATAACTGAGTACGTACCAGGGATGACGTTGAGGAGGAGGATTACTACTGCTACTACTTTGCATCCCCTCCGCTCTGCACCCTGTGTGAGGGAACTGCCCACCCCCACACTAAATCCATCACTGCTGGGATCTTCCATTTCTCCCCAGTTTTGGGGTACTTTACCACCTTCTCTGCCATCTGACAGATCCTTCTGGGGGATCCCCTTGCCGGCCAATAGCTTTCCAGCTCCCTAGGGTCCTAGTTACCCTTTTTTTCTTTGCACAGCTCCCTAATCTGGGCTGGGGGCTGGGGAGTGCAACCCCTTTGACCCCTCCGCACCCATTTGGGGGAAAAGGTCTTCTTCCTGCGGGGGGGGGACCCCATGTGTCCCCTTGCCCCCACATGCCCCCTCCTTCCCCACCCCAAAAGAAGCAAACTCCCTTCTATCTGCCACAACCTCCTCTTGGCACAGAGACCTCCCCCCCCCCGGGGGACCCCTGCTCTCCAGCACCCACCAAACTCCCCTGGCAGACCCCACCCCCCGACGACCACCCCCCCAATCTCCAGCCTTTTGCACCAACACGCCCCTGCCCCCTTCCCTGTCACACCCAGACCTCAAAACCATGCATTCCCCCCCCAAAAAAGCAGCCCTGCTCCTTCTGCCACTGTTCCTGGTGCAGCGCCCACCCACCCAAAAAAACACCCCCCGGACCCCGCCCCCTCCTTCGCACTCACCCAAATCTTCCCTTGGAGGACCCCCCAAAAATGCGCCCCGCCCCCTTCTTTAAACCTCCCCCCCCGCGAGCTTCATCGCCCCCCACAAAAATAATCATTTTTTGCAAACTCCACCACCCCCAAAAGCTGCGCCCCCCCCCAAAGCCAGCCTCGGCCGCGGGCTTCCCTTCCTCGCCTGACAGCTCAGCCCACCCCCGGCGGGCTCACCTGCTGCCTCCGGCCGGGCCGAGGCCTCCCTCCTCCGCGGGAAGGACCGGGGGTCGTCGCCTTCCTTGGCGAGGAGGACCGGGCGCGCCCGGGGCCGGCGAGGCGCGCGTCGGGGGCGGCCCTCCCGTCCTGCTGCTGCTGCTCGGGCGGCGGGCGCTGGCGGTTCTCCTCGGCCTCCTCCTCCTCCTTCTTCTGGGGCCCCGGCTCCCTTGGCGGGGCTCCTGGGCGCCCGGGGCCCCCTGTCTCCGCGCTCGCTCAGCCTGCGGCGCCTGCTCCGCCTGCTCGGCTCCCGAGGGCGGGCGGAATGGCGAGGGGGCGCGGAGGAGGAGGAGGAGACGGGGCGGGACGCGGCCGAGGGGCTGGCAAGGGAGGACGGAGAGAGGGAGGCAGCCACGAGAAGGGGAGGCCGCCGCCGCCGCCGCCGCCGCCGAGGCGAGGGGCCGAAACCGCCTCAGCCGCGCGCCGCCATCTTGGGCAGGATGGCAGGAGCCGCCTGAGGGGAACCGCCGGCGCCTCGTCCTCCTCCTCCTCCTCCTCTCCGCCCTCGGCCTCCTCCGGCCACGGGCAGCAGCGACACCAGGCCGCGCTCCCCTCGCCAGCCCGAGCTCGACGCCGCCGCCTCACGCTCGGGAAAGAGCGCCTCTAAGCATGTGCAGAGTTCGGCGGGCGCGGCAGCTGCCTGTATCCTCCTCACCAGGCGTTAGATATTAACTGTGGCGAAGGCTTAAGGAGAGGCTTCGTTTTAAGAAGGGGGGGGGGTGTTCTACTGCTGCTTTTCTCCCTGCAAGTAGACGGGGAAAAGGGACATTTAGGGGGGGTTAAGCATTTTTTATTTATTTGCTTGATTTAGGGGGCAGCTGCCCCCCTCTGTACCCCCAATGGCTACACCCACCCATGCACCCCAGTTAAATATTTGAGGGGGCTGCCTCCCCCAAAAAGTTGATGGGCATTGCCATTCCAGTGGTGGGTGGGTTGCACGTCAGGTGAGCAATTATGCAGGGCAGAGCTCACCTGTCATCTCCCCCCCCCCCAATATTTTATTCAAGTTGGCCCCCCTGGTGACAGCCATCACCTAAGTGTGAGTGCGCTTGGCAGGGTATTTAGGGCATCACCTGCCTGTGCGTGTGGTCAGGGGGCTTCTGTTGTACAAGGCGCCGCTTAAGTTGACAGCGCTCTCTGAAAAGCAGTTTAAAAGTAAAATCCGCAGTCGCGGGTTACCAACGGGCAGCAGGCCAGCAACGCATTCCTGTGCGGCTTTACTTGGAAGTAAGCCCCAGTGCCGTCAGTGCGGCTTGCTCCCCAGTAAGTGTGCTGAGAGGGTTGCAGGAAGCACAGCGCATTGGAGGCGAGAGGGGCTTCAGACTGTGCATGCTCAGGGCCTGTGCTGCTAGCGTGCAGGTCCGTCCAGTCGCACATTAAGCACAGTGCCAGCACACCCAGTTGAGCCACTGGTGGTGCTAGCTAAATGAAAACGGTCAAGCGTTTTTTTATTCATGGCTAGCCTCTCTCGGCCCTCTCCTCACAGCTTCCTGGTGAACTTCTTAGGTTTATAAATCCATATTTCCGCCCCACAATCTATGACACTGAAACATGAGACGCCGCATTTGCACGGCGGCGTCTCAGGATCACTGGCTGAGTGCTCACTGTGCCCTGGACCCTGGCTGGCACAGTCTCCTTCGGTCTTCAGGTCAGACGCGAAGACTTTTTGCGTGCAGAGCATACGCTCTGTCACTGAAAGGCAAAATAACAGTGGTTTTGCATTTAACACGCAAGCCCTTTTGACAAATAAAAATAGCATCAGCTGAGGGTGGGGTAAGAATTATCAGGGTCACAGTGGGCCCAGAATGGGAACTCATCCTTGCCTCTCCGTCAGAGCCCCGAGTAAAACCTTTCTTGTGAATGTGCTACTTATAAATGCTAAATAGGAGCCCGGCTGGGTCACACCAAAGGCCTGATCCTTTGGTGAACCACATGGGAAGCTCACGAGAATGGCACAAGCGCTCACCTGCCGTTGTCTCTTCAGCGACTGGCCTTCAGGTGTACACAGCTTTCGATGCACGGCATAGCATTATACAGCCATCACAAATAGTAGCCATCAATATTCCTCTGTGAATTTGTTCGGTCCCCTTTTTAAACCATCCAGGATAGTGATTGTTACTACCAAGGCAGCCAAGGGTGGCTTGGGAGCCCCGTGGGGGGGAGGGGGAATTGGGCCCCCAGTAAGCGCAGACCAGCTAAAAATATTTACACAGGATATAAAACAAGTGTCTCATCTCATGTCTATGTCAATCATAAATATGATTGTATCTGTACCTGTTGAGAATATGAAGCGCCTAAAGGCTCACGTCAAAAATACAATCACCCTCACGATCGTTGCTGAACTAACCGTACACTTTAAATTTTTTAACTTGGATGTGTAACACAACAACTTTGTTGCATTTGCACAGTGTTCACTTCCAAAAACATGTAAATGCGACTGCTCAGAGTAAGATGAGATTGTACCGTCATACTGTCAAAGCCCAGAAGCGTATAGAGTCAGAAATGCCCTGTTCACTGCACAAGTTTGCAAGCCATTATTCAGAATTGTGCATATACTGAACGCAAGATATATATTTTAAGAGCTACATAAAAACATATGCAATATAATGGGGCCCTTCCAAGCCCTAGTAATTTGTAGCAGCTTCCTGCCCCCATGCATGCTCTCTCGTCGGCCCTAGTTGCTGCATCTTCAGGTAATCTTAACCTCATAGTCTAACTTCGTGTTGTGTGAAGTACTGTTGCCTATCCTGAATCCAGGTGACCTGGATGCCTAGTATTTTGAGAGCGTTTCTGTGCACTGCTCTGGCTCGCCAGATGCAGCTTGTCATGCTGGCCACGTGACCCGGAAGTGTCTTCGGACAGCGCTAGCCCCCGGCCTCTTAAGCGAGATGGGCGCGCAACCCCAGAGTCGGACACGACTGGCCTGTACGGGCAGGGGTACCTTTACCTTTATAAGGACCCGTTTACTCGTATTTTTGCTAAAGTAAAAAAGGCCCAAGTATGCTGAAGGGGGATTTCCTCCCAATGCAAGTAGTATCAGTTTCTGGAGGCGGGTGGGGTGTTCCATGGAATGCAACTGGGGAGGAAAGACTTTAATTCCTCATCCCCGCCTGCTGCAGTCCTAAAAATGATCAGCCCCCATCCTCTACCTGACGTGCTTTTTGTATTAAAAACAACTACACACGTGTGGTTTGGGTCTGAGCTATGCCCCTTTCGTACTCTGAACGTCCTTGCCATATGAAGTGTGAACCAGATCACAGCCGCGTTGTACAGCAGTAGCAAAGTCGCAGATTTCTTAACCACAAATGCAACTTAGGTTTGTGGAGACGCCATCAGTCATGCCATTTCTGGCAGCCTCGCCGTAGCATATCATGGCCCTGATGCATTCTTGGAACACGGCACACCATTCGGCCCACGCAGCTGCTCAACCCACAATTTTACCACATGCAAGTCGGCCTCAAGATGACTTCACGTGCACTCACCATGCTGGAAATTCGTGTTTAGCACACTTGCTGCTCATTGTGCGTAAAAATACTTGTGTGAGGAGGTTGCTACAAAACTTGTCAGGGTGCTCTTTGCCCCGGAACATCCTCTCTGGTGAATAGTCACCAACACTATAGTCAATAGAAAATATGTGAAAATACATTAAGTGAAAATAAAATGCTGAGTGTGGTGAGCAAAATTAATAATATTTTTTTTCACAAACTTCCTGTGAGTGCAATTTGCTGCCCAAGAGGTTTATTTTTAAATCCAACTTGCACATAATTCACTTCTTTAATTTTCTGGTGTGCATTGTTATAGGTGCCTAATACTTTTAGATTCTCAAATTCGGGATGTGCTAGCCAACTTCCTTATATCTGCTCACTAACGTAACCCAGATGTCCGAAGATCAAACGAAGTGGGCTGGGTTCTAAATGGGGAATTAGGAGTGTGGCCTGCATGCATTTTCTTCCTACTTCATTTATTTGTTTATCTATTTGTTGCCTGTCCTTCACTCTACAGTCCCAAGGCAGGATACAGCATTAAACAAAATTTATTAAAAAACTGTAAAACAGCTTACAATCACGAAAAAAATAAAAACCCGTACACCTCAAGTATCAATGGCAGGGTAAATAGGTGCATCTTCAGCATTCTCTGTAAACTGTATAATGAAAATGTCGGGCGCACCTCTGTGGGGAGGAAGTTCCACAGCTTAGGAGCCACCCCAAAAAAGTCTCTGCCTTGAGCCTCTGCACACAGAGGGCCTCCTCTGCCGACCTCAGCACCCAATATGGCCTTTTAGATACTTGGGACCTGAATCACTTAAAACTTTAAACAAAATAGACAGAGGTGGGACATGGATGCATGTAAGGTAAAGGTACCCCTGACCGTTAGGTCCAGTCGCGGACAACTCTGGGGTTGCGGCACTCATCTCGCTTTACTGGCCGAGGGAGCCGGCGTACAGCTTCCGGGTCATGTGGCCAGCGTGACTAAGCCGCTTCTGGCGAAACCAAAGCAGCGCACGGAAATGCCGTTTACCTTCCCGCCGGAGCGGTACCTATTTATCTACTTGCACTTTGACGTGCTTTCAAACTGCTAGGTTGGCAGGAGCAGGGACAGCAACGGGAGCTCACCCCCTCGCGGGGATTCGAACCGCCGACCTTCCGATTGGCAAGCCCTAGGCTCAGTGGTTTAACCCACAGCGCCACCCGCGTCCCATGGATGCATGTAACTGTTCAAATTCAATACTCGCCAATAACCTGTGTGATCCCTGCTTGTGCAATGCTCTCAAGAGAGGCTCTCCTGGCACCTTCGTTACCTATTTTTAGGCGCTAGGCAAAAGCATTCCTCTTTTCCTGGGCCTTTGACTTAAACAAGCCTTTTAAATTTGAGGGGGGCAGGGAGTTTTCTTTGTTTTGTTGTTGCTGTGTTATGCATTTTTGTGTTTTTATACTGTAAGCCCCCCTGTGTTCCTCTGATGAAGGGCTGTATAGAAAATAAATATGATGATGATGATGATGACAACACTTGCCCTCCTGTGATTCCACCTCAGCTAACGTCTTCATAAGCACTGGCTTCAGTCCTATCTGCACATCCAGCCCACTCTCATCCACTACATCGTCGGACCCATTAATCCAAACCATACGCAGCCCTTCCCCTGATTTCTAACAGGTGCAAGCCGATCCTCCTCTGTCTTTCCATCGGTATCAAATCCACAACTAAGACCTCATTAACAAAGCCAAAGGTTGCAACAAATACATCACTTCCTCAACAGAGACTGACTCGAGCTACCACCTGTTGCTCTCTCCTCCTGGCATGGCAGGGGCACGAAATCCCAACAATAGCCTTCTTAAAATAAGATCACTTCTGCAGTGTAACTTAGCTGCTTGTCTGTTTTCCCGGGAGCGGGAGAGAGCAGGAAGCTGATACGGTTAACCTCTTGTGTTGAGCAAAACATACACATACTAGTTGGATTTAAGTATGGGAGGGATAAGGAAACAGCCCTTCTGATCTTTGAGACCTGGACCATAGTCACGCAGCTTCCCAGTGCATTCTTCCTTACCTGAATATAAATGTTCGTGGCAACCGCATGACATGGGCAGGATATCTTGGGTGTTTCGAAATGGGGTGGATGCTATTCATGGATGCAAGTTTTTCACAAAGTCCACATGGTGGCAGCATCAAAATACTAACCTATATCAGGCTCTCCAAGTGCCCCTGTTTTCCAGGGACAGTCCAGATTTACAGAAGCCGTCCCAGTTTCAAATTTGATCCTGTAATGTCCCGCTTTTCCTTAGGATCTCCCTATTTGGAGTAATCCGACCCCCAAGCCATTTGAAGGCAGCCCTGTATAGGGAAGGTTTTTTTTTTATTTAATGTTTTGTTATGCTTTTATATATGCTGGAAGCAGCCCAGAGTGGCTGGCGCAATCCAATCCAATGGGTGGGGTGTTATTATTATGGAATAAAGGTAAAGGGACCCCTGACCATTAGGTCCAGTCATGGCCAACTCTGGGGTTGCGGCGCTCATCTTGCTTTATTGGCCGAGGGAGCTGGCGTACAGCTTCCGGGTCATGTGGCCAGCATGACTAAGCTGCCTCTGGCAAACTAGAGCAGCGCACGGAAATGCCTTTTACCTTCCTGCCAGAGTGGTACCTATTTATCCACTCTGGCGTGCTTTCGAACTGCTAGGTTGGCAGGAGCAAGGACTGAGCAACAGGAGCTCACTCCGTCATGGGGATTCGAACTGCTGACCTTCTGATCGGCAAGTCCTAGGCTCTGTGGTTTAACCCACAGCGCCACCCGCGTCCTATTATGGAATAGGATGTCCCTATTTTCATAAGAGAAATGTTGGAGTGTATGCTACATTCTGCCCTCCATCCTCTAAATCCAGGTTTACCTTTTGGGGGGAGGAAATCTGGTAAGTTTTTGTTTTTTTTTAAATCACTCTTCCCAATGGGCTACCCCTCTGTAGGGTCTCTGTGTTGGTAGGATACAACACAGCTTATTAGTCCTCATCCAGCCCATGATTCCATCCAGATTTAGGGCATGCTAGATCTCTTCTGATTCAGAAGTTACAGTGAAATAGAGCTGGGTACCATCAGAATACTGGTGACACCTATTCAGTGCTGCTTTGCAGAAATGTTTTTTCCAGATCATTCTTCTCCCAGATACCAAAAAAACCCCACAACAACAGAGTTCTTGTTAGAGGATGCTATAGCAACGGCTGCAGCCAGTGGTGGGCTCACAGCAGCGTCTTAAAATGTATGCACACAGGCGCTCCAGAAAGATAACAAGCATATATGCATCTTAGGAGTTTGTCATGCACATACAACACTGGGAGCGGATAACTGATTGGCCTGCCTACGTAGCAGAATCCCCAACCAGCATCCGTGGGGAGTTTCCACACAAAGTATCCTCAGAAGAGGGATTTTTCATCAGGACTGCAGTAGGGGAAGAAGAGAGTTGCATTTCCTCTCCACAACAGCTTTGATCCCATTAATTATCAACTCCCCCATCCCCAGCTGATGCAATCTGCATTTTAAAAAAAATCTGCCATATCAAGTCAGTGGTGACCACCCACATCTCTCAGGGAGCCTCCAGGCTGTCCGTATTTTGCAGGAGGGGTTCAAGTGCATACTAGAATGTCAGGTGTGCACATTAATAATTTTATTATTTATTAAATTTGTCTTCTTACTTCTCTTCTTTGGCGATCACTCGTAGCAGAGTAAAATTGTCTTCCATAAACATGGTTTTAACAATGAGTCTGTAAGTGATTGTGGAGGCCAGTTTTGGATCCACACGTCCTTCCACAGTGGGGACACTGGTTTCTGGGTGGGAGTTGATCGCGGTGTGGATTTGCCAAGCGTGCCTTCCTCTTACCACGTTTCTCCCTTGCGTCCTGAGTTTGAGCGTCTTCAAAGCCCAGGACACCTTTGGGAAAGGCTGTTCTCCAATTGGAGCACTCGCAGGCAAGTGTTTCCCAATTGTTGGTGTTTATACTGCATTTTTAAAAATTTGCCTTGAGACAGTCTTCATCTATAGATCTCAAGGCGGTTCACAGCATGAGGTGGATTAAAGCACTCTGTCACCCTAGCACAAGAATGCACTTAAAAACAAGCAAACGTGCACAGAAATATCTTGCAGATTGAGGGCGAAATGCATTGGAAAGGGTGGAATGAACAAGCGACAGGAACGAGCCAGCAGTAAATCACACGAAACAAGTTGACGTTAACTCTTTATTAGCAAAACCACAATCTGCACAAGAGTGTCATGCCTAATGGGTACAGCAACTCTTGTCCGGCAGGTCTGGGCCCCATGAAGCAGTTGATGAGACTGAAAGCACTTGCCTCCCCACAGCTGCCTATGTCCCCTCCTCTTCAGTGTTTTTGCCAAGAAACGGGGACTATGCCTGTTTGCCTGTCTTTGCTCCTCCCGCTTCATGCCTCTCCTGGTTCTGGGTGACTGGTGGGTGGGGGAAGCTAGTTGCAGCAGGAGGGGGAGACACTAGTGACTCTGCACCAGTCAGATTAATCTCTGCCTCTTGGCCTCCCTCCTCTCCTGCTTCAGCTTCTGCCTCCGATTCTGGACTTCTCTCTGCCACAGACTCTCCCTGCTCACTAAACCCTGTTAGCTCTCCAGCCTCTAACACCTCCAGTCCCCTTACTCTGAGCCTTCTTCTCTTGCAGGTTCCCCAGCTGGTTCCTCTTACCATTCCTCTGTGTCCAACCAGTCAGTGACCACAAGTGACCCATGGGAAGACATGGAAACTCCCCTCAGGCTGATCAGGGTGAATGCTAGCGTGGTGTAGTGGTTAAGAGCGGTGGACTTGTAATCTGGTGAACCGGGTTCGGGTCTCCGCTCCTCCACACTCAGCTCCTGGGTGACCTTGGGCCAGTCACACTTTTCTGAAGTCTCTCAGCCCCACTCACCTCACAGTGTGTTTGTTGTGGGGGAGGAAGGGAAAGGAGAATGTGAGCCACTTTGAGACTCCTTAAGGGGGGAGTGAAAGGTGGGATATCAAGTCCAAACTCCTCCTCCTCCTCCTCCTCCTCCTCCTCCTCCTCCTCCTCCTCCTCCTCCTCTTCTGCTTCTTCTTCTTCCTGTCGTCACCTAACCACTCTGCAAGCAAATCAGAAATAATCCCCAATAAAAACCCAGCAGAGGGTGCTTCTAGACTCTTACTGTTTTGGGGTGGGGTTCAATCACATCCCGGCAAAGATAGTTGTGCAAAGATAGTTGATTATTGGGATGTCCCGCGCAGAATACCCTCTTCCCTAAAAAGATTGGGCTTTTTGTGATATGTCAAGTATCACTTGCTTTGCTGTAGCATCGTCTGACTTCCCCACAAACAAA
Organism: Podarcis filfolensis; assembly: GCF_964270895.1. NCBI lineage: Eukaryota > Metazoa > Chordata > Lepidosauria > Squamata > Lacertidae > Podarcis > Podarcis filfolensis. The sequence goes on from NC_139606.1 coordinate 118,734,456, forward strand.
TCAGAATGAATGCTCTTTAAATAGCAAGCCTCATCTAATCTCCCCGCAAGCAAATGAGGATCAATGCACACACAGAAGGGAAAAGAGAGGTAAAGGACCCCTGGACGGTTAAGTCCAGCCAAAGGCGACTATGGGGTTGCGGTGCTCATCTTGCTTTCAGGCCAAGGGAGCCGGCGTTTGTCCACAGACAGTTTTCCGGGTCATGTGGCCAGCAGGACTGGTGCATGGGGGACCGTGACGAGTGCCAGGAAAGGCCGTTTACCTTCCTGTCACAGTGGTATCTATTTATCTACTTGCACTGGTGTGCTTTCGAACTGCTAGGTTGGCAGGAGCTGGGACCAAGCAATGGGAGCTTACCCTGTTGTGGGGATTCGAACCGCTGACCTTCTGATTGGCAAGCCCGAGAGACTCAGTGGTTTAGACCACAGCGCCACCTCTGGAGGCTTCGCCTTTGGCAATACAAAAAACCCCATCTAGCCCTCTATAGTTATGGCTCTGACTTTTGGCACTGAAATTTGCAAAGCCACTGAAAAACTCTGAGATCTCTGAGCCCATAAGTGTCCTCTAACAAGTTTGCTGGGCTAATTGTGGGGTGTTGAGGCCAGCCAAGGCCTGTTCCAAGAAAACAGAGACTTCTGGCAAGGTGGGGGCAGGGAGAACAACATCCTTTGCTGCTTGCTGCCATGACTATTGAAAGCCATAATAAACACGTTTGATTTAATGTTCCCCAGAGCAGGGCACTAGGAATTCTTTATTAAAAGGCTAGTCCCAGCTGCTCAGTCTGTCCGGGAGCTACTGGCAAAGCCTGCAAAGCGTGTCAATTAGTGTGTCTGCTTTAGAAATTGCGAGGGGGTTTGCTATGAGATCTTTGCAGCTACCACAATTCTCTCCTAATATTTCCACATTGTTCTTGCAAGGCTCTTGGTCCACTTATTTACTAAATTTATATATCCCACAAGGCAGTTTACCTAGACGTCAGGGAGAAAGCTGAATTAAAACCCTGAAGTGCTAGCTTTCTACGGCCGGGGAGTTTCTTACACAAAGAATGATCCAACCCTACGTCCTTGCACTTACAGGATGAAGCAGCAAAGTTTCAGGAAGGAGCGCAACACCAGAGGGGCAAAAGTGCAAAGGGTCGCCCTGACTGACCCAAAGGCCTTGTCCACACCCTCGACCTTTACCAACTTAAACACACCCAACACAGCAGGACTGGACAGTGACCTGGACACTTCTTGCGGAGTAAAGATCCCAGTGGATGCAAGCAATTTTATCCTCAAAATGCTTTGCAAAAACAAGCTACTGCCAGTTCTGTCACCTTTCTAGCCAGACACAATGAGGATGCAATGGAGGCGGCAAAGTATGCCTTCAATTCTACTAGGTAGGCTCAATGATGAGTCCTTATCAGTGTTCAATTGCATTTAAACAGAGTTTTTCTGCACTTGTGTTCAAGCTCTAGTTATCTCCTGCTTGGACAACTGCAATGCGCTCTATGTGGGGCTACCTTTGAAGGTGACCCGGAAACTACAACTAATTCAGAATGTGGAAGCCAGACTAGTGACTGGGAGTGGCCGCCGAGACCATATAACACCGGTCCTGAAAGACCTACATTGGCTCCCAGTTCATTTCCGAGCACAATTCAAAGTGTTGGTGCTGACCTTGAAAGCCCTAAGCAGCCTCAAAGGCTCAGTATACCTGAAGGAGCGTCTCCATCCCCATCGTTCAGCCTGGACACTGAGGTCCAGCTCCAAGGGCTTTCTGGCAGTTCCCTCACTGCGAGAAGTGAGGTTACAGGCAACCAGGCAGAGAGCCTTCTCGGTAGTGGCACCCACCCTGTGGAACGCCCTCCCAGCAGATGTCAAGGAAATAAGCAACTATCTGACTTTTATAAGACATCTGAAGGCAGCCCTGTTTAGGGAAGTTTTTAATACAGTGGTACCTTGGGTTAAGCATTTAATTCATTCTGGAGGTCTGTTCTTAACCTGAAACTGTTCTTAACCTGAAGCACCACTTTAGCTAATGGGGCCTCCCGCTGCTGCCGTGCCACCGGAGCACAATCTCTGTTATCATCCTGAAGCAAAGTTCTTAACCTGAGGTACTATATCTGGGTTAGCAGAGTCTGTAACCTGAAGCGTATGTAACCTGAAGCGTATGTAACCCGAGGTACCACTGTATTTGATGTTTTATCATATTTTTACAATTCTGCTGGGGGCTGTCCAGAGTGACTGGGGAAATCCAGCCAGATGGGAGAGGTATAAATATTATTATTATTATTATTATTATTATTATTATTAGCCATCTCCCAGCTTGTTTCCTCACCCTGAGCTCTGGAGTATACCAGGGAGCCAAGTGGGCCCCACAAAACAGCAAGGATTATGCAAATGGCCCGAGTCATATGGATGTTCCACAGGTTGGCCATGGCTTCAAAAAGGGCACCAGTCCTAGCAACTGGGAAATCCCCCAGAGCCATCTGCAAACCAATCGGATTCACCCAATTGGATTCACCATCTTCATTAGTCCCCTCTGCAGAGGGGGAAAAGTGCCGAGAGCCTAAATCTCAACAAGAAGTGACCTGGCCGTGACCAGGGACTGATTTCAATGTCCCCCACCTGCACAGGATAGAAAACAAGGTCCAAACAAGTTTGGGGAGATGTGATAATAGCAGATTATCAAAGCTCCTGTAAAATAATTCAATTAGACAAGCAGCAGTTGCTACAAGCTATTCACTGGTTAAACCAATTTTGGCTCGGTGTTGCCTGGTAATAAAATCACAGGGTACAAACAGAGCCAAAGTTAGGGCCGTCTGATTTCAATGGGAAGACCAAGCACATGTTTATATCTCTTCTTGTTGATACCGGTGGGATTTGAAAGTGCTTAACTTTGGCTCTGTTGTGCCCATAATATATGACAGTATTTATTCTTTCGGCTCACTGTGCATTAACTCTTCAGGGGTCAGATGCGAATTTTGCTGTTTTACAATCCACGCCAGGCTTGCAGCAATTGCAAAGTTGAACACACACTCCTTCAAAGATCCATGAGGAGTTGAGTGCTCTGTCCCTGGAATATCTAAAAGAGATCAGATGGATGGTTCTGGAGCACTTTGTACGATTACTTCAGTTATCCCAAACAGAAAAAAATTGCACTGGGTAGCTTTTTCATCTTGTTACCTTGATACGGTCTAGGGTTGCCATATTTCAAAAAGTGAAAAGTTGCTGAGCTTTTTCTGCAAAGGAAATTTGCCAAAAAAATCAACACTTCCAACATGAGTTAGGGAGAACACATCAAAGACCTGAGGAAGAGAGCACAGCAGAGGTTATATTTTCTGAGAATCCTCTGGAAAAACAATCTCTCAAAGGACCTGTTGATGGCATTTTACCACTGTACTGTTGAGAGTGTATTAACTGTGTGTGTGGTTTGGGAGCTGCACGGTCAGGGGAAAAACAATGCTGTCCAAGGTTGTAAAGACTGCAGAGAGAATAACTGGGTGCACTCTTCCCACCTTGGATCAAATCTACGCTTCCAGGTGCCATAAGAAAGCTGCAGAGATAGCCCAGGATAGTGCACACCCCAGAAATGATCTCTTTCAGCTTCTGCCTTCTGGAAGAAGGTACAGGGTTATAAAGACTAGGACTAGCCGCCTGAGAAACAGTTTCTACCCAAATGCGATTTTGGTTTTAAACGCAATGTAAGGGGTCTCTATCAGAGTATATTGTATTTTTAAAATGGGATATCAGAGTTTTTAGGGGGATAACCAGGCTGGGATAGCTGGGATAGCAGGCTTGTTGGTTTTGAATGCCTTATGTAGATTCCCCCCCCCCAATTTCGTTGTTATGTATGGGACAATGAAAATAAATATTATCATATTGTATTATCGTATTGAGTTGCCATATGTCCAGGTTTTTCCAGACATTTCAGTGCTTTTCGAAAAATCCACCTGGACTCTATTCCCAACGGATGAATCCCAGATACGTCTGAGATTGGCAGCCCTAATATGGCATAACTATGATATGCATCCTAAAAGCCAAGGAGATTTGCCTGAATAATAGGAAATTAGTCTTAGATGCAGTGATATGAACCTTGGTCTCCCAGGTCCTAGTCTGGTGATCTACAATCACTCCAAGGCACAAAACTGTAAGCAAGCACCATTTGTGAGAGTGTGGGATGCATTTAGGGGTGACATTAGCCTTCTTCACCAACCCGCGCCAGCTAAGGCTGATGGGAGTTGTGTCCCAAAATATCTGGAGGGCACCAGGTTGGCAAAGGCTGATGCAGTTAAGGTGGGGCACCTTCATTTGCCTTCACTTCATTTGCCTTCACCTTCACTGCTGCACGAGTGAATTTAGGACCACCTTAACTCTTCTCTAGGGATGCGGGTGGCACTGTGGGTGCCACAGAGCCTAGGACATGCCACTCAGAAGGTCGGTGGTTCGAATCCCCGCGACGGAGTGAGCTCCCGTTGCTCGGTCCCTGCTCCTGCCCACCTAGCAGTTCGAAAGCACGTCAAGTGCAAGTAGATAAATAGGTACCGTTTCAGCGGGAAGGTAAACGGTGTTTCTGTGTGCTGTTCTGGTTTGCCAGAAGGGGCTTAGTCATGCTGGCCACATGACCCGGAAGCTGTATGCCGGCTCCCTCGAGATGAGCGCCGCAACCCCAGAGTCGTCCGCGACTGGACCGAACGGTCAGGGGTCCCTTTACCTTTAACTCTCCTCTAAAGCTAGCCGAGGTGGGGTTTTTTAATCCATTAATTCTCTATTTTAGTCAAGAGGAGGCAGAGGTTTTGCCGTGTCCTGCTACCAGATGTTCTTTTAACTGGAGATGCCAGAAACTGAATATTGCATGTTTTGCATGAAGTCACTGAGCTTTCTGGTATCTCCTTCCCCATTTCCCCAGCCGTTGTTCTTTCTCCCAGCACCACAATATCATACACACACACACAGTGGCGTAGCGTGGGGGGTGCAGGGGGGGCAGGCCGCACCGGGCGCAACATCTGGGGTTAGGGCAAATCCATGGGTTAGGGGGCGCAAATCCACGGGTTAGGGGGCGCAAATCCACGGGTTAGGGGGCGCAAATTACTTGCCTTGCCCCGGGTGCTGACAACCCACGCTACGCCACTGCACACACACACACACACACACACACACACACACACAGCTTATATTTTTCAAGGGGGCACAGATTTGCCCCTGGTTCCTCTCTTCGCTGCTCCCTGTTCTAAGCCTTGCATCCACCTCAGAGGGTTAAACATGTTTGCCCAGCTTAAGCAGATGTCCACTGTAAGAATGCACTGATTCGCGCCTGCTGCTAACCTATGACACATTTCAAAAGCACGCAGAGTTGTGGAGTCGTTTTTTTTAATAATAAAAAAATTTACGTACTGATTTAATATCTCTCATGTCGTTCTTATTTCTACAGCCTGCAAATATTCTTCAGCCAAGATTAATGCATAATTCCATTAAGGTTAATTAGTTGTTTTACATTCCAACAGCTAATTATCCAGTGATAATTCATGCAAGCGATTGGCAGTGCGGAGAATTTTTATTTTTTTGCAAGACTTGCACGGTTTACAGGAAAGTAGCTGTCTACATTTGAATAAATCCTTTGCTAAGTTGGTTGTTGCAGGGTTTTGCTGAAATGTTGAACGTCAAGCTGTTGGCGGAGGCTGGGGAGGGAAAAGGCTCAGGCGCAGCGCCCTCTTGTGCTTCGATACCGGAAGGACAGCGTTTTCGAAGTCTGCATGGAATGTCTCCGAGATAGTTATGTAACATCATCATAATCTGGGCTCAGCAGTGAAATAATATTTAAAGATACACCGTCGTATTACAGTGGTACCTCTGGTTGCGAACGGGATCCGTTCCGGAGGCCCGTTTGCAACATGAAAAGAATGCAACCCACAGCGGCACGTCTGCGCACGCGCGGGTTGCGATTCGCCGCTTCTGCGCATGCACGAGCAGCGAAACCCAGAAGTACCCCTTTGCGGTATTTCAAGGTCACCACGGGATACGTAAGCTGAAAGAACGTAACATGAAGCGGACGTAACATGAGGTGTGACTGTATTGTTGTTTTTGTGGCCTAACTTAAGGGGACCCAGCTGAGGTGGCAATTCAGCTTTTTTCACAGAGATGAGGGGTTTATTTGGGAGGGGGATACAGTACGAAAATGGTGAGAATCCCCAATTAGGCTTTGGGTAGGGACAAAAGGATCTGTCCATTTTGGTTCAATCAACTTCTCATTTCCCCCCAACCGCAAACCCAGTTCGCCACATTTCTGCAGCAATTTGTGATTGCTATTCTTTTAAAGTCCTTGTAAAAATACATGAGCATTTAGTATGAGTTTCTCCAGTTAGGAACATTTTGCAGCCAGCATTGACTATTTCACACTACCTTTGCACCTGCTTTCTCTTAATATAATGGATTTTTATGTTCTTTTCACAGATTTATACGTACGCTTTTGTCGTAATATGTGTACTTTTGCAAACCTCATTTTAGTGGAGAACTTGACTGCAAAATTCAGGTATGTCCCAATTTTGAAGGATGGCTGTGTTTCGATACTCATATTGCTTTGGCAAGTGCATATTTAATGAAGATGATGATGATTTATTACTTATACCCCGCTCATCTGACTGAGTTGCTCCAGCCACCCTGGGCAGCTTCTAGAATAATAAAAGCACAGCAAAACATCAAAAATGGAAAACTTTCCAATACAGGGCTGCCTTCAGATGTCTTCTAAAGCTTATATAGTTACTTATCTCCTTGACATCTGATGAGAGGGCGTTCTGCAGGAAGGGCACCACTACTGAGAAGGCCCTGTGCCCAGTAACTTCACTTCTCACAGTGAGGGAACGGCCAGAAGACCCTCAGAGAAGGACTTCAGTGCCTGGGCTGGGGTGGAGATGCTCCTTCAGGTTTAATAGTAAGCTAAATTTTCTGAGAATCTCTGGTCCTGCCGGTTTTGAATCCTTCCCGTCATTTTATCTAATTCTGCACAGTCCATTAATTTTGTCTGCCATTCTTCTTTCGTTGGGATTTCTTCTTGCTTCCTTTTCTGGGCTAACAATACTCTTGCTGCTGTTGTTGCGTATAAAAACAATTTAACATCTTGACTATTAATATTCTTCACAGAAGATTGGGAGAAATATACAAACTATTTGAAGAGCAATTGTCATCAACAAATTACGCTACAAAACTACAAGAAGTTTTGTAAAGAGAAATATATGAAATATTGCATAGTAAAGAAAGAACAGGATATTAGTTATGAGATTTATATGTAATAGTGAAAGTAAGAAATGTATATTATGTGAATAGATTGGAAAACTTTCAGATGTGATTGATGGAAGTCAAAAAAATGGTATAAGATATGAAAATATGTTTAATTATAGTTGAAAAGGATATGTTGAAAACTAATAAAAATTTATATATATATATATATATATATATATATATATATATATATATATATACAGTGGCGTAGCGTGGGTTGTCAGAACCCGGGGCAAGGCAAGTAATTTGCACCCCTAACCCATGGATTTGCGCCCCCTAACCCTAACCCCCAGATGTTGCGCCCGGTGCGGCCGGCCCCCCCTGCACCCCCCACGCTACGCCACTGTGTATATATATATATATATATATAAAATAGTAAGCTAAATTAAATTCCTTTCCCCATCCCTAGTTTTGATCAAAAAGGAGGCACTCAGAACCTTCTAACTGCACATGAGATCAGCTTGACTAAGGCAGTGGAGCAACAACAACTTAGTTCCATTTGTTTTATTTTAAAATGTTTCTTCTCTGCCTTTCCGCTTTGCAGAAAAGCATTCAGGTTGAACTAACATCCAGCCTCTGCGGTCTCAGACCTGTAATGAGCTCGGAGATGGCAGAGAGGGGAGGAATGCTCCAAGCTTAGACCGCATGGCTTAAGCAAGCCATCTTTGTGTTTCTATACAAATAATTTAGAAACATGCACCACTTTGGAACTTCAGTTTTACTGCCTGTGTTTTCTTACCGCTGTGTGGAAAAGCTCATGAATTTGAAGACTTTGTAAGTAAACCGTTTTTAACTTACCAAATGTGTGTGGTCTCTTTCTTTGCTAACGGGAGTGGGGAACTGTGGAAGCAACTTAGGTTGGTCATTTCAAAGCACCAGAGAACCGATTCTAGAATGGAATCTAGAACGGCGTCTCACTCTCATGGAAAGAATTGCCAGCAAGAAAAAGACTGCCACAGACAATTTTAATCCTATTTGGTCGGGTTCTATTTCCTATGTAATGGCAAGAGAACATGGCTTTCATCTACCTGAAACACATGCCGAACTTGTGGGATAACGCTTTGGGATGACGCATCCTAACCAGCCATGAATCCGGGGACAGGGAAGGAGGAGACATGGGCACTGTTTTGCTTGTTGTATAAAAATAAATCAGCCCTGAGCGCTCACTGGAAGGACAGATCGTGAAGCTGAGGCTCCAAGACTTTGCCCACCTCATGAGAAGAGAAGACTCCCAGGAAAAGACCCTGATGTTGGGAAAGATGGAGGGCACAAGGAGAAGGGGACGACAGAGGACGAGATGGTGGGACAGTGTTCTCGAAGCTACCAGCATGAGTTTGACCAAACTGCGGGAGGCAGTGGAAGACAGGAGTGCCTGGCGTGCTCTGGTCCATGGGGTCACGAAGAGACGGACACGACTAAACGACTAAACAACAACAATAAAAATAAATAAACATAAAACAAACAAACAAACAGTTGCCTGACTTGGTTGGGATACAGCTTCTTTTTCAAAAGCCAGGCTCTATCCGTCCACAGCTAAGTCCCAAGCCTGTTTGACCCAGCCCCAGTTGCACTTCCCCTGTAAAGCTCTGAGTTCCAGGCTGGCTCTTTTCCACCTCGGAGCCTGCAAAACTTCCACTCAGCTGTGAGAAGATAACAATGACACAACTAGGAATAAATGGCTGAGTTAAAACAAGCTCCCTCCTCCTAATCGCTGCTCCCCGGCGCTGCCTCCCCTCCTCTCACTCCCACAAGGGGAGAGAAATGCAAGCAGCAGATGAAGCCCACAGATGTCGATTCAGATCTCGCCTTCTAATCTGGCAACAGACTGGGTGGAAAAAACGGGGGAGCCTGTGCGGAATTTGCAGCGCAGAGTTTGCCTCCTTAATTAATTTTGCCTCCATTAATTGAAGACATGGGGCGAGAGGCCAAGTTTAAAATACAGAGGAAGAATCAGTCTCTCTCTGTCTCTGCCCTCCGCCACCAAAACTTTTCTCTTTCTTTATAAGAGACAACCACCCCAGCGTGTAAGAAAGGAACAACAAGCTTCCTGAGCCAGTGTGGTGTAGTGGGTAAGAGCGATGGACTCGTAATCTGGTGAACTGGGTTCGCTTCCCCGCTCCTCCACATGCAGCTGCTGGGTGACCTTGGGCTAGTCACACTTCTCTGAAGTCTCTCAGCCCCACTCACCTCACAGAGTGTTTGTTGTGGGGGAGGAAGGGAAAGGAGAATGTTAGCCGCTTTGAGACTCCCTAGGGTAGTGATAAAGCGGGATATCAAATCCAAACTCCTCTTCTTCCTGATCATCTGTCCCTCTTTTGAGCAGTTCGGGGTCAAAAGAATCCCAGATTTGCAGGAAGCTCAGTACGCAAGCGCCGAGGGACCCTCTGGAGGTGATGGTGTCCAGCGAGCCTCTCAGTGTCATCAATGGAGAACAGGGACCTGCGTGCACCAGTCATAGAATCATAGAACTGCAGAGCTGGAAGGGACCACGGGGGTCATCTAGTCCAGCCCTCTACAATGCAGGAATATTTTTTGCCCCACGTGGGGCTTGAGCCCACAGCCCTGAGATTAAGAGTCTCATGCTCTAACCTAGCTGAGAGCAGGAAAAATCCTAGTTGTGCTGGCAGCGCCTGCTGGTCGGACGGTGCCCTACGTCGCTGCAGTGAGTGCTTGGGCAATTAACGAATTGGTTATTAGTTAATTGTTAATGGGAGAGTGGTGCTTAGATGTTTCGTAGCCTGCCCAGTCTGGAGGTGAGTGGGCAAGGGACAAAGGATGTGTCACATAAGTCAGATCCTTCCTCTTGCATGTGACTAGAGGTGGGCATGACCTTACCTGTGCAGGTCACAAAAGCACAAGGCATGCAGCCATCTCTCTCTTTTCTCCTTTTGGACTTCGTTGTTGGACCAGTAGCCAACAGAGGACAAAGAGACTACAGTGGTACCTCGGGTTAAGAACTTAATTCGTTGTGGAGGTCTGTTCTTAACCTGAAGCACCACTTTAGCTAATGGGGCCTCCTGCTGCCGCCGGAGCACGATTTCTGTTCTCATCCTGAAGATCCTGAAGCAAAGTTCTTAACCCGAGGTACTATTTCTGGGTTAGTGGAGTCTGTAACCTGAAGCGTATGTAACCTGAAGCGTATGTAACCCACTGTATCTCCATATGGGATAGACTCACATGTATATATCTGTAACTAAGTCTGCCTTCAGGAATCCATCTGTGAACTGAAGGTGCTGTGAGTAAACTACTTTTATATATCTTAAATAAGATTGTGGCGTGTTTATTCTTTTAAGAGGGATTAATAAGGGATCTTACCAGGAGTCTATATTGAGAAGCTTAAACAAGCTTGCAACCAGCTTCCCTCTGTGCGTTTAAAGGGGAATATTAAAACCCTGCTAATTTATAGAACTTGCCAACACAAGTTAGGAAGGATATTAATAAACAATATATCCTCTCCTGCCTCCCTGAACATTCCCACACTTGGGTGCCTTTAAAATAAGTTTGGGCAAATTGATGGAAGGTAAGTCTCTCAATGGCTACCAATCTCAATGGCTATGCTGTACCTCCGTGGCTGGCAGGAAGGGACAGGAGTCTGTGTTCAAATCCTGCTTAGGGTGTCCCGCAGGCATCCGGTTGGCCACTGTGAGAACAGGATGCTGGACCAGATGGGCTGCTGGCTTGATCCAACAGGTCTCTTCTTCTGACGACCTTATGGAACCTCCAGGCCCAGCAGCAGTCTATATAGATTTCTCAACTCTTAGAGGCATTTGACCATTGTGAAAACAGGTTGCTCGACTTGATGAGCTGTTGGCCTGATCCTCAGGGTCTTCACATGCTCCTAAGTTGTTTAGGGGTATAAACTTGGGCACATGTGAAAAACCTTCCTTTTCACTCTGGCCTTCTCATATAGTTTCTGCCCACAGCTAGCATTGGGCCCAGGTGAACCTTGTTTTATACAGTATTTATGACATTGTTATTTTGTTTAGCTTGTGTTTTCTTCCTCTCCTCTTGTACACTGCTCTGGTATTAGTGTTAAGCACTCTAAAAATTCTGCTAAATAAAGGACGCTTAATGGGACGTGTGTGGCGCTGTGGGTTAAACCACAGAGCCTAGGACTTGCCGATCAGAAGGTCGGTGGTTCGAATCCCTGCGACAGGGGGGCAAGTAGATAAATAGGTACCGCTCCAGCGGGAAGGTAAATGGCGTTTCCGTGCGCTGCTCTGGTTTGCCAGAAGCGGCTTAGTCATGCTGGCCACATGACTTGGAAGCTGTACGCCGGCTCCCTTGGCCAATAAAACGAGATGAGCGCCGCAACCCCAGAGTCGGCCACGACTGGACCTAATGGTCAGGGGTCCCTTTACCTTTAATGGGATGTGATTCCATAACTCCACATACGCTATGCATTTAAAGCATGCTCCGCCCATCAAAAAATCCAGAGAACTCTAGTTTGCCCTAACAGAGCTCCAAGAAACTACAGTTTCCAGGATTCCTTAGAGGAAGTCATGTACAGTGGTACCTGGGGTTAAGTACTTAATTTGTTCCGGAGGTCCGTTCTTAACCTGAAACTGTTCTTAACCTGAAGCACCACTTGAGCTAATGGGGCCTCCTGCTGCCACCGCGCTGCCGGAGCACGATTTCTGTTCTCATCCTGAAGCAAAGTTCTTAACCTGAAGCACTATTTCTGGGTTAGCGGAGTCTGTAACCTGAAGAGTTTGTAACCTGAAGCGTATGTAACCCAAGGTGCCACTGTATTTTAAATGCAGCCCAAGTGAGCAGTTTCTGGGTTGGTTTGGGTTTCTTTAGGATCTGGGTTCTAAGGTTTGCAAAACTGGCAGGAGCGAAGACTTCCCGGTTTGCTATCCCAGGCACTCGGGATCATCTCCCCGGCTGCGGCCCCAGCTCACTTTTGGAGCCAAAAACCGCTCGCCTCTCTCTTTCCCAGCCTCCCCACATGTTTGGACTTGCTCCAAAGATCCCCCGCACCCTTCTCACACCTGATCTGCCGCTGCAGCCGCTCAGTCCTGTCAACTGCGCAAACATGACAAGTTAATCTAACGCTTCGCATCTCAGAAATGCCTCCGTATTCCGTTCTGCGCGCCCCCCTTTCCGTTTTGCCTCTGTAGCTGCCGCGTTCCCGCTTCTGGCTTCCCCCAGGAGGCTCTGATCTCTCCTCCGGAGAAACGCGGGGAAGCCCAAGGACAATGCAAAATGAAAAAATAAATAAAAATTTTTTTTTTCTTGCTGTCTTAGCAATTTCTGCTTGGAATTCAAAGGCAAAGGCAGAACCATCTGTTGTGCACGAAATGTCCAATAATAGGCGCCCCTCTCTCTCTCTCTCTCCTTCTCTCTCTCTCTCACTCTATTTTTTTCCCTCTCTCTCCCTTTGTTAATTCTGAACTGGAAACAAGCCAGGCAGGAAGAAAAGCAATCTAGCCGCTCCTTCCTCTTCTCCAGGGGGTTGTCTCCGACGTCCCCACGGGCTCTTTGCGCTCTGCCTGGTCGACAGCGCATCTCACAAAGGAATCAAAGAACGGAGGCTAAGAAGGGATCCCAAAGGCCATCTAGTCCAGCCCCCTGAATTCACAGCTACAGAACCCCAGGTTAAAAAAAAAACAACAACTCATAGGAACTCCTTGCACAAAGTCAAAGACTTTATATACTTGGAGTTGAGAGTGGATTTCATGCTCCTCATTCAGCTCATAGTGGTGAGGAGGAATGGAAGTTCCCCCAGAAAGTCTGCTTTATATACATTATTTACACAATGGGCCCCACGTGATTGGCTAATTCTGGGATTCTCCTGTAGGCCAATCAGGTTGCGGATTCACTTCCACCTGGAGCTGGATTGGGTGGCTCCTGTGGACCAATCAGACTGCTGCATTCTTGGTCCTATTGTTCTAGGACCAATCAGACTGCTGCATTCTGGACCCTATTGTTCTAGGACCAATCAGACTTCTGCATTCTGAATCCTATTCAGCTCAGTACATAACAGTCTTCTTAGCTCAGTCTTGTCTATAACAGGGTTTCCTAAACTTGGGTCTCCTGCTGTTTTTGGACTACAACTCCCATCATCCCTGGCAAGCAGGGTCAGGGGTGATGGGAATTGTAGTCCAAAAACAGCTGGGGACCCAAGTTTGGGAAACTCTGGTCTACACTGACTGCAGCTCAGCAGAGGACCTTCTGCATGTAAAGCAGGTGTTCTGTGCCTGAGCAAGGGGCTTTTTCTCTTCTCGGGTAGCTGGGTTAGGAAACAACTTCCAGAAGGATCCCTGGATGAATCTTTCTTGCAGCAAAAACCAGGAGATTTGGGGGTGCTTCAGTTGTGATTTCTGCATTGCAGGGGGTTGGACTAGATGTCCCTTGGGGTACCTTCCAACTCCACAGTTCTGTGATTCTGTGAGTCTTGTGGCACCTTAAAGCCATGATGGTGGCACGGGTTTTTGTGGAGCAGGAAAGAATCTGCAGAGCCTGCCACCCAGACAACGCTGGGCTTGATGGACTGCGTACAGAGATTTCAAATATATTTTCTCAAGTAAATTGCCCTGAGCTGGCAACTTATTTCTGTCTTGAGAGAGAGAGAGAGAGTTAAAAATTCTGTTGCGAATCTTTGATAACATTGCAAGCGCGCCATCTGATTTGCATCACTTTCACTGAGGCCTGTAAAACTTTGACCTCTGTGAAGGACATCACACCCCATCTAGTGCAGGCAGGAGAAGATATTCTGCACAGACACACACGGTAATGCTTGCGGTTTTAATATTAGCGTAGGGGCTTTCTAGGAACAAGAAAGGAAGTATGCAGAACTCCGTGGGGGAAATAAAGGCAGAACCATCTTGGCGCTGGCTGGAAGATGCTGCCTCAAGAGACCCCAAAAGGTAAGACTGTAGCTTTGGCCCTGAGCTTGCTGGGGCTATGAGAGGAGAATTGAGAGTCACCCTTGGGGTACGATGTTCTGCCCCCCTCCGCTGAAGACTCCAGATGTAACTATGCATACAATAAACCATATTTCTAAGACACTAGCCTCCACTGTGCCTCCATTTCCTCAACGGAAACACAATCCCGGATGAACGCATGGAATAATAATTATTTTTTACTATTATTACTTGTACCCTACCCATTAAGGGACACGGGTGGCGCTGTGGGTTAAACCACAGAGCCTCAAGCTTGCCGATCAGAAGGTGGGTGGTTCAAATCCCCGCGACGGGGTGAGCTCCCGTTGCTCAGTCCCTGCTCCTGCCAACCTAGCAGTTCGAGAGCATGCCAGTGCAAGTAGATAAATAGGTACCGCTCCGGCGGGAAGGTAAACAGCGTTTCCGTGTGCTGCTCTGGTTCGCCAGAAGCTGTTTAGTCATGCTGGCCACATGACCTGGAAAGCTTTCTGTGGACAAGCGAGATGAGTGCCGCAACCCCATAGTCGCCTTTGACTGAACTTAACCACCCAGGGGTTCTTTAAATAATAATAATAATAATAATAATAATAATAATAATAATAATAATAAGTTGTTATTTATACCCCACCTATCTGGCTGGGTTTCCCCAGCCACTCTGGGCGGATCCCAACAGAATATGAAAAACACGATAAAACATCAAATATTAAAAACTCCCCTAACTTACCTATTGGCAAGGTTCAATAGCAAGCGAAAGGAACAGCATTTGAAACACACTCCATGTCTTGGGTCCCACGCCGACCTATATCACATCCTGGGGCTGCCAGTTCCCGCTCTGTCCCTTTCGTCCCTTTCTGCCTTTGAGAAAACCTTCATTCGAGAAACCTGTTCTAAAATACTTAGACCCTCCCAGCGCTAGGACATTGGTGATTGATTAGGCTCTGGAAGGTATCCAAGATAACACTTTGAGAGAAATTAAAAACACCTCCTTGCCTACAGATCCTGTGAAACGCCATGTACCTGAAGGGCAGGAGTCTTAACTTTTGGAAGCGGTTTCAATAACACGACACCTCTTCTCTTTCTCTCTCTCCCCCTCCTCCTGCCCCCCTTTTCTTGCCCTCTACCTGGAGATACATTTGAATGCGAGCCAGCTTGTTTTGACCGCAGCGTGCAGAAGGCTCGCCTCTGCAACTCAGCCCTGCTCCAAAACAGCCGCTAGTAAATCTCAGGACTTTGCAGAAGTTAAAATGTTAATTCGTAAACTGGGTTAGAAACAAGTTAATGCACCCATCATGATCCCATGGAAAGACTTTAAGGAGGGAAATGTAGAAAATGTAACTGGGGGGGGGGGGGGAAGACATTGCACATATTTTTGTAAACCATGAAATCTTTAATAAAAATATGTTTTAAAAAAAGGAGGAGGGTTGGAAGAAGGGCTTCAGTTCAGAGTACTTTTTAATGTGAATCTACAGTGCAGGTTAAACCACAGAGCCTAGGACTTGCCGATCAGAAGGTTGGCGGTTCGAATCCCTGCAAAGGGGTGAGCTCCCGCTGCTCAGTCCCAGCTCCTGCCAACCTAGCAGTTCAAAAGCACTTCAAGTGCAAGTAGATAAATAGGTACCGCTCTGGCGGGAAGGTAAACGGCGTTTCCATGCGCTGCTCTGGTTCGCCAGAAGCGGCTTAGTCATGCTGGCCACATGACCCGGAAGCTGTATGCCGGCTCCCTTGGCCAGTAAAGCGAGATGAGCGCCGCAACCCCAGAGTCGGCCGCGACTGGACCTAATGGTCAGGGGTCCCTTTACCTTTACCTTTACATAAGTTGCGCTTTCTTGAAGCAACGCACAGGCAGAACCAGCCATCCTTCAAAATCTGCAGTTCTCTGAATTTTCCAGTGCAGTTCTGCAAACGATACGGTGTGTGTGTGAAAAAAATGTGTACGTTAGGGGAAAGAATGCACCAAAATGAATGTGTTGTGTGAAAAAACCCTGGAGAAAAAATGCACGGTATTAGGCAAAGGTGGGTTTAGCAGGAGAAATTTGCACACTGAAATGCTGACAAATTTTCGTGAGGATTTTCTTAAAAATAAAATAAAATGGCAAGCCAGCGCAGAAATGTGGGGAACTGAACTTATGAATGGAAAAATGAGAAGCTGAAATCGACAGGTCCTCTGCTTTGAACAGTGGAATCAGAAAAAAATGTCAAGGAAGGGTCCTCACACTATATGTCAAACAGTTATTTTTTTGTGCCGGTTGATGACCTTCATTTTCCAACAAGGCTTTTAAGTGATTTTAAAAATCCCAGTTGGTGTCTGTGTTGGACTTGAAATAGTTTTTAGATATATATGTTTACTGCTGGTGTCTTTTTAATGGTCAAACTGCTTCGGGATTCTTTATGGGATCCGTAAGTTAAATAAATAAATTTATGGTGCTTGGAACCCTTCTCAGGACGGCAGAGACAAGGGACTTCTGCATCCCTGACCATTCTGACAGTCCATCAGTAAAATGACTTCTGATTGGCCAGCTGCACTATGCATCGGGCATAGCTGAGAGAGGGACACAATCCTGTCCTTAAAAAACAGAACCACAAACAGAAAACAAAGAGGGTCCTGCCGGGAGAGGCAGCAGCAGGGTGAAGAAAACAAAACAATGTGGGTGGCAACTCTAAGATGAAGTGATGGAAGTGGGAAGAGAAAGTATTTATTAGCACCTACCGTCACCTGCCAAATGTTGCCCAGAGTGGTGCATGCTCCGGTTATCTCCCGCTTGGACTGCAATTCGCTCCATGTGGGGCTACCTTTGAAGGTGACCCAGAAACTACAACTAGTCCAGAATGCGGCAGCCAGACTGGTGACTGGGAGCGGCCGCCGAGACCATATGACACTGGTCCTGAAAGACCTACAATGGCTCCCAGTACTGATCTTTCAGATCAGAACCAGTAAAGGCGGTGAATGTCCTGTGTGAGTGTCTGGAGGCGGTTGGAGGATGGATGGCGGCTATCAGATTGAGGTTGAATCCTGACAAGACAGAAGTACTGTTTTGGGGGGACAGGAGGCGGGTGGGTGTGGGGGACTCCCTGGTCCTGAATGGGGTAACTGTGCCCCTGAAGGACCAGGTGTGCAGCCTGGGGTCATTTTGGACTCACCGCTGTCCATGGAGACACAGGTCAATTCTGTGTCCAGGGCAGCCATCTCCCAGCTCCACCTGGTACGCAGGCTGAGACCCTATCTGCCTGCAGACTGCATTGCCAGAGTAGTGCATGTTTTGGTTATCTCCCGCTTGGACTATTGCAATGCGCTCTACGTGGGGCTACCTTTAAAGGTGAACCGGAAACTACAACTAATCCAGAATGCAGCAGCTAGACTGGTGACTGGGAGCGGCCGCCGAGACCATATGACACTGGTCCTGAAAGACCTACATTGGCTCCCAGTACGTTTCCGAGCACAATTCAAAGTGTTGGTGCTGACCTTTAAAGCCCTAAATGGCCCTGGTCCAGTATACCTGAAGGAGCGTCTCCACCCCCATCGTTCTGCCCGGACACTGAGGTCCAGCGCCGAGGGCCTTCTGGCGGTTCCCTCACTGCAAGAAGCCAAGTTACAGGGAACCAGGCAGAGGGCCTTCTCGGTGGTGGCACCCGCCCTGTGGAACGCCCTCCCACCAGATGTCAAAGAGAAAAACAACTACAGTGGTACCTCGGGTTAAGAACTTAATTCGTTCCGGAGGTCCATTCTTAACCTGCAACTGTTCTTAACCTGAAGCACCACATTAACTAATGGGGCCTCCCGCTGCCTCTGCGCCGCTGCCGCACAATTTCTGTTCTCATCCTGAAGCAAAGTTCTTAACCCGAGGTACTATTTCTGGGTTAGCGGAGTCTGTAACCTGAAGTGTCTGTAACCTGAAGCGTCTGTAACCCGAGGTACCACTGTAACAGACTTTTAGAAGATATCTGAAGGCAGCCCTGTTTAGGGAAGCTTTGTATTTTGTATCAGACTATTGTATTTTAATATTTTGTTTGAAGCTGCCCAGAGTGGCTGGGGAAACCCAGCCAGATGGGCGAGGTATAAATAATAAATTGTTATTATACTGGCTAATATTTATAATGTTTTAAATGGATGATTAAAAAAAATTGCTGTATTTGCAGTGCAAAAAATATAGTCCATAGGCTGATTTCTGAGAGTTTCCATCGTGTTGCCTCCTGGATCTTTGGCACCCTAGAAATGCACTCTGCTTCATGGCAGAGTCCCACAATTTGGTGTCCTCCATGTTTTGGACTACAACTCCCATCAGCCCCATCCAGGACAGCCATATATGATCCTGGGGCTAATGGGAGCTTGGACACGCTGGCTGGCACTGATGGGAGTTGTAGTCCAAAACGCAATAGAAGGCATCCGTTTGGGGAAAGTTGGCTTTCTGGTATCTCAGCCAGGCTCATCCTTGTTTTTTTGGGCCTCGGGTCTTTAGCTGAGCTAGTATTTCACAGCTCCTGAGTTCATAACCCCAAAGCCACCGACCAGCCCTTTCCCTATCTGGTTTCATCTCTCCAAAAGCCTCCCTGGTCGTGCATAGTTTCTCGCTGAGCTGTGCTGGAACGACTCTCTCCAGCCATTAAATCCCACTCACGTCACTTTCTCCCACATCCACCCCCCCCTTCTCTCTGGGGCTCGTGCAGAAGAATCCTCTGGCAAGGCTGCCTTCTGCACCTGCTACTCCTCCAAACCCCTTTCTTCTGCCTCGGAAACTTCTGGCTGCGATGAATGGGCTTTGCAGCGATTCACGGTGCAAGGAGACACCGTAGGCAGCAGCGAAAGAATATGAAACTGGGGCGGCTCATTCTTTCATCTTCCCCTATTGCTTTGTGCATTATGTAAGTTGAAATCTGAAATATACTCGGAGCCGAGAGTGGATTTCATGCTCTTTATTCAGCACATAGTGATGAGAAGGAATGGAAGTTTACCCAAAGTATCTGCTTTATATACATTATTTACACAATGGGCTGCACGTGATTGGCTAATTCCGGGATTCTCCTGTAGGCCAATCAGGTTGCGGATTCACTTCCACCTGGAGTTGGATTGGGTGGCTCCTGCGGACCAATCAGACTGCTGCATTCTGGATCCTATTGTTCTAGGACCAATCAGACTGCTGCATTTTGAATGCGGCAGCTAGACTGGTGACTGGGGGCGGCCGCCGAGACCACATAACACCGGTCTTGAAAGACCTACATTGGCTCCCAGTACGTTTCCGAGCACAATTCAAAGTGTTGGTGCTGACCTTTAAAGCCCTAAATGGCCTCGGTCCAGTATACCTGAAGGAGCGTCTCCACCCCCATCGTTCTGCCCGGACGCTGAGGTCCAGCGCCGAGGGCCTTCTGGCGGTTCCCTCATTGCGAGAAGCAAAGCTACAGGGAACCAGGCAGAGGGCCTTCTTGGTAGTGGCACCCGCCCTGTGGAACGCCCTCCCATCAGATGTCAAAGCGATAAATAACTACCTGACATTCAGAAGACATCTTAAGGCAGCCCTGTTCAGGGAAGTTTTTAATCTGTGATATTTTAGTGTATTTTTGGTTTCTATGGAAGCTGCCCAGAGTGGCTGGGGAAACCCAACTAGATGGGCGGGGTACAAATAATAAATTATTATTATTATTATTATTGGATCCTATTCAACTCAGTACATAACAAAATCCACAGGTGAAATGAAGAGCAAACGGTGCGATGCATCGATGATGAAATGAAACCCATGCTGCGGAAGGAGGCAGGGGCAGCACAGCCAAGGGGGGGGGGAATGCGTCAGGAGAAAAAGCTGTGGGGTTGGAGACAGGCAAGCAAGATGGGGAGGCCAATATCTGCTCAAAATGAAGCTGAGGGACCCTAGGCCTGCACTTCAAAACAAAGGAGGGGTTAGCTGGGTCTCTTGCTTTTACTTTAACTGATGAGCTCAATAGGAATCTCAGAATTGTAGAGGTGGGAGGGGTCCCTGAGGGTCATCTAGTCCAACCCCCTGGAATGCAGGAATCTCAGCTAAATCATCTATGGCAGGTGGCCACCCAACCTGTGCTTAAAAGTCTCCAGTGAAGGCGAGACATCTACGTTCCGAAGGAGTCCATTCCACTGTCAAACAGCCCTTACCATCAGAAAGTTCTTCCTGATGTTTAGTCTGAATCTCCTTTCTTGGAACTTGAAGCCATGGGTTCGAATCCTGCCCTCCAGAGCAGGAGAAAACAAACTTGTTCCATCCTCCATGTGACAGCCCTTAAGATATTTGAAGATGACTCTCCTATCTCCCTTCAGTCTCCTTTTTTTCTGGGCTTAACATCCCCAACTTCTTCCATTTGTTGTTGTTTAGTCATTTAGTCGTGTCCGCCTCTTCGTGGCCCCCTGGACCAGAGCACGCCAGGCACTCCTGTCTTCCACTGCTTCCCGCAGTTGGGTCAAACTCATGCTGGTAGCTTCGAGAACACTGTCCCACCATCTCGTCCTCTGTCGTCCCCTTCTCCTTGCGCCCTCCATCCTTCCCAGCATCAGGGTCTTTTCCAGGGAGTCTTCTCTTCTCATGAGGTGGCCAAAGTATTGGAGCCTCAGCTTCAGGATCTGTCCTTCCAGTGAGCACTCAGGGCTGATTTCCTTCAGAATGGAGAGGTTTGATCTTCTTGCAGTCCATGGGACTCTCAAGAGTCTCCTCCAGCACCAGAATTCAAAAGCATCGATTCTTTGGCGATCAGCCTTCTTTATGGTCCAGCTCTCACTTCCATACATCACTACCCCTTCCATACTCCTTCCATACGATTCTTCATTTTATTTGAAGCATGCATAAACCACCCAACACTTGCAAACATAATGGCAGTGTGCAAAAAAGAGAAACAAATTCAACGTACCAAGTTAAAAACTTAAGAATACATTAAATCAATTTGTTAAACCAACAGTGGGGTCACACAAACCGGTGTGCAATGCCTATTTCTGCCTCTAGCAAAAAAAACAGCAACCCCAGAACAACTACCTCCCTTTTCCATCTGGTGCATTTTCACCATGACAAAGTTCCCTCCCTATTTTCACTGTTTGCTGCTGCTCACTTTTTCTGGGACCCCAAGAAATTGGGGTGGGAGGCCCGTCCTTCAAAGGACATTCTCTGGGAGCCTTGTAGAGACATCCCCTATGCCGCCTCTAGAGGGAGCCGCAGCTATGGTCCTTGGATCAAGTGGAAATAAGCAGCCGAAATCTGAACATGATTTGTGTAGCACTGAGATACTGCCTTGCAACATATATGTATATAAACGACGGTTGCCGTATTTCAAACAGTGAAAATCCAGATAGAAGTTGTTCGCCCAGACTTCAGTATTCCGGATACGTCTGGTAAATTCTGGATATATGGCAACCCTAAACTGTGCCAAAATTAGGGGTGGGTGAATCTGTCAATTTCAATTTCTCTGTTTCTCATTTTTCCAGTCTTAAGTTCAGTTCTCCACATTTCTTCATCAGATTAAGATTTTTTTAAAAAAAATTTTTTTAATGTCTGCATGAAAAATTTGTTAACCACTGCCTTTTAGGTCTGTAGCTTTGCCGTAGATTGAGTCACATTTTTCCAAGCAACTTCCCTTGATAGAATGTGTTTTTGTTTATTATTTTCATGAATATGTACATTTTTTTTTTGGTGTGTGCCAACACTCGGGCAGCTGCTAACAGATAAATTATCCTATCAGCAGATTCCAGGCAGGCCCTCCAAACTCAAAGCCCCACCCTGTAAGGACAGCAATTTTTGACTGTATTTCTGACACTCCCAGGAAGTGGGAGTAAATACCGGTTATAACCCAGGAAAGTTGGGGGTAACTGTTTTTTCTTAGAGGCCGCCAACACCTGTTTTTTCAAAAAATAAAAAAATTGAGCAGCTTGTTAACTGACCATTATAAGAATCTTGTAACATTAAGAACTGGGTGCCTGAGTTTGCTTGCTTTCCTCCTCCCTGCCCATCGCTTTTTTCTTTTTGTGCTGTGTCTGTTTAGATCTTAAGCTTAAAGGCAGGAATTATGTTTTCTCGGTAAGCCACTCTGTAAGCCGTTCCAGCTGAGGAGCGGAGGTAGAAATGCTTTGACTGGCTAAACAAACGAAACTGCAGAACCCACGTGACGTTGGGATTTATTTTTGGGGCCTGCCTATAAATAGGCGAGCTGCCTTCTGTGGTTAAGCGGTTAACTGAACACTCTCAGTCACGCCACTTGTGCAAACTCTGACCTCCTTTGCAGCCCAACAGCGACAGATAAGGTATACTGATTTGTTCAAGACAAACAAGAACTCCCAACGCCACCGCTTGCAAGGGATCATGCCTTGCCAGCTGAATAAACCTCGTATAAACCTGCAGTCGTGTTTGCCAACTTCATAGGGCTTGTTCCAGGCTTGTGGCATACACTCCTCATATATCCTGAAAGCTCTGGCCCAAAGGAAGCAGGCAGAACCCAGCTCATCTTGTTTCTTGATTCCTGAACTTCCTTCTGCCACAGAATGCAAAACTGCACTCACGTGGCTGGCAGGCGTCTGCTGTCCTCGCAAGTAATGGCCTGAACATGCATCAATTTATTTGTATGCTGCTTTTCCATAGTTAAAACCATGCTCCAGGTGGCTTTCAACATGAAAAAGATTACATAATTCTTCTTTTTCTTTGGCGATCACTTGTAGCTGAATAAGATTGTCTTCCATGAACACGGTCTTAACAGTGAGTCCGTAAGTGACTGTGGGGGCCAATTCTGGACCCACTCGTCTTTCCACAGCGGGGACATAGGTTTCCGGGTGGGCGTTGGTCACGGCGAGGGTTTGCCAAGTGTGCCTTCCTCTTAGCACGTTTCTCCCTTGCGTCCTGAGTTTGAGCATCTTCAAAGCCCATGGCACCTTTGGTAAAGGCTGTTCTCCAATTAGAGCATTTGCAGACCAGTGTTTCCCAGTTGAAATATACTCGGATTTCATGCTCTTTATTCAGCTCATAGTAGTGAGGAATAGAATTTCCCCTGAGATGTCTGTTTTATATACATTATTTACACAATAGGCCCCACGTGATTGGCTAATTCCGGGATTCTCCTGTAGGCCAATCAGGTTGTGGATTCACTTCCACCTGGAGTTGGATTGGGTGGCTCCTGCGGACCAATCAGACTGCTGCATTCTGGATCCTATTGTTCTAGGACCAATCAGACTGCTGCATTCTAGCGGCGCGAATCAGGGACAGCGTCCAGGAGTGCCGGAATCCCACAGGAGGGCTTTGTGCCTAGTGCCCCCACCCCCACAAATTCGGGGGTGGTATAGGGCACAGCAGGCAAGGGCCGTCCCCCCCCACAATCCTGGGGGGGTTAAGGAGGCTAATTACCCCATCATAGCCTCCAAATTACCTCGTGTGGGTCGGAGAGATGTTATTGTCAGCCATCTTCCGATGCGCCACCTAGTGGCCCCCCCAAAAGTATATTGCCTTAACTTTTAGACTGTAAGCTGCATGGACCAAGTGTTGGCACTTGGTAAATATAGGTCAACTGTGTTCAGGTAGAAATAGCCTGGCAAGATTGCTGGTTGGAAGGATAAAGAAAACTTAAGGTTTATTACACATGGCAAACAAAGCCATTCTAAGGGCAGGTTCTACATGTGCCCAAGATGGAGCCAATAAGTTGGCCCCAGCGCAGGCTAGCTCATAATGACTGAACTTTTAGATGAAGCAGGAAGGAAGTAAAGTCTGGAAGGATTTTCCAACAACTCAGTGGTTTTCTGACTATCGCCCCCTCTGGTTCTGGTGGGTTATTGCAAGCTTTGCTTCACTCCCAACAGTGGGGACCTCACTTTAATTTATTTATAGGAAACATTTATATCCACCTTTTGCTAAAAAGTGCCAGGTGGCTAGGCTAGTCAAACAGGAGATAAACCAATAAAATGTAGGAGCAGGATAAGCTGTGTAAATTATCCTATAAAGTGTCACGTTCACTGGTAGGGTAAGCTGAATCAATTCATTTTTTAAAAACAGTGCTGAGCCCTTGTGTTACAGTTCACAATAAAAACCCTTTCTAAGATCACTCATGCCACTGTTTGCAACTACTGTAAATCCTGATTATCTGAGAAGGAATAAATAACACCAGAAGGATGCCAAGAGTATTGTGGTTACAGTCAAAATATTTTCATGAGCAGCACTGGACGAGTTTTGCTTTTGGGATCTCACGAGAGTCTCTAGTTTGGCAATGCTTGGGTGTCATTAACTTTGTCTGCTGCCAGCGCTTGCAGAGTTTATCATTAATTATTATGCTCATTATTAACTGCACTTCTAGCTCCTCCTTGGAGAATTCTGAACGTGGAAAAACACACAGAAATGCATTCCTTCTGGAACTAGATTTCAAATTTGGGGCGGGGGAGGATGGACAGGGGAAAGACGTGGTCAGGAGAAGCCAAAGATGTCCAGATGTGTAATTTCCTTGCGTGTTTGCTGTTAAAATGTTCACCGGCCAACTCCGTCAAATGTGCCAGCAATGTCACATGACCTACGAGCTTCTCACAGGCATCTGGTCGGCAACTGCGAGAACAGATTGCTGGAGTAGATGGGCCTTTGGTTGGATCCAGCACTTTGCCTCTTCTTAAGTTCTCAGGTTATGACAGTTTTAAAAAATGGCGATTAGAGAGACGACTGTTTTTGGCCACACAGAGAGGGATCTGGCTGAGTACAGGTTCAGATTCAGGCCCAGCAGTTCAAATCTAACGTTTTGGCTGTTACCCTGTGTTGGTTTTCATGACAACAGGACACATAGGTAAAGGTAAAAGGACTCCTGACCATTAGGTCCAGTTGTGGCCGACTCTGGGGTTGCGGCGCTCATCTCACTTTATTGGCCGAGGGAGCCAGCGTACAGCTTCCGGGTCATGTGGCCAGCATGACTAAGCCGCTTCTGGCGAACCAGAGCAGCGCACGGAAACGCCGTTTACCTTCCCGCCGGAGTGGTACCTATTTATCTACTTGCACTTTGACGTGCTTCCGAACTGCTAGGTGGGCAGGAGCTGGGACTGAACAATGGGAGCTCACCCTATCGTGGGGATTTGAACCGCCAACCTTCTGATCGGCAAGTCCTAGGCTTTGTGGTTTAGACCACAGCGCCACCCGCGTCACATACACAAACTCAAATGATGCTTGCATCTGCAAGTACAAGATGTGTCCTCCTCCTGGCTCCTGCTGCCTGGTCCAAAACTGAAGATGTGATGGGAGACCTTTTTGCTTCTTATAATTCTAGGAGTCGTAGCTTGTTAACGGGTGCTGAAAGTTTTTAGGAGACCCTCTTTCCTTCCACAGAGCTACAATTTCCTGAGGTCCTGGAGAAGAAGGAATTTCAGTCTTTTGGGGATCTCTGGGAAATCCTATTCTGTGGTTTGCTTTTGCCTGATTTGCAGGATCACATCTCAGCTGAATGAGCTGAGATATGAACATGCCTTTCGCCTGTCAATACAGACCCTTCGTTCGCCACCCCCTATTTGTTCTGAGTCACAATTAAACTAGGAATTGTTGATTCAGGTAGGTAGCCACGCTGGTCTGATGCAGTCGGAAAAAATAATAATTGTCCAGTAGCACCTTAGAGATCAACTAAGTTTGTTCTGGGTATAACCTTTTGTGTGCATGTATAGGATCAGGTTTAAGGTTCTGGTTTTAACCTTTAAAGCCCTATATGGCCTGGGACCCTTGTACCTACGGGACCGCCTCTCCTGGTATGTCCCACGGAGGACCTTCAAACAAAAACATCTTGGAGGTCCCAGGCCACAGGGAGGTTAGGCTGGCCTCAACCAGAGCCAGGGCTTTTTTGGCTGTGGCCCCGATCTGGTGGAACGCTCTGTCCCAAGAGACTAGGGCCCTGCGGGACTTGACATCTTTCCGCAGGGTCTGCAAGACAGAGCTGTTCCACCAGGCCTTTGGCCAAGGCACAGTCTGACCCCCTCTCTCCTTTGGTAATCCTCACAGAACTCTGACCCAATGGTTGCCATTAATTTGACTCTGAATTGATTTTAGAATGAATTGATTTTAGAATGCTGTGTTACTTTTATTGTTGTTAGCCACTCTGAGCCCGGCTTTGGCTGGGGAGGGTGGGATATAAATAAATTTTTTTTATTATTATCTATTATTATACCCAGAACAAACTTAGTTGGTCTCTAAAGTGCTACTGGACAATTTCTTTCTTTCTTTCTTTATTTGTAAGCATTTACCTGCAAATGGCAGAAAGAAGAAGGCAGTTTTATCATTTATTTTTTAATTTTATTTTAAAAGAGGTTGCCTGCTTCAACGTAAAGTCCCACCCACCCATGCAGGATACTTTAAATTGCTGGTAAGACTTTTAATGTAATTTGGCGTCTTTCATCTAGCTAGAAGGCTGATCGTTTTAAATTTCCGCCTCCACTCTGGGCACTGATAGTCGGAAAATTGAGAAAACCTTTGAAAGGGTGGAGGTGGCGATGAGGGGAAGAATCAAGACCCCGGCTGCTCCTTTGAGACAACCTAAGTCAGATAGCGTGTGCAGCGTTAAAGCACATCCTGTACGAATGAACCGTGGAGATGGTTTTGCATGGCCTCTCTTGAGTAATTGCATGGAATATCTAATTGTGCAGAGTCTCTAATTGCACAGGGTGTCTAATTTAGTAGGTGCTCTTCTGAAAGAGCCTCCTTTCCCCTTCTGCAGGGAAAGTTGCAGGCAAGAGCATTTGGGACGGGGCGAATGGCCCCCACCTCTTCCTTCGCTGTTTCTTGGCTCTGCGGCACATTAGCACATCTGGAAATACTTCCTTGCCTCTTCAGCTGTGAGTGGAACTGAGCAAATCTGTTTCAGATGCTCTATGGAGACAACAGTCACCATTTCTCTCCATCCCTCTCTCAGAGAGAGAGAGAGAGAGAGAGACACCAGGGCTGGCTGCAGCAAAAAAAGAACTTTCATCAATGTGTGGGGGGGAAATGGGACGCCTTTCCTAAGCTCTAAGACAAAGAAAAAGTCCAGCTCGTTCCTTCCCCTTCGCTGGGGGGCTCCAACACTAGAGTAGCCTTGCAGGGCACCGTGGCTTCACAAGCACAGGCAAAGGGTGCTCGAATTGCCCCAGATTCGTTGTCTGATGCTTTTTGCACAGGCCCAGAAGAAGGCAGCAGGGAGATGCAGGAAGAGAAGGGGCCAAATGGAGAAAGCAGAATGCGGAAAATAAAAGGGACCTGTTGATTCAAACGTATCTAACCTGATTTTGCTGCTTTATTGTTCTGTTTCCACACCCTGTAAAAAACCACAACAACATCACAACCCAAGGTCCTTATGTCAGAGGTGGTTTTATAGTAGCGTGACTGGTTCGACCATAATTGGTGCCGCACTGCAGGGGGTACCACAATAACAACAACAACAATAACAATAACTTATTATTTATACCCCGCCCATCTGGCTGAGTCTCCCCAGCCACTCTGGGCGGCTTCCAATCAAGTGTTAAAAACAATACCGCATTAAATATTAAAAACTTCCCTAAATAGGGCTGCCTTCAGATGTCTTTTAAAGATAAGATAGCTGCTTATTTCCTTCACATCTGAAGGGAGGGCATTCCACAGGGCGGGCGCCACCACCGAGAAGGCCCTCTGCCTGGTTCCCTGTAACCTCACTTCTCATAATGAGGGAACCGCCAGAAGGCCCTCGAAGCTGGATCTCAGTGTCCGGGCTAGACAATGGGGGTGGAGACGCTCCTTCAGGTCTACTGGGCCTTTGAGGCCGTTTAGGGCTTTAAAGGTCAGCACCAACACTTTGAATTGTGCTCGGAAATGTACTGGGAGCCAATGCACATCTCTCAGGACCGGTGTTATATGGTCTCAGCGGCCACTCCCAGTCACCAGTCTAGCTGCCGCATTCTGGATTAATTGCAGTTTCCAGGTCACCTTCAAAGGTAGCCCCACGGTGAGCGCGTTGCAGTAGTCCAAGCACTGCTGTAGAACGGAGCGCAAGATGCAAGGGGCCGCCAGATTTTAGTGTCGCACAGGGCACCACTGATATTTGAATGCCCAAGTCAGGCTACAGATGCAGAATGCCAAAGGTGTAGGTAGAGAGTTCAAGAACAGCATCAAATATCAAGAAGTAGAGGTTCCAGATCAAGGGAAGTAATAGTACCACTCTATTCTGCCTTGGTCAGAACACATGTGTCCAGTTCTGGGCACCACAATTTAAGAAGGACATTGAGAAGCTGAAATGTGTACAGAGGAGGACAACCAAGATGATCAAGGGTCTGGAAACTAAGCCATATGAGGAACAGTAGAAGGAGCTGGGTATGTTTAGCCCATGAAAGAGGAGACTGAGAGGATATATGAGAGCCATCTTCAGATATCTTGAGGGCTGTCACTTGGAAGATGGAGCAAGCTTGTTTTCTTCTGATGGTAGGACCTGAACCATTGGCTTCAAGTTACGAGAAAGGAGACTCTGACGAAATATCAGGAAGAACTTTCTGACAGGAAGAGCTGTTGAGCAGTGGAATGGTTTCCCTTGGGAGGTGATGGACTCTCCTTCCTTGGAGGTTTTCAAGCAAAGATTGGATGGCCAGCTGTCATGGAAGGCGGGAACACCTGAAGGCCCTGTAGAATGTCTGTCCTGTGACATTTTTTCTGAATGGAGAGGAAAAGAAGTAACAGTGAATTGTCACTGCAACAACTAACGAGAGTGAGTGTGATGGCCTGGGACTTGGGCTCGACTCGGAGCCAGAGGAGACTCAGTCCGCACCTTATCCTTTGCCGCAGGCATCATCTGAACCAAGTCTGAGGCCTGATCCTGAAGAGTCCCAGTCTGCACAGGTTCCCCTGCAACAAACACCAGCTGGGCTGAGTCAGGGGCCTGAGCCTGCCCTGGCTCCAGATGCAGGGATGACCTTGTTGCCTCCAGCTGGGCCATCACTTACAGCTGCTCCACTACCGGTTGGGTCAGGGGAGGCTGAGGCGGCCTCTGGGTCTAGTAGAATCATAGAATCATAGAATCATAGAGTTGGAAGAGACCACAAGGGCCATCGAGTCCAACCCCCTGCTAAGCAGGAAACCCACCGACGTCTCCCTAGCTGCAGAGACTCAGGTCTGAGAGAAGGAGAGACCTGAGTACTCGCAGGAGGAGTGCTCACCTTTGGGCGAGACAGGAAGGTGAGTCACCGGGGAATCAGGACCGGCCACTATCCTGACAGAGACTGCTCAGAGATTGGGGTGGCACGTAGAAGTATGCTTCATGTTCAGTTTCCTCTCTCTTTTCTTTAGCGTGGGGTGTCTGACAGGGAATTGGTGCTGCTGGAAAAATCTGCTTTCCAAAAACCCGGTCCAGAAGGCACCAGGCTATGGAATGGTGTTGCTAAGAATAGGCATATTGAGGGACAAGCTCACAAACGAAAACCTTGCATAAATTTAAACCTGCAATGCAGTGCTTTAACTGCAACACAACTACCCCCAAAGAGCAGTTGTGGTAACCTTGCAATCTTGTAATTCCTGGCCCAGCTGACAAACACAGAAAAACATCCCCGCTCCCAGGTCATTTCCTCCTTACCGTTTCCCATTTATCTTGTTCCTTTATTCTCCTCCTTATCTGGATGTTGGGGGAATGATGACTGGATTTTTAACAATTCCACGAAGGCTCCCAACAAGAATGTGGTTTAATTATGAGATGCCTCCATAGTTTTGTAACTCCCAAAGGGATAATGTATCAACTTCTTCTTCTAGTTTCGGTCATAATTCTTCTCCTTCCTTCCTATTATGACTTACTGCTACAGATTTGAAAAGTCTCATTTGGAACATTCCTGACCAGTGAAAAAGAAAACAGTTACGGAAAATGTTCGTGGTCACCCACATCTCTTAGGGTCTTCTTCCTCTTTGGTGACTACTCATAACCGAGTAAGATTGTCTTCCACAAACACGGTATTAACAATGAGTCCGTAAGTGACTGTGGAGGCCAATTCTGGATCCACACGTCCTTCCACAGTGGGGACATAGGTTTCCGGGTGGGAGTTGATTATGGTGAAGGTTTGCCAAGTGTGCCTTTCTCTTAGCATGCTTCTCCCTTGTGTCCTGAGTTCGAGTGTCTTCAAAACCTACAACACCTTTGGGAAAGGCTGTTCTCCAACTGGAGCGCTCACAGGCCAGTGTTTCCCAATTGTTGGCGTTTATGCTACTTTTTTTTAGATTTGCCTTGAGAGAGTCTTTGAACGTCTTTTGTTGACCACCAGCATTACACTTTCCATTTTTAAGTTTGAAATAGAGTAGTTGCTTTGGAAGACGATCATCAGGCATCCGCACAACATGACCAGTCCAACGAAGTTGAAGAATCATTGCTTCGACACTGGTGATCTTTGCTTCATCCAGTACACTGGTATTAGTTCATCTGTCTTCCCTAGTGATGTGTAAAATTTTTTGGAGACACCATTGATGGAATCTTTCGAGGACTTGGAGATGGCGTTTGTAAGCTGACAGTATTTTACAGGAGGAATCTGAGTACACCCTGGAACTTGAGATTTGTGCAGTCGAAGTGGATTAAAGCACTCTTATTTGATAATTTTATTGAATAGAATTTAAATACCGCTTGAGTGTAGAAAACCTTAAGGCGGTTTACGAAAAGAACAAGATACTGTTGCCCTAGTGCAACAAATCCACAAGAAAAAAAGAATCAGACTCGTTGCAGTTTGGAAAGGTAATGGGGAAATTGCACTGAGAAGTGTGGAATGAACGATTAGCCGGGAGACTTAGTTGCAAATCAGGGTTAATGCTTATTTTCATATAACCTCTCCATAAACAAATAAGAACAAATGCTCAGAAAATACTGGATATAATCCAAGCTTTTTGCAAGCGAATCAGGATGGATGCTGAACAAACAGGTCACCTTTGGTTAGTGAGAAGCAGTAGGACGCACTCTTGATGCAATGTTCCCCCCAAAATAGGCTGTTTGAAGTTTGTCTGTCTCCTGTATAGTTCATAGACTGGGATGGGGGCGGGGGGCGAATTGCCTTTAGTTCCCATTAAATGGCTAACCTACCCAATTTGTACTTTGCAAAACAATATGCAAAACAAAGCACAGCTTACCTTCAAAATTCACACTTGTCTGAATCTTGCAGTGTGGTTCTCCAGACAAGTAAAATATATAAAAATGCATATACTGGGGTAAAGCGTGTGAGGGGGAAAATGCACATATTGGTGGAAATAGCATACATAACACTGGGGTAAAAATGTATGTGTTAGGCAAAACTGCATATGAAATTGTACATCGTAGGAGGAATTCACACTAGGATGCTGGTGGGTTTTCTGAGGACATTAAAAAAAGGCCTGATGTAGAAATACGAACAGCTGAATTTAAGGCTGGAAAAGTGAAGAAATGAAATTGTCAGATTCACCCATCCTTACTCAGACTGAGAGGAAAACTTGGAGCCACGACTTCTATGTAGATTTTGAACCTCTGGAGCAGATTTCTCTGAAGAAATTAACTTCTGGCTTCTGCTTTAATGTTTCAAAATGAAACGAAATGCGATGTAGTTAGAGAATTAAATAAATGGCCAAGACTTGCTATGGTCTCTGAAAATCTGAAGGTCTCTCTCTCACTTGCTATTTAATTAACTATTGTACAGTAATTTACTGCCCTTGACTACAGACCTAAATGATTTAGCTTGGGGTATTGTGGGTACATATTTCATCCTGTGGCGATGTCTGACTTAAAAAAAAGAAGAAGTTTAATGTGCCTTTAATTACAGAGCTCTAATGAGGTGACAATGAAATTATTAGTCTGTTTTTCGCTTGCAGGGGGCTGTTAGGCTAAAGGTTTAGAAGAGCGTTAAGCACCATCTCGTTGGCGAAGGGATTTCAACACTGAACATTTCCATTCTTCGAGCTCCCATCGTGATTCAAAATGGTGGCCGGTGTCCTAACGTTGACAGAAGCTGCTGCCCTCACCTTGGGATCCCTCGTGTCAAATTTGAAATCAGTGCAGTTTGGACCATTCACTCCAAAAATCAGCTGAAAGGACGCCACGGTCACATTTTTGGACTGCCATCTTGATTCAAAATGGCGGCCGGTGTCCCAACATCAACAGAAAACCTCAGGAACCCTCAAGCCCAGCTTGGCAATGATATCGCAAGAGAATGGACACCTGCAAAAACAACTTTCCAAAATATATAGTAGACGACAACTCCAAGTTCGACTAATGTGGAGTTGGATGAAGCAGGCATAGCCTTAAAATGAACAAAATATAATAAGGAAGTTGTTTTTAGCGCCAGAACTGAGCAGAAGTCACACAAATCTGTGTAGCCCCCACCCCTGTAATCGTCAACATCAACTTCGTTGGACTGGTCATGTTGTGCGGATGCCTGACGATCATCTTCCAAAGCAACTACTCTATTCCGAACTTAAAAATGGAAAGCGCAATGCTGGTGGTCAACAAAAGAGATTTAAAGACAAGGCAAATCTTAAAGAATGTAGTATAAACACTGACAACTGGGAAACACTGGCCTGTGAGCACTCCAGTTGGACAACAGCCTTTACCAAAGGTGTCATGGGCTTTGAAGACACTCGAACTCAGGACGCAAGGGAGAAACGTGCTAAGAGGAAGGCACGCTTGGCAAATCCACACCGTGATCAACTCCTGCCCAGGAACCAATGTCCCCACTGTGGAAGGACGTGTGGATCCAGAATTGGCCTCCACAGTCACTTATGGACTCACTGTTAAGACCATGTTTATGGAAGACAATCTTACTCGGCTACGAAGGGTTGCCAAAGAAGAAGAAGAAAGTCATCACCATTTCAGCGATATCATTTAGAGCTGGGGTGGGGAGATATCTGCAGTTGCTATTGCTAAATAACTGGGAATCACAAACCCTTGACAAACTCCTGCAAATCACCATTCTGCCAAGAAGCCCCAGTTCTTCTTATGCCTAGCCTGATGTAGAGGAAAAAAATATTGGGGAGGGAGGGGGGACTCTGGTTTCAGGCCATTTAGGCTTTTATAGGTCAAAACAAGGGCCTTGGATTGTGCTTGGACTCTAACAGCAAGCTGAGACCTTCGGGTATAGGGCAGTATAGAAATAATAATAATAATAATAATAATAATAATAATAATAATAATAATATCAAGTCACTGTGATATATTGAGGCCTATTGGCTCCAGTCAAATGCTTGGCTTCCTAAACCATTTGCATTCTGCATCTGTCAGAAATTGATCGTTTAGCGTGGTGACTTTGGAACTCCCTGCCACTTGACATTAGGCAGACGCCTTCACTGGATTCTTTTCGGCTGAAAACATTTTTGCTTAAACAAGCTGAACCACATAGCTAGAATGCTGATCTGTTTTTTAAATTTATTTATAGCTGGTTTTAATTGCTTGAATGTTTTAATTGATTTTTACAGGGGTGTTTTTTTTTAAGTGGTATATAAATTTTATGAAACAGATAAAAATCAATGAAAGGGGCAGGAGCTCCCTCCCCTGTCTCCCTGGCAGGAGTTTCTTTCTCACCCCCACCTGGGGATTCCTCATTCCGGTCTGACTTGGCCTGACAGTTTCATGGGTGTGGCAGTTGCGCATTCCTCTGAGAAATCGGCTTACATGCACACGGCAGTTCTCACCCCCTCGTGCCACGTTGCGAAGCAGACGTGAAAATGCTTACTCTTTGCTTGGCTGTAGCTAAGCACCTAATTGCAACCCTACCTGCAAGCGTAGCAGAAGTGCAAATGGGTACCTGGAGTAACATGCTCTCAACATCACTGTGCAAATAAGTGCTTCCTTGACCTTTAAAGCCCTTTCCGGCCTAGAACCCTCGTACCTATGGGACCGCCTCTCCCGATACACCCCACAGAGGACCTTAAGGTCCATAAATAACAACACTCTAGAGGTCCCGGGCGTTTAGGAAGTAAGATTAGCCTCAACCAGGGCCAGGGCCTTCTCAGTGGTGGCCCTGGCCTGGTGGAACGCTCTGTCTTGTTAGACCAGGGTCCTGCGGGATCTGATTTCTTTCCGCAGGGCCTGTAAAACAGTGTTGTTCCGCCTGGCCTTTGGCTTGGAATCAACTTGATCCCCTTCCCCTCATTCCTTTTTCCTTTCTCCTTCTGTGTTGGAACCTCCATTTGGGGACTTCCCTGGCTTTTTTCTGGCCCACGTAGGACCAGTCTGGATAGTTGGCCTTGGTGAAGATTTGACGTTTTCATCCCCCCAAAAGTTTTTGATTTGAGTTCCTACTGAAATGAGGCTGCATTTTAATGTTGTACTAAATCTTGTTTTAAAGTTGTATTTTAATCAATTGTTTTTACCTGGTGTTAGCCGCCCTGAGCCCGGTCTTGTCTGGGGAGGGCGGGGTATAAATAATTTTTTTTATTATTATTGTGCAATGGCTTTGAAGCTGGTTAAAGTGAGATCTGAACTGCCATCACATCAAAGCTCAATCAATTGCCTGGCATTCGACTAATTCGTCAAATCATTAATCTGTTGAATTTAAAGTCTGAGTTTTGGGAAACCAGGCATTATTAATCATATTTTATTCTGCATTTCCTCCAGGGGTGGTGTACATAGCCAGGGGCAGGTAAGTAGGCCTGCCATTAGCAATTGCAGAAATCTCAATTACCTGCCTTTGCAGAAAGGTGAAGAGGGAAGCTTTCTTGGCCAAACTTTGGTGCTGTGAAAAGCTGTGGCAGTGGGACCTCGGTTGTCGAATGTACCGTATTTTTTGCTCTATAAGACTCACTTTTCTCCTCCTAAAAAGTAAGGGGAAATGTGTGTGCGTCTTATGGAGCGAATGCAGGCTACGCAGCTATCCCAGAAGCCAGAACAGCAAGAGGGATTGCTGCTTTCACTGCGCAGCAATCCCTCTTGCTGTTCTGGCTTCTGGGATTCAGAATATTTTTTCTCTCATTTTCCTCCTCCAAAAACTAGGTGCGTCTTATGGTCTGGTGTGTCTTATAGAGCGAAAAATACGGTAATCCTCTCCGGAAGACCGTTTGTCTTCCGAAACATTCAGCAACCGAGGCGCAATGGGTGGTCGTCAATTTCAAAGGAGAAAATAGAGAAACGCGCCTTGGAAGCCGTTCAACTTCCAAGGCGTGCTCAAAAACGGAAGCATTCGGTTCCAGGTTTCTAAATAAAAAATAAATATTTTTTTATTTATACCCCGCCCTACCTGGTTCAGGAAACTGGGCTCAGGGCGGCTAACAACAAATTTAATTGATGCAACAAAAAAAAGCATAAAATACACTATAAAACATGAATAACAATATATTCAGAATTCAAAAATCAATTTAGGGGGGAAATCCACCCAATAAACATTAGATGATCACCAGGACTAGCTGGCTAAATTAGTCCTATTTGGGCCAGCGAGGAGACCAGGGGAGAATTAGCTGTGGTTTTTGGGTTCTGAATCGTTCGGCTTCTGAGATACTCGAGAATCGAGGTCCCACTGTTCCAGCACAGACGCCCTATCAGAAAAAGGTGGCAACTTCTTGCCTTGCAGGGGGTTGGACTAGATGATCCTTGGGTTCCCTTCCAACTCTGCCGTTCTACGATTCTATGATCTGTCGGCAGAGAGGATTTATACAGAACGCCAAGGAAGGCATTGGAGCAAGTAGGTATGAGACAAGACTGCCCCTTCAGTTTTATTATTATTATTTACCGTATTTTTCGCTCTATAGGACACACTTTTCCCCCTCCAAAAATGAAGGGGAAATGTGTGTGCGTCCTATGGGGCGAATGCAGGCTCCTTGGCTTCAGCGATAGCAACGCGAAGCCTCCGAAGCCTGCGCTCCGGAGGCTTCGCATTGCTTTTGCTGAAGCCAGGAGAGTCTGGTCTTTGAGGCTGGCGGTGGGGGAAAGCAGCGCTTCCCCCCACTGCCAACTCCACGAGCTCGGTCGAAAAGCCCGCAGGAGCTGCACGCTCTTTAAAGGATGCGCGGCTCCTGTGGGCTTTTGCGGGAGATGGGGGAATTCCCCCACCTCCCATAATAGCAGGGAGAAGGTCTGGGAGAAGCGCATAGGCTGCGTGCAGCCTGTCCGCTGCTCCCAGAGCTGGGGGGGGGAATCATATTTCCCCCCTTGATTTCCCCCTCTGGAAACTAGGTGCGCCCTATGGTCAGGTGCGCCCTATAGAGCGAAAAATACGGTACTGACCCTGCTCCTAGCAGAAGGCCTGTCACTCACTGCATCTCTTGCAAGAGGCAAATACTGGCCTTGCCTCACGGCTGAATACCTGCGGCTGCTTGAAGAAAATGCACTTTTTGCACACAAATTCCTCTGGAAGGCGAATGCATTTCAATTTGCTTCCACAAAGCTTACCTGGAGGTATTGAATTTTATTATTACGGTCACAGACCAGTTCCAGATCACTTACAATATCAGAAAAATCATAAAACACAACAAGAATACATTGAGTTGCAATTGGGTTTTACAGAGACAATTCAGATTTAACAGCAGTTAAGAATATACATTAAATTTTGCTCACTTAAATATAACCTAAAATTTAAAACCTTTATCATTTTGGTAGTACAGCTTGTTCCCTAAGTTTTATGGCAGTCGCAGAGAATTTGGCCACCCTTAGCGTGATCTCTAGATCCTTGTCCTCTACCAGGAATTTTAGACATTGGAGTTCGGACCCATTTACCTGGAGGTAAGACAATGTCCAATCATTAGTGTGCATTCTTCCTGATTTATTTGAGGGGAGGTTGCACACTGATGGACACTCACTGAGTTGCTTGTACAATGGCTATGTGTTTCCCTGCTAATAATTTGTTCGTTCCAGACCTTTCAGAGCATCCACCTGTCGTTTTCGTAGCTACAGAAAGCCCATTTTTTTAAAAAAAGAAGCGAATTTCTTGCCCCAGGGTGACAGAGTGTTGGGCTTTAATCATGCAAACCTAAATTTCCAGTGTGCAATTATTATTATTCATTGCATTTGCATTTCCAATGAGCTCAAGGCTGCCTCCAGGGTTCTCCCTCTCCTCCATTTAATTCTCACTACAAGCCTGTGAGGCAGGTTAGGCCGACAGGCAGTAATTGGCCATGGGACACCCAGGGAGCTTCGCAGCCGAGTGGAGATTCGAACCCTGATCTCCTAGGTCCCCGTCTGACACTCTAACCACTATGCCACACCTGCTCTCTTGTGTCCCATTTGAGTTGCACCTGCAATATGCTGGCCGTCTGCTGGTGACCTTCAGAATCATAAATGGGAAACTGAAATAAGCTGCAGCCCTAAGTATTCTTAAAAGTTTATTTTGGCAAAATCAAAGAAGTCAAATGCAAGGGACAAAGTTCCCCCTCCTCCAAAGTGAGCTTTGTCCCTTCCATGTCTGCCTGTGGTCAGCTGCTAAAGGCCTGCAAAACAGGCAAAACCCCAAGAGGGCCTGGGGACATCCAAGACGCAATAAATAGTAGGGTAAATAAACACGGCGCATTTTCAAAACGCAGCTGGTGTTTACTGGGAAACTGCCTTGATTCCAGTTAGGGATGAATCTGAGATTCAGTTGGCGTTTAAAGGGCGATCCTACCCTAATCTGCACTTTCTGAAACTTTGCAAACCCAGGCACAGCCACCCATCAAAATTCACACATCTCTGAATTTTGCAATGCAGAACAACAATAGCAGAAGGAATAAATGTATCAAAAAAACAGAAGGGGAAGTTGGGGCAAGTCCTTGGGGTGGGAGGGCGGGAGAGATTTGTTGTTGTTTTTTGTTTTTGCTTTTTTCCATTATGTGATGTCATTATGTTGACTGAATATAAAATTGTAAAATCTAATTAAAAAAAATTTTTTTTTTAAATGAATTTTGCAATGCAGCTCTCCTGCCGAGTAACATGCAACTTTTTCAAAAGGGCACTTGCTGGAGCAAAGTGTGCATAAAAATGCATATGTTAGTGAAACCAGCACGCACCGTATTGTTTATTTTTATCTACTTCGTAAGATTTATATGCCTCTTGATTGCAAAAAAGCCCCCCCAAAAAACACTCAAAGCAGTTTATGAAAGAGATAAAACGATAAGGAAAAATAACAGCAATAATTTAAAACTTTCCGAAATAACAGCCGACTAAAAGCAGATCAAAATCCGCACCAGCTTTCTAAATATCCCAGCAGGCTTGTCGAAACACAAATGCTTTGAGGCAAAATTGCTTTGCGAAACGTGTGCAGCTGGGAGAAATTTGCACTAGAATGCTGACAAAGTTTCACGAGGAACTTGGAAATAAATAAATCACGAACTGGTGTGAAACTGAACTCAGGAAACAGAAAATAAGAAATGAAGAGAAGCCGAAATTTGTCAGATCTGCCCATCCACCTTCAGTCCCGGGAAAGGGATTCCCTGCAGCAGCTCTTAGTCCTTTCTGACTTTCACCGGTTCCCTTTTGCAGAAGGTGATTTTCGTTTCCTGGTAAGGCAGGAGAAATTCCACCTGTGGCTCTTTTCACCTTTCTGCAGACAAGGCAGGTGGATCTTGGAGCGGCTCTGGGTAGATGCAACCAGGAAGTCGCAGCCGCCTTGCCTGTACAAGCAGCCAGCCAGCCGCCCACACTCCTGCTCAGAGTTTGCGCCAAGGAGCTCCGGAGCCCTCCCTTGCCCTGCCGAGAATGGGCCCTTTCCTGCGCTAGGGGGGCGAGCAAAACACGTTAGCCTGGAGGACTCGGCTGCTTTCTCAAGGTGAGTGCTGCTGGCTGTCGTTTTCCACCTGCACGGAGGGAACAGAAAATTGGTTTTGGCTGGAATGAATGAGACAGAGCTGGCAAGCCCAGAGATTTGGCCTCTCCCTACAGATCTGGCTGGGTGGCGATGAAGAGACACTCTGTGCATGCCCAGGGCTGCTTTGTTTTCTTCCTCTCCTCCTCCTCCTCCTCAGGGTGCTCTTTGCTGTCCTGTTTTTACCTGGCGTGTTGTTCTGATAAGACAGGAACATCCCTGCTCTTCCTCCTCAGCTGATAAAATCATGGCTGTGTCTTCTGGCACATTCTCAATATTGTCGCTGCCTTGAACTGAGTAAGAGCACCAGTGGCGTAGCGTGGGTTGTCAGCACCCGGGGCAAGGCAAGTAATTTGCACCCCCTAATCCGTGGATTTGCGCCCCCTAACCCTAACCCCCAGATGTTGCGCCCGGTGTGGCTGGCCCCCCTGCACCCCACGCTACGCCACTGCAGAGCGCTGCTCCATTGACCTCAGTATTCTGAGACTGGCAACAGCAGCTCTCCAGGGTTTCAGGGTCACTGCCAGCCTTACCTGGATAACCCAGGGATCAGACAGGGACGTTCTCCATGCAAGGATGCTCTTTGTTGTTTAGTCGTGTCCGACTCTTCGTGACCCCCTGGACCAGAGCACGCCAGGCACTCCTGTCTTCCACTGCCTCCCGCAGTTTGGTCAAACTCATGCTGGTAGCTTCGAGAACACTGTCCAACCATCTCGTCCTCTGTCGTCCCCTTCTCCTTGTGCCCTCAATCTTTCCCAACATCAGGGTCTTTTCCAGGGAGTCTTCTCTTCTCATGAGGTGGCCAAAGTCTTGGAGCCTCGGGTTCAGGATCTGTCCTTCCAGTGAGCACTCAGGGCTGATTTCCTTCAGAATGGATAGGTTTGAGCTTCTTGCAATCCAAGGGACTCTCAATAGTCTCCTCCAGCACCAGAATTCAAAAGCATCCATTCTTCGGCGATCAGCCTTCTTTATGGTCCACCCCCCACAAAAATGCCAGGGCTACTCTTGCAATAAGAACTCTCCCGTGGGAACAGATCGAAAGCCCATTGAGTTCGGCATCCTCTTTCCTACATCAGCCAACGAGATGCCTCCACAATCTTGAGGTGCGGCTGTGAATTCGAAAGTTTCGCTTTTGCTTCTGATTCACCCAGGACCCAGCCTTTGACAAACATGGTGTTTCAGACAGCAGTGCCCATCAACCCCAGGCAGCAGGTGGGTCTATGCTTGTAGCCAGTGGCTCATCTTGTGGCAGGCAGTTCCACATGGTGTCCCCCCCCCGCCATTTTTTTAAACTGATTTTACAAATTACAACCAAATTATTGCCAAATAAATGCAGTTTTATTTGAGTGGCTTCCCACTCGCCGTTGTCGATGTGTCCTTCGCTTTCGATGTTACCGCGCCGAATATTTTAAATTACCTCCAATTCCACATGTTCCCCACGTGTGACGTTTCTCACACTTAAATAGCGTTCTGTCTTAGAAAATGTCCAGTCATCCCACTCCGACAGGTTGTCTGCCCTCTCAACCAGGGACATACGCAGCGTATATGAATCTCAAGTACCTCTTGCGGCTTGCAGCTGGCACCCTCGTTGTATTGTTTTACATCATAGATAGCAACTGGGACAGAGCTGCTTGGTGCAACATTAAGGCAGATCTGGTTCAGATTTGGAGCTCTCCTGGAGCAGACACAGGTGGATAACATAGGGAGATGGAAGCGAGACAGTCCTTGCTGGCTGCATAGCAATGTCTCTCCTGGCGCCGCGATTAGAGAAGCAAATTGCGCCTTGTCTAATTTCCATCTCTCTTTATTAATCCCTCCGAACCTGGTGGGGTGGGCAGTGGGGGGAAAGGAGCACACTGAGAGCATCCAATAACACGTTAGTGAGATAATTTAATGTACTTTCCTGCCTCTCAGGCAAGGCTTGGCATTCCAACTGAGGCCTTGGAGCTGGGAAGAAGTCTTCGCTGTCAATCGTCCCCAAATAAGAGGGGCAAAAGACACAGGTGGGCCCAGGGCTGTCTTAAGCATATGCGGCACCGGGGTGCAAAGAACTGCCTAGCTCCCCTGGACTCAACTCTTGGGCCCCGGACTCTTGGCCTGGCGCCCCTGAGAGCCCAGCGCCCAGGTGCCCCGCACCCCTAGTGGCTATGGATAAGACGGCCCTGGGTGGGCCTCTTTTCGGCTAGCAGTCGCTAAGGCCACCTCATTCTTTGATCTGCCCCATGCGTTCTGTCCACACATGAGCCAGTGTGGCCTAGTGGTTAGAGTGTTGAACAAGGACCTGGGAGATCAGGGTTCAAATCCTCTCTCAGCCACAAAGCTGAGTGGGTGAACTTGGGCCAGTCGCTCACTCTCAGCCTAACCTATCTCACAGAGCTGTTGTGAAAGGTGAGGTATAAATTCAATAAACAAGTAAATAGAAAGGAAAATATCATAATGTTGTTGTCCAATCCATGGCACAACTGCACTTGGAATACTGTGTACAGTTGTGGTTGCTGCACCTAAAATACAACAACAACAATACTATTGTAGAGCAGGGAAAGGTTCAGGAGAGGGCAACTGAAATGGCCAAAAGGATGGAGCAAGTCCTCTAGTGGGAAAGGCAGCAGCATTTGGGGGGCTTTTTATTTCAGGAAAAAATGGTACATAAAAGGAGGGACGAGATTAGTTCATAAAATTATGCACGGCCCAGAGAATGTGCATAGAAAAGTTTTCCTCCTCTCCGTCATAAAGCTGGAATGTTGGAAGGTACAAGACAAAATAAAGGACTTCTTCATGGAGTGCAGAGTTAAACTGTGGAACTCCCTGCCACAGTGATGCCCACCAACCTAGATAGCTTTAGAAGAGGATTAGACAAATTCATGGAGGAGGAGAGGGCTCTCTGTGGTTACTGGTCACAACGGCTATTTTCTCCCTCCACTGTTGGAAGCTGAAAGGTGCTTGCTAGCAATTAGAGGTGAGGAGAGCTCTGCTGTTGCACCCAAGTCCTGCCTGCGGACTTCCCATGGACACCTGGCTAGCTGCCGTGAGAATAGGATGCTGGACTAGAGAATCGGTCTCTTGTTATAATAATATAATAATTTATTATTTATACCCCACCCATCTGGCTGGGTTCCCCCCAGCCACTCTGGGCGGCTTCCAACAGAACACTAAAATACAATAACCTATTAAACATTAAAAGCTTCCCTAAACAGGGCTGCCTTCAGATGTCTTTTAAAAGTCTGGTAGTTGTTCTTCTCTTTGACATCTGGTGGGAGGGCGTTCCACAGGGCGGGCGCCACCACTGAGAAGGCCCTGCACCTGGATCCGTGTAACTTGGCTTCTTGCAGGGAGGGAACCGCCAGAAGGCCCTCGGAGCTGGACCTCAGTGTCTGGGCAGAACGATGGGGGTGGAGACGCTCCTTCAGGTATACAGTACCAATGCCATTTAGGGCTCTAAAGGTCAGCACCAACACTCTGAATTGTGCTCGGAAACGTACTGGGAGCCAATTTGGTCTTTCAAGACTGGTGTTATGTGGTCTCGGCAGCCGCTCCCAGTCACCAGCCTAGCTGCCGCATTCTGGATTGTTATGTCTTTACAGGGCGAAGCACAGATAGGAGGGATTTAACAAGAGTTGGAAGGGATTCTAAGATCCATCCAGTTGATCTAGTAGGAGATGTTTCTCCTTGCAGGGTGAAGTTTGACATTCTGTAGGGAAGTACAGGGCCGCTTAATTTGTGACCCTTTGACTAATGGGCTTTTCCAACTCCTGGCAGCAGGGAGCTGTGGCCAGTCCCAGATGCTGTCCCTGTGTGAGATGCGCAGCCATAATGCATTGACTGTGTGCACACATAGAGCCTTTTGCACCACTAAAAACACATAACATGTGACGTGGACCCAGGGAACAGAGCGAATTGCAGGGCAATCCTATTCATCATATGTGAATGTGAATCCTGATTAATTCTTTGCAGCTTACTCACAAGGGCAGCCTTACTCAGCTTAGGAAACACATAATAATAATAATAATAATAATAATAATAATAATAATAATAATAATAATTTATTTATTTATTTATACCCCGCCCATCTGCCTGGGTTTCCCCAGCCACTCTGGGCGACTTCCAACAAAATGTTAAAATACAATAGTCTGTTAAACATTAAAAGCTTCCCTAAACAGGGCTGCCTTCAGATGTCTTCTAAAAGTCTGGTAGTTCTTTTTCTCTTTGACATCTGGTGGGAGGGTGTTCCACAGGGCGGGTGCCACCACCGAGAAGGCCCTCTGCCTGGTTCCCTGTAACTTGGCTTCTCGCAG
The DNA here is from genome assembly GCF_964270895.1 of Podarcis filfolensis. Classification (NCBI taxonomy): domain Eukaryota; kingdom Metazoa; phylum Chordata; class Lepidosauria; order Squamata; family Lacertidae; genus Podarcis; species Podarcis filfolensis. The sequence continues at coordinate 118,777,519 of NC_139606.1, forward strand.
CGAGGGAACTGCCAGAAGCCCCTCAGCGCTGGACCTCAGTGTCTGAGCAGAATGATGGGTTCTTTTTGATGTAGGCAGTGGCATGAAATACTTGCTAACTGAGAAACCCTGAGGTCCGTGTTCGGGTACAGCACTGGAGATAAAAGCAGAAGGCAGAGTGAGGATCCACTCTGATGCTATTCCTTTCCCCATTTTGCTTTGGGTATAAATCCATAAACCTGCTGGCAGGCTGCTGAGCGGTCATTTTGCACTTGGTTGCCTGGGCTGGATTTCCTTGCACTGTCTTGGGCTCTTGGTTCATCTAGCTCTGTTGCCTACACTGGCTGACAGAATCACAGAACTATAGAGTTGTGAGGGACCCTCAAGGAGCATCTAGTCCAACCCGCTGTGATGCAGGGATGACAGCCAAAGGATCTCTGACAGCTAGAAGATACGTTCAAAAATACAATAATAGTTTTGACTCTGTGCTAGCATTCGAGTGATAAAGGAAGTAAAAGGAGGCGGATAACAATTAAGGATTTATTATGTTTTCAGAATGTATTGGAAAATTTATATAGAAAGGTTTATTGTTTTGTGTACATTCGATTGTAAGATAAAACATATGCGAAGGGACTTGACAGGAAGTCAAAATTGGAAAGATTTTGTAAGATAAAAGGGGGAAAATATTTACTTTCATTATTATCAATTTGTGTGTGTGTGTGTCTGTACATATGTGTTTTTTTGTATGGAATGTTTGGGAGGAAATAAGACGGTAAATAACAAATAAACTAAATATTGATGTATGTAATTTTTAGTTCTCGGTTGTGTTTGGTGCTAGTGTGGTTGTGGTGTTTTTTGTAACATGGAATCGTTCAATAAAAATTATTATTATTAAAAAAAAGGGATCCCTGGCAGCTGGCCAACCAACCTCTGCTTAAAAACCTTGCAGGAAGGAGAGCCCTCCGCTAATCCATCAGATTCCTCTCTTTCGCCTCTTCACCCTTTTCTTCCTTTCCGACACCGGCATTTGTTTGCCAGCCAGCCAGAACTGGGAGTGACAATCAACAAGCTGCAGATCACACATTGCTCCCTTGGGCTCACCCAAACCGGATAGTCCTGTTTGTCGTTTGCAGGAGACGCCTCTTGGGTGACTTCAAATACAGCCTCTTCTTCCTGGTGGGTCCCTGAGCTGGACTCCTCTCAGTCCCAGGAGGAATAAAGGACATCTCTCTCTTTTTTTAAGGGACACGGGTGGTGCTGTGGGTTAAACCACAGAGCCTAGGACTTGCCGATCAGAAGGTCGGCGGTTCGAATCCCCGTGACGGGGTGAGCTCCCGTTGCTCGGTCCCTGCTCCTGCCAACCTAGCCGTTCGAAAGCACATCCAAGTGCAAGTAGATAAATAGGTACCACTCCAGTAGGAAGGTAAACGGCATTTCCATGCGCTGCTCTGGTTCGCCAGAAGCGGCTTAGTCATGCTGGCCACATGACCTGGAAGCTGTATGCTGGCTCCCTCAGCCAGTAAAGCAAGATGAGCGCCGCAATCCCAGAGTCAGCCATGACTGGACCTAATGGTCAGGGGTCCCTTTACCTTACCTCTCTCTTTTAAAAAGCAATCACAATCTCCCAAGGATGCCTGCTGGCCATAATCTGTGCCTCTTCCTCCTCGCCTCTGTTATTCATCCAGCGCTCCTTTTCCTAATCTCCGGTCGTCTCTGAAGTAGCATGAGCAGGCAGCCAGGGCTTTCGTTCATCTGTTTCTTCCAGGGACATGTGTCAGGGTCATAGGATGGACGGGCGGAGAGGGAGAGAGAAAGCGAGAGTGGGGTGTCCAGTTTAAAGGTCCCACTTGGACGTTGCCTCTCCAGCACTCATAGAGTCCTAGAATTGCAATTCCAATAATAATAATAATAATAATAATAATAATAATAATAATAATAATAATTTATTATTTGTACCCTGCCCATCTGGCTGGGTTTCCCCAGCCACTCTGGGCAGCTTCCAACAAAGATTAAAAATACACTAAAATGTCACGCATTAAAAACTTCCCTGAACAGGGCTGCCTTCAGATGTCTTCTGAATGTCAGGTAGTTGTTTATCTCTTTGACATCTGATGGGAGGGCGTTCCACAGGGCGGGTGCCACTACCGAGAAGGCCCTCTGTCAGGTTCCCTGTAACTTGGCTTCTCGCAATGAGGGAACCGCCAGAAGGCCCTCGGCGCTGGACCTCAGTGTCCGGGCAGAACGATGGGGGTGGAGACGCTCCTTCAGGTATACTGGGCCGAGGCCGTTTAGGGCTTTAAAGGTCAGCACCAACACTTTGAATTGTGCTCGGAAACGTACTGGGAGCCAATGTAGGTCTTTCAAGACCAGTGTTATGTGGTCTTGGCGGCCGCTCCCAGTCACTAGCCTAGATGCCACATTCTGGATTAGTTGTAGTTTCCAGGTCACCTTCAACATGCCCAGTTTATAGGTCCCACTTGGACACTGGCTCTCCAGCCCTCATAGAATCCTAGAATTGCAATTCCAAGACTGCTGTGGCCGACATCTTTGAACCATCCGGTCCTGCGTCAACAAGGATGCTGTTAGATTCCTCTTGAAAGTCAATAAACTGGGAGACAGAAGCACCACACTCACCCTGCTATATTCAAACCTTTTAGCTGCAGATGCCTTTGATGGAATGGGGTTCTCCACCACTGAGCCATTATGGGCCAGCAGACAGCCAGTAGGGTGTTGAGTGTTGGGCTGTGACCAGGAAGAGACAGGGTCTCACTTGATCCTGAAGCCCCCTGGATCTTGGGGGCCAGTCCCAACGCCTCTCGGTCTAACCAACTGACCTCGTAGGGTTGTTGTGTGGATGAAATGAGGAGCGGAAGAACCACGTACGCTGCTATGTGCTCCTTGTAGAAAAAGTTGGCACATCAATTCAAATAAAATAAAATTTGCGCAGATTTAAAACCTTCTGTTGGCCTGTGCTTTATAGAACACCCTCCCACCAGATGTCAAAGAGAAAAACAACTACAGTGGTACCTCGGGTTATGGATGCTTCAGGTTACATACTCTGCTAACCCAGAAATAGTACTTCGGGTTAAGAACTTTGCTTCAGGGTGAGAACAGAATTTGTGCAGCGGCAGCGGGAGGCCCTATTGGCTAAAGTGGTACCTCAGGTTAAGAACAGTTTCAAGTTAAGAGCGGACCTCCAGAACAAATTAAGTTCTTAACCCGAGGTACCACTGTACCAGACTTTTAGAAGACATCTGAAGGCAGCCCTGTTTAGGGAAACTTTTAATGTTTAATAGACTATTGTATTTTAATATTCTGTTGGAAGCCGCCCAGAGTGGCTGGGGACACCTAGCCAGATGGGTGAGGAATTGTTGTTGTTGTTTAGTCGTTTAGTCATGTCCGACTCTTCGTGACCCCATGGACCAGAGCATGCCAGGCACTCCTGTCTTCCACTGCCTCCCGCAGTTGGGTCAAACTCATGCTGGTAGCTTCGAGAACACTGTCCAACCATCTGGTCCTCTGTCGTCCCCTTCTCCTTGTGCCCTCCATCTTTCCCAACATCAGGGTCTTTTCCAGGGAGTCTTCTCTTCTCATGAGGTGGCCAAAGTCTTGGAGCCTCAGCTTCAGGATCTGTTCTTCCAGGGAGCACTCAGGGCTGATTTCCTTCAGAATGGAGAGGTTTGATCTTCTTGCAGTCCATGGGACTCTTAAGAGTCTCCTCCAGCACCAGAATTCAAAAGCATCCATTCTTTGGCCATCAGCCTTGTTTATGGTCCAGCTCTCACTTCCATACATCACTACTGGGAAAACCATAGCTTTAACTATACGGACCTTTGTTGGCAAGGTGATGTCTCTACTTTTTAAGATGCTGTCTAGGTTTGTCATTGCTTGGGCGAGGTATAAATAATAAATTATTATTATTATTATTATTATTATTATTATTGTTATTGTTATTGTTATTATTATTATTATTACAGCCATTATATTCCTGCCTATTGATATGTAGCAACTGCCTTTAGCTGTTCTCTTTCCGGTGCCTCCTAACAGCAATCTTGTTCAGGCAAGCCCACCCAGATCCTTAGAAAGCTGGTGTGGTTTTAATCTCTTTTAGCATTTTGACTTTTTATGTTTCGGAGTACGCTTCTAAACCTTTCTTGCGATACGATAGACGATAATCTTTATTGTCAATGTCCCATACAGAACAACGAAATTGAAAACATCTACATCAGACATTCAAAAACCATATATATTTTTTGTAAACCTTGAAGGCTTTTTGTTTGCTTGTTGGCTTGCTTGTTGTATTTTTGCAACCGAGCGGTATATAAATTTTATCAAACAGATGAAAGAAACAAACCATTCCTCTCTTTCCCCTCTCAGTTTCGCTTCCCTCCTTTCCCGTGAGTGTATGGCTCCTTCGCTGGAAGAGAAGACAGAGACTGCAACCTCTCCCAGGCCCCCGCCTGCCCCCCATGTGTGGGGCTTGGGGGCTGTGGCTTCCGTTGCCCCCCTTATCTTGCTGCTGCTGCTCTGCTTCCCCTTCAAAAGGTAGGTGGCAGCCTTGGGGCATCACAGTGGGGCTGTGTTCAGGGTCCTGGGACACGTAGGAGAACCTGGACGCAGGGGAGGGTTGTCCCTCCAGGCCAGCGTGTCCTGCAACTGACAGCATGTAAAAATAACACAGTTTACATAAAATCACAATCAATTAATTAAAATATATTCAAAAATCAATTCATTCTAAAATCAGTTCAGAGTCAAATTCATGGCAACCATTGGGCTAGAGTTCTGTGAGGATTACAGAAGGAGGGGGTCAGACTGTGCCTTGGCCAAAGGCCTGGTGGAACAGCTCTGTCTTGCAGGCCCTGCGGAAAGATGTCAAGTCCCGCAGGGCCCTAGTCTCTTGGGACAGAGCGTTCCACCAGACTGGGGCCACGGCCGAAAAAGCCCTGGCTCTGGTTGAGGCCAGCCTAACCTCCCTGTGGCCTGGGACCTCCAAGATGTTTTTGTTTGAAGACCGTAAGTTCCTCTGTGGGGCATACCAGGAGAGGCGGTCCCGTAGGTACGAGGGTCCTAGGCCGTATAGGGATTTAAAGGTTAAAACCAGCACCTTAAACCTGATCCTGTACTCCACTGGGAGCCAGTGCAGCTGGTATAGCACCGGGTGAATGTGATCCCGCGGCGAGGACCCCGTAAGGCATTCTGCACCCGCTGGAGTTTCTGGGTCAGTCTCAAGGGCAGCCCCACGTAGAGCGAGTTACAATAATCCAGTCTGGAGGTGACCGTCGCGTGGATCACAGTGGCTAGGTCAGGACGAGAGAGGTAAGGAGCCAACTGCTTAGCTTGGCGGAGATGGAAAAATGCCGCCTTTGTTATAGCTTTAATCTGGACCATCCGCACGTCATTCTGGTTTAATAGTTGTTCAACGGTGCCTCCCCGGTGTTAACACATTCTCGCCACAACGAAGGCAGGATCCCACCCACTTATCAGCATACGTGATATGAAGAGGTACAGGATTTCAGCAGGAATCCACGGGGCACGCTTTGACTGGAAACAAAGCAAAGTCCAAACTTCGAGGGGTTAACTACAGTCCCCGGTTACAGGTTTTAAATGTGCATTGGATGGGATGATGGGATTTAAATGTATAGTGTAGATCACAGAATCATAGAATTGTAGGAAGGTAGCCCATCTAGGTCAGGGTTTCCCAAACGTGGGTCTTCAGCTGTTATTCGGCTATGATTCCCTTCATCCCTTGCCACTGGTCCTGCTAGCTAGCTAGGGATGATGGGAGTTGTAGTCCAACAATAGCTGGAGACTCAGGTTTGGGAAACTCTGATCTGGGCTAACCTCCTGCAATGTGGGAAAGTATCAACTAAAGCAGCAGTTCTCAACCTGTGGGTCCCCAGATGTTGTTGGACTACAACTCCCATCATCCCTGAGCTCTGGCTTTGCTAGCTAGGGGTGATGGGAGTTGTAGTTCAACAACATCTGGGGACCCACAGGTTGAGAAAGGCTTAACTAAAGGATCCAAGACAGATGGCCATCCAGTCTCTGCTTAGAAACCTCCCCAGCTTCTTCAACCGTTCCTCATCAGGCTTGGTTTTCAGACCCTTGATCTCCCTGCTCTGCACATATTCAATATCCTTCTTAAACTGGGGTTCCCAGAACTGGACGCAGAACTAACCTGGGGTCTGACCAAATTTGTGGCTTTTGCTGCCTCTGATTTGGCAGTCTTGAGTGAAGTTTCTAGTGAATTTGTATGGGCAACTTGGCCACTTACCCAGATGCTGGATAGCCCAAGAGACTTCCTGAGTCGTGCTTTGATCTCAGGGCCTCAGGGTCTGAACCATGTTTTCGATGGCATCGCAAGGAGCATGCAGTAAATCTCTTGACTCAAAAGCCGAGCAAATGTCTCTCTCTCTCTCTCTGTTGCAGGAAAAAACGGCAATTATCAACCCGAACTTTTAAGAGGGACCCATCAGATCTCATCAGCGTGGTGAGTCCTTCCAGTGTCTGTCTCTAGGGGAGGTTTGGAAACGCCAGCCAGATGCTGTCCACATCCTAAGGCAGCCTTTGCCAACCCGGCACCCTTCAGAAGTTCTGAGCTAGAACTCCCACCAGCCCTAGGCAGTAGCGCTTTGACCGTTTCCTTCCTCGTGATGCTTGCGGCTGATTGGAGATTTGGCCGCCAAATATTTGGAGGGCGCCATGTTGGGGAAACGTGGGGAGCCAGCTGGCATTTGTGAAAAGCATGGCGGCAAGACTCTGAGCCCCCCCCCAGCAGTTATGCCTTTGATCTCTTAAATCCAACACCGGGGGGGGGGGTCTCCAGAATTTTAAGGCACATTTGGTTTCCGAGCACAATTCAAAGTGTTGGTGCTGACCTTTAAAGCCCTAAATGGCCTCGGTCCTGTATACCTGAAGGAGCGTCTCCACCCCCATCGTTCTGCCCAGAAACTGAGGTCCAGCTCCGAGGGCCTTCTGGCGGTTCCCTCACTGCAAGAAGTGAGGTTACAGGGATCCAGGCAGAGGGCCTTCTCGGTGGTGGCACCTGCCCTGTGGAACGCCCTCCCACCAGAGATAAACAACTACCAGACTTTTAGAAAACATCTGAAGGCAGCCCTGTTTAGGGAAGCTTTTAATGTTTGATGTATTACGGTATTTTGATATTTTGTTGGAAGCCGCCCAGAGTGGCTGGGGAAGCCCGGCCAGATGGGCGGGGTATAAATAATAAATTATTATTATTATTATTATTATTATTATTATTATTATTATTATTATTATTATTATTATTATATTTGAGTGAGTGCCATGGATGTCAACCCTCCTGGTCACGTTTCTCTCTCACCTCTTCCCCCCCCAATCTCTCCTCCCCCCAGACAACTTGGAGATTTTATCATTTTATTCTACAGTCGTACCTTGGTTCTCGATCGGAATCTGTTCCAGAAGTCAGTTCGACTTCTGAAAACGTTCAAAAACCAAGGCGCAGCTTCTGATTGGCTGCAGCCATTTTCTACATTCAGTCGGAAGCCGCGGAAGCCGAGTCAGACATTTGGCTTCCGAAAAACGTTCGCAAACCAGGAGTCAAGACGTTTGAGTCACAAGCTGTTTGAGAGCCAAGGTACGACTGTATTTGTTTGAGTCAGCCATTTAGAAGTTTTATTCCTTTATAAGAAAGCACATAAAAGTTGCAGTCCTCAAGGCACCCAGGTTCCAAGGTGCACAGGGCTTCAAAGGTCAGAACCAGCATCGTGACTTTTTGCTTAGAAACAGGCTAGCAGACCTGTTTTCTTTTTCCCTTTTCGGGTCTCTTCTCCTCTAGGGTGCTGCTGTGCATTTGAGTTGTTTGGTACTCCTGCGCTGTCTCTTAAACAGTTTTTTAAGCTGCCTGTGAGCTTTGGAGGAGTCGGGAATACAAAACAAATAAGAATGTGTGCCTTTCTGCTGCTCCTTTGATAAACTGGACAGGTAAATTATTAACTCTTAGAGTCAACCTAGATGCTGCACGGCGGCTTGCAATCTGTGACCTTAACTACAGTATTTTAAAAACACCAATTGCCCGTGTTGTTGGGGTGTGTGTGTTTGTGTGTGTAACCCTACCATGCAGTTAGGGGATTTTAACCAATAGGGACCCCCTTTAGGGTCCCAATTGAGACACATGGCTATTTATTCTGGCAGTTTTCATACTGGAAAAAGAGAAGTCCACTTAATGGAAACTTCCTACCTAGTTAATTTGCCAGCATTAAGGCCTTAAGTGTGCAGTTGTGTGTGTGTGTGTGTGTGTGTGTGTGTGTGTGTGTGTATATATATATATATATATATATATATATATATATATATATATACAACTTTAACCTAGATGGAGAGTGCAGAGTATTCACATCCTAAGAGGGTCTTGTTGCTTCCACTGCTGCAGCCTCCAGTTCCAAGAGACCCCAAACATTACGTCTGCAGCGCTAAACAAACTAAAGAAACTCCAGCGGGTGCAGAATGCCGTGGCGAGACTCCTTACAGGGTCCTCACCACGGGATCACATTCGCCCAGTCCTATACCAGCTGCACTGGCTCCCGGTGGAGTACAGGATCAGGTTTAAGGTGCTGGTTTTAACCTTTAAAGCCCTATACCGTCTAGGACCCTTGTACCTACGGGACCGCCTCTCCTGGTATGTCCCATGGAGGACCTTACGGCCTTCAAACAAAAACATCTTGGAGGTCCTGGGCCACAGGGAGGTTAGGCTGGCCTCAACCAGAGCAGGGCTTTTTTGGCCGTGGCTCTGATCTGGTGGAACGCTCTGTCACAAGAGACTAGGGCCCTGTAGGACTTGACATCTTGACACGACTAAACAACTAAACAACAACAACAACTATGTTCTCCACCCTGTACTCAAGGCCTGGAAAAAGTTTGGGAACCACGGATCTAACTCACTATTCTCTATTGCAGGGGGTTCTTAACCTGTGGTCCATGGGCCCCCCGGGATTCCATGGGCTTCAGGGGGTCCTTGAAGGAAATCAGTCCCCAGTGCATTAAAATAAACATGTGTTCAACATTTGTGTGTGCATGTGCACACTTTTTTCTGCCTAGCGGCTTCGTAGCCTCCATTGTGTTCCCAAAGGGGCCTGTGACCCTGTTATGTACTGAGTTGAATAGGATCCAAACTGCAGCAGTCTGATTGGTCCTAGAACAATAGGATCCAAAAGGCAGCAGTCTGATTGGTCCTAGAACAATACAGCAGTATGATTGGTTGGCAGGAACCACCCAATCATGCTCCAGATAGAAGTGAATCCACAACCTGATTGGCTTACAGTCGAATTCCGGAATTAGCCAATCATGTGCAGCCCATTGTGTAAATAATGTATATAAAGCAGATACTTTGAAGGGACATTCATTCATTCCTCCTCACCACTATGAGCTGAATAAATAGCATGAAATCACTTTGCGACTCTGAGTATATTTCAGACCCCAAAAAGGTTAAGAGCCACTGGTATGCCCTGGCTGGCAGCAGATATATTGTGTTCGAAACATGGGGTGTTGTCCCAGATATCGGTCATCGAACCTGGGACTTGCTATACGCAAAGCAGATGCTCTTCCCGTGAGACCCGTTCCCAAGGCATTAGGAGGCATCGTTCTTCTCCCACGTGCCTCCTCCCAGTGGTAAATGGGTCGGCTCCTCTGGTTCCTCCGTTCCTCAGAAAGGCATGTTGAAGCTGGCGTTTGCCACTAAGTGGCAGCATATACTCAGCTCTGTGGTTTACCGTTCCTTTCGCTTGTGATTAAGAACAGGCCAGGCCAGACCAGCCAGATGCCTTTAAAATACACACACACCAAGCCCAAGATGCATCTAGGAAACTTATAAGTTTGTGCAGGAGTCGCTGTTTGTAGGTGGCACCCAGTTGTATACTGCCAAATGCAGCTTGCAGAGTTCAGTTTGGACCTGGGCTTTTGCACAAAGAACCCACTTTCCCCAAAGCCTTTTTGTGCACTAGAAAGAGTAAGATAACAATTGCTTGGCGTGAAGCCTTGCAGTCACGTACAATCATAGAATTGTAGTGCTGGAAGGGGCCCCGGGGGTCAAAAGTGCAAACAAACCAGGGCACCAGAGTGGCAAAGGATCAGATGGGGTGTGTTTTCCAGGAAGTAACAGAGCAAGAAATGTACCCATCTCATTTTTAGGTGTCTGTCTCTTCTTATGGCGCAAAGCTATCCCACTCCACAAACATCTAAAGAGCCAATTGCACAGAATGGTGATAAGTGAATGTTTGGTTAACAGCACAGCTTAAATGAAGGCTGGGCAGTCTGATTTAGGGAACAACTCGCTTTCTCCTGGCAAATTTGGGCTCCAGGCTCATTACCCCCTCAGCCTCTTCCTTTTGCACCAGAAGGAGAAGGCAAGCACCCCTGAAATGGCCCTGGGAACAGCTGCTGCGCTTTGGAGCTCCAATTCTGACTGAGCATCCTTTTTTTTTTTGCTCCAGAGCCTTCCCCACAAAAACCTGCTCTTTAAAGCTGAATTGGAGCAAACAGCAGTCCGAGGAAAACTCTTTCTGCCATGAAGGAAGTCCAGGTGTATTTTGTCTGGATGCAGCCAAAGGAAACCCACTTTCAGCAGGATGTTCACAGCACTGCGTCTTGATTTGCCAGAGGTGTCACCTTATCCTTCAACTTTTTAAATTTTTCTTTCATTCCTTCTTATGCAGACGAGACTGGGAGACCGGCTGAGGCCAGCTGAGAAGACCTTTGAAGATGGAGAGTTGCACAACAGTAAGTGGGCAGTATGAGAGGGGATTTCTCCATGCTTGAAATGTGCTGTTTATAAGAGTGACATGTTAGCAAGTCGTCTTTCTGCAATAGATTCCAAGGGAATCCCTTAAATCAAGTAAAGCAACACAGTGGAACCTTCGTTCTCGAACTTAATCCATTCTGGAAGTCTGTTCAACTCACAAAACGTTCGAAAACCAAGGCGCGGCTTCCGATTGGTGCAGGCGCCCTGGAAACAATAGCCTACAGCCACATTGGATGTTCGGCTTCTGAAAAAAAACTTTCAAAAACCGGAACACTTACTTCCAGGTTTTCGGAGATCGGGAGCCGATTTGTTCGTCAACTAAGCCGTTCGAGAACCAAGGTTCTACTGTATTCAATGATCCATTGGAATATAATAGTAAAGTAAACAGTACAATTACATATCTTCAAATAATAAATAGTTTGCACTTAGCAATTACAACAATTACTAAACTGTAATCAATAAAAATAATGGTAAGTCACAATGTATAAAACCACAAAACCATGTGACAGGATCAAACTGTGAAACAAGGACACACACTATATATATATATATATATATATATATGTATGTATGTATGTATATATATATCCCTGAACTCCTCTTTTCTCTCCCGGCTGCTTCTTGTTGTTGTTGTTTAGTTGTTTAGTCGTGTCCGACTCTTTGTGACCCATGGACCAGAGCATGCCATCTCGTCCTCTGTCGTCCCCTTCTCCTTGTGCCCTCCATCTTTCCCAACATCAGGGTCTTTTCCAGGGAGTCTTCTCTTCTCCTGAGGTGGCCAAAGTCTTGGAGCCTCAGCTTCAGGATCTGTCCTTCCAGTGAGCACTCAGGGCTGATTTCCTTCAGAATGGAGAGGTTTGATTTTCTTGTGGTCCATGGGACTCTCAAGAGTCTCCTCCAGCACCAGAATTCAAAAGCATCAATTCTTCAGATATTAGTCTTCCATATGGTCCACCTCTCACTTCCATACATCACTACTGGGAAAACTATAGATTTAGCTATATGGACCTTTGTCGGCAAGGTGATGTCTCTGCTTTTTGAGATGCTGTCTAGATTTAGTCATTGCTTTTCTCCCAGGAAGGTAGTGTGGTTAGCCGTACTCATAGAATGATAGAGTTGGAAGGGACCCTGACAATCATCTAGTCCAGGTACTTCCAACTCCAAAGAGACTGCGATCTGCCTTCTACTGCTTCTAGTGAGAGCCAGTGTGGTGTAGTGGTTAAGAGTGGTGGACTCGTAATCTGGTGAACCGGGTTCGCATCTCCGCTCCTCCACATGCAGCTGCTGGGTGACCTTGGGCTAGTCACACTTCTCTGAAGTCTCTCAGCCCCACTCACCTCACAGAGTGTTTGTTGTGGGGGAGGAAGGGAAAGGAGAATGTGAACCGCTTTGAGACTCCTTCGGGTAGTGATAAAGCGGGATATCAAATCCAAACTCTTCTTCTTCTCTTCTTCTCTCAAAGTCATGGTCTGGGAAAGGCTCCCAGGGCTGGATGTTGGCGCAAGACAGGTGGCGAAAGCCTTTCTCATCCGCAGGAGCGTGAGAAAGTGTTTTGCTTGACACCCCCCAGCCCGTCCCTCCACACCTTTGGCCGGGAACTCAGGGCAGCCGGCAGCAAAGGGGAAAGCTCTCTTTCCTGTTGGAACAATAGCCTCCCATCTGCAAATAGCTCGAGGCCTTGCAGGCAAACGGTGCGCCTGTTTCTGCACACACATGTGCTTCCCTTCCAGTCCTGGAGTCGGTGTCTGAGGCAGCGGCTTCTCAGCTTTCGGAAAGTGAAAGCTCTTTCGGTTCAGCCTCCAGACTCGTTTGCTTCGCCTACGATTACGGGGAGAAAACAAAGGCCTCTGATTCAATGCTCCCAATAGCTCAGATAATATTCTTTGCTGCGTACTAACAGCAAATGCACCAGGGTGTTCCCTATCACAAGTCTCGATGGCAGAGGGCAGATTTCCCCACAGATTTGCTCCGCTTATAGAGCCTAATCAGGGCATCTCCTGTTTAAACCTGATATAGATAATGTTTGCTGAACCTAAGCTCTCAGCTGAAACTCAGTGTAGACTCTTTCAGGTGAACTTTGCTAAACCTGAGCTGCTGCACCGCCTTCTATTTTGATCAGGCAGCTCAGGTTTTGCAAGACTTCATTGTTTCAGCAAGGCTGCAGTTTTCAGCAGACTTACTTGTCCAATGCAACTCAGCAGGACTCTCTGAGTAAACATGCAAAGGGGCCATATTGTAAGGGGCTAAGGGCTTATCGCCACTTCCTCTTATCCCGCTGCTCAAAAGTGTGCAATCGGAGCAAATGGCAATCCGGGTTTTCTCTGTATTGATGTTTGTTCCGATTTAGCACTGAAGAGCAGGTTTTCCCTGGGAACAGGAACAGGGCAAGGGGGAAACCACTCATGCCCTAATTTGGATAGTGGTTTGCTTTGACTTAGCATAGGGTTAGTCAAATGGGTCAGTTCTGGTTTCTCTCATAGTTCCAGTCTTCATTTCCATATCAGTTCACTTAAAAAAAAAAAAAATGTCATGCAAACTACTAGCATTTTAGTGTGAATTTTTCCAGAATACATATTTTCCCCCAAAAGCAATTTCCTGCAGTACAGGGCCGTCTTTACCCGGGGGTGCAAGGGGTGCAAGGCACCCAGGCACTGAATTCAGGGGGGGGGTGCCAAATGTATACCTACTGTATACCAGTCCCTCTCGATTGCCGGCAGTGAAAAGCAATGGAGCGGAAGTCCCTCTCCCACCGTCTCTCTGTTAGTCCGTAGCGTCAAATATTCCCAACGAGTAAGGAAACAAAAGCAGTTTTTCTTGCTGTGTCGTTGTTACAAGTGAGCGATCCCCCCCCAAAAAAGTTCAACAACTTTTTTGAGTTTGCCCCCTAAAAAGGCCAACAACTTTGGCTTCCCCCATCCCAAAAAGCTCAATAAAAGTTAATTTGGGGGCGACTAAACTAAATTTGGGGGCGCTGGGCGGATCTTTACACCCTGGCAGCACATATGCTAAAGACGGCCCAGCTGCAGTCTAGTACATTTGTGTGTATTATTTTCACCAACATGGGTCTTTCAATGTACACTTCACCCCAGGATATGCCGTTTTCGGGTGGCGCTGTGGGTTAAACCACAGAGTCTAGGACTTGCCGATCAGAAGGTCGGCGGTTCGAATCCCTGTGATGGGGTGAGCTCCCATTGCTCGGTCGCTGCTCCTGCCAACCTACCAGTTCAAAAGCATGTCAAAGTGCAAGTAGATAAATAGGTACTGCTCCGGCGGGAAGGTAAACGGCGTTTCCGTGCGCTGCTCTGGTTCACCAGAAGCAGCTTAGACATGCTGCCCACATGACCCGGAAGCTGTACGCTGGCTCCCTCGGCCAATAAAGCAAGATGAGCGCCGCAACCCCAGAGTCATCTGTGACTGGACCTAGTGGTCAGGGGTCCCTTTACCCCTTTACCTTTATACATCACTTAGCCGGAGAACTACATTGCAAGATTCAGAGAACTGCGTTTTTTGAAGGGTGCCTGTGTTTTTGGTCTGCTTTTTATTTTGGAAATAGCAAATCGGGCCGGTTCCCTTTTAAGTGAGAACAGAACCCAATTCCCTCCACCCCTCATCCCTAACCTAGCAAATCCCTTCAGCAAAGCTCCTCTGCTAAATACCCCTTCACACACCTATTTTTATTTAGTCAATTTCTTATCCTGCCTTCTAAAGTGAATGTTATTTCTTCCAAGGTGGCAAGCACGTTTTTTTTAAAAAAACAAGGCCAAATTAAATGCAGAAGAACTGCAGAAACAAAACAGAACTGTAAAGGTCACGAAAACAATAAAAACAGCAATAAACCCATAAAACACTGAAAGCAGCCGGCAAATGAAAGCAACCAGCCTTTGAAAGCCACAGCCAAATAAATGTGTTTCCATGTGGTGCCTGAAATTTGTAGGGGGAGGCCATGTGCAAGGGGGGCATTTTTTTTAAGAAGCAGAGAACGAGCACTGAGAAAGCCCAGTTTTCTGTCTCCACCTGCCAAATCCCATGGAGATGGGAGGCAGGGAACCCTATGAACGACTTCCTCGGATGACCTTAATGCCTGGGGCATCTCAGGCGGAAGCGAGCAATTCTTGGCTACTTCCAGGCAGCTGACCGGCTCACGCAAAACTTGCACAGGGGTTAAACGGTGTCATTCACATACAGAGCATTCCTCTTGTTACACACACCATTGCAAGCTAGTGGCTGTTATCCTTTCCAGCACCATTTCCCATCGCTGTTCTTACCAGACTTTTTGCGCTTCGGGAAGCGGTGGAGTGACTGCGCTACCTTGGAAATGGGGGACCTCTCCTTCCTTGGAGGTTTTTAAGCAGAGGTTTTTTGGGGGGGCCACCTGCCAAAGATGCTTTAGCTGTGATTCCTGCTTTGCACGGAGTTGGGCTAGAGAAAGTCTGGTAGTTGTTTATCTCGTTGACATCTGATGGGAGGCGTTCCACAGGGCAGGTGCCACTACCAAGAAGGCCCTTTGCCTGGTTCCCTGTAGATTTGCTTCTCACAATTAGGTGACAGCCAGGAGGCCCTCGGCGCTGGACCTCAGTGTCCGGGCAGAACGATGGAGGTGGAGACGCCATAGTTTAACTACGTATGTCAGGGGTGTCCAAATTTTTTTCAAAGAGGGCCGGGTTTGATGAAGTGAACATATGTGAGGGCCGACAAAAGAGTTGTTGACCTTTTTTTAGGATTGATGTTGTTGATGTTTTGGTATTTTACCCCAAAGTTGTTGAGCTTTTTTAAGAATTCCCCCCCCCCAGAAAATAAACTGCTGCAGGGTCCAGATTAAACCAACTGGCGGGCCGGATGATTAGGCCCCCAGGCCTGCCTTGGCACATGCCTAAATGTGGTTCTTCCACTGTCACTTGGCACACCAGACACTCCCACATGTTGCTGCCGAATCTCCTGTTGGCATTGCTCATGGCCACACGTTACCTCCTGGTGATGTCATAAGCCTTGCAAAGTGGTTTCCTGAGCCTGACCACTATGGCGGCGGGTGTGTGTGTGTGCCAGAAAGCGGCTGGCAAGCGTGGCTCCCTCTTCTCTAGCCGTGGGCGAGTCAGAAACCTGTCCCATGGGAGTCAAGAAACCAGGGAGGTGTGTGCAATCAGTTCCTGGGAGGCGATGAGAGATAAGATACTGAGAGGGAGCATCAAAACAACATCTCCTGGGAGCTGAGGAAGGCAGGTGGAACCTGGCTGGGAGCGTATTCAATTCTGACACATTTATTGATTGGTTTTATTCCACCCGCCCATCAGTCAACCGGTCAACTGACTTTTTAATGCGTGTCTCAAGGCAGTTTGCAGACACGCCATAAAAACAGTTAATAAAGTTTTCGAAACCATGCAAAAAAGCAAACCGAAGAAAGGTTTTTTAAGCAATGCAAGATGAATATAAAGGCTAGAGACCATTCCACCCAAGCTTGTCTCAAAAAAAAAAATGCCTTCAGTTGTTTGCAAAAAGGACAGATTGTGGGCACCCATCGTTTCTCACCAGGGATGGTTTTCCACAGAGCAGGGGCAACCACACAGAAGGCCCTGCTCAGAGTTGCTGTGGAGTGGAATTCTGATATTTTAGGGACCGGCCGGGGGGGGGGGGAGGGAACACTCTCCAGCAGAACACTTCCCATGAACTCCATGGAACAATTAATAATGGGGGGAAATAATAAGGGCTCGTATTTCGATGAGGATGGCATTGTGCAGACACTGTACAAAACTTGGAAGGCAGAGCAGGGCTGAGACCACAGTAAACTGCCATGTGGAAGTACAGTCATACCTTAGTTGTCAAACGCCTTGGTACTCATCCGTTTTGGCTCCCAAATGCCGCAAACCCGGAAGTGAGTGTTCTGGTTTGCGAACATTCTTCTGAGGCTTCCAATTGAGTGCAGAAAGCTCCTGCAGCCAATTGGAAGCCGTGTCTTGGTTTTCGAACATTTTCGGAAGTCGAACGGACTTCCAGAACAGATTCCGTTCAGCAACCAAAGTACACCTGTATCTTACACATTATTTGGAAGTGAGTCCTACTGATTTAATGGAACGGTGGCCTGAACTACATCACTTCCCATTTCCCAGACATTTTAATTCTTCCCTGAACCTGCTGCTTAGGTGCAGCTGCCATATTCCCCCCTCTGTAGTTAAAGGCCATCTCTGCCAGAAGAACCTAATTCAGGGCATGTTATAGATTGGGATGTTGGGTAATGACGACTCTGTGAAGCAGCGGTGTAGCGTGGGTTGTCAGCACCCGGGGCAAGGCAAGTAACTTGCGCCCCCTAACCCCTAACCTGCCACCGCTGCCAGCTTCTTGCTGCTGCCTGGGCTGGGGTATTTACGGTAAGGTAGCCACGGCGGCGGCAGCGGGTCCGTGTCAGGTGATCTGAGGCGAGTTGCCACTGCCGCTGCCGCCCAAACGACGCCGCTTGCCCGGAGGAGGAGGAGGGCAGAGAGGCGAGGAAAATGCAACATGGCCCAGCAGCTGCAGCGGGGCTGTGAGGAGGGGCTGCCTGGCGCGCCCTCCGTGGCCCTGACGCGCGGGGACCATGGCGAGCGCTGAGAGCCGCTGCCTGCTGGACGCCTTCAGCCCGGACGCACGCACAGCTCGTCGGTTCCGCGAGACATGGGACTCTGCTACAGCCTGCGCCCGAGGCTCTTCGGCGACTCCGGAGGCTGCGAGCGCGCCCCCCCCAGATGTTGCGCCCGGTGCGGCCGGGCCCCCCTACACCCCCATGCTACGCCACTGCTGCGAAGTTCCACAGCTGGCCCACGTTTACAACGAAGCCTTCAATCCACCCCTGTAATCATAGAGCTGGAATGGGACCCCAAGGCTCATCCAGTCCAACTCCTTGCAGTGCAGGAATCTCAGCTAAAGCATCCCTGACAGATGGCCATGCAACCTCTGCTTAAAAACCTCCAAGGAAGGAGAGTCCATCACTTTCTGAGGGAGGCCATTCCACTGGTGGGCGGAAAATTCTTCTGAATGTTTAGTCGGAATCTACTTTCTTGCCATTTGAACCCATCGGATTGGGTCCTCCACATCAGAGCAGCAGAAAGCTGTCTTGCTCCACCTCCCATGGGACAGCCCTTTGGTTATTTGATGGTAGCTCTTGTCCCGCTTCTCAGGCCACTCTGCAGGATCCAAGTAATAATAATAATAATAATAATAACAATAATAATTTATTATTTGTACCCCGCCCATCTGGCTGGATTTCCCCAGCCACTCTGGGCGGCTTCCAACAAAGATTAAAAATACATTAAAATGTCACACATTAAAAACTTCCCTGAAGTCTTCTAAATGTTAGGTAGTTGTTTATCTCTTTGACATCTGGTGGGAGGGCGTTCCACAGGGAGGGCGCCACCACCGAGAAGGCCCTCTGCCTGGTTCCCTGTAACTTGGCTTCTCGCAAAGAGGCAACTGCCAGAAGGCCCTCGGAGCTGGACCTCAGTGTCTGGGCAGAACGATGGGGGTGGAGACGCTCCTTCAGGTATACTGGACCGAGGCTGTTTAGGACTTTAAAGGTCAGCACCAACACTTTGAATTGTGCTCGGAAACGTACTGGGAGCCAATGTAGGTCTTTCAGGACCAGTGTCATATGGTCTCGGCGGCTGCTCCCAGTCACCAGTCTAGCTGCCGCGTTCTGGATTAGTTGCAGTTTCTGGATCACCTTCAAAGGTAGCCCCATGCAGACCAAATTGCAGTAGTCCAAGCGGGAGATATCTAGAGCATGCACCACTCTGGTGAGACAGTCCGCGGGCAGGGAGGGTCTCATCCTGCGTACCAGGTGGAGCTGGTGGACAGCTGCCCTGGACACAGAATTGACCTGTGTCTCCATGGACAGCGGTGAGTCCAAAATGACCCCCAGGCTGCACACCTGGTCCTTCAGGGGCACAGTTACCCCATTCAGGACCAGGGAGTCCCCCACACCCACCCGCCTCCTGTCCCCCAAAAACAGTACTTCTGTCTTGTCAGGATTCAACCTCAATCTGTTAGCCGCCATCCATCCTCCAACCGCCTCCAGACACTCACACAGGACATTCACCGCCTTTACTGGTTCTGATCTGAAAGAGAGGTAGAGCTGGGTATCATCTGCATACTGATGGACAACCAGCCCTAACCCCCTGATGATCTCTCCCAGCGGCTGCATGTAGATGTTAAAAAGCATGGGGGAGAGGATGGAACCCTGTGGCTCTGGGGCGATGCTCAGGCAAGTGCACTGCCCCCCCCGCCCAAGTTAACAGCCCTTTTGTGCATGAATATAAGTGATGTGGTGGGCTTCCCCCTCTTGGAGGGTCTCTCCGGCATAAGTCCCGAGATGCCTCTGCCTGCCGCGAGTGTAAGGCGATTGGAATCTATTTAACGTGGATTATCCGCCAGATGGAGATGGTGGTTTTAAGGGGACATCTGGGTGATTCCGGCTAGGCTGTGGCCAGGGGCGAGATGGCGGCAGCCTGCTCCAACCTGGTGCCCTCCACATGTTCTGGACAGTTGTGCTGGTGGGGGGCAGTGATGGGAGCCGTAGTCCCACGCATCAGGAGGGCACCAGGTTGGGGAAGCCTGGGCTATGCATTGGGAGGAGATTTCCCTGGAACAGAAAAGGGGCTTTACTTTCACCTCTCCACACCCACTCCCAGCCCAGCTTTCAGACCTTTTTGATCTTTATCCCTGAGTTCACAGAGAGCAAAGAGAACAATCCCTTTAACTCCCCGCAGGCAGCCGTTTTTAATTCTCAGGGCAGAAAGCCTGAAGCACAGACCGCATTGTAGGTGGAGGGTGGAAGGGCAGAGATTCATTTGGATTTTGTTTCAGACACATCAGAGACCCTGTAGTGTGGTTGTTGTTGTTTAGTCGTGTCTGACTCTTTGTGACCCCCTGGACCAGAGCACACCAGGCACTCCTGTCTTCCACTGCCTCCCGCAGTTTGGTCAAACTCATGCTGGTAGCTTCAAGAACACTGTCCCACCATCTCGTCCTCTGTCGTCCCCTTCTCCTTGTGCCCTCCATCTTTCCCAACATCAGGGTCTTTTCCAGGGAGTCTTCTCTTCTCATGAGGTGGCCAAAGTATTGGAGCCTCAGCTTCAGGATCTGTCCTTCCCGTGAGCACTCAGGGCTGATTTCCTTCAGAATGGAGAGGTTGGATCTTCTTGCAGTCCATGGGACTCTCAAGAGTCTCCTCCAGCACCAGAATTCAAAAGCATCAATTCTTCGGCCATCAGCCTTCTTTATGGTCCAGCTCTCACTTCCATACATCACTACTGGGAACACCATAGTTTTAACTATACAGACCTTTGTTGGCAAGGTGATGTCTCTGCTTTTTAAGATGCTGTCTAGGTTTGTCATTGCTTTTCTCCCAAGAAGGTAGTGTGGTTAGCTGTACTCATAGAACAGTAGAGGTGGAAGGGACCCTGACAACCACGCATGTCTAACTCCAAAGAGACTGTGATCTACTCACAGTATAAAAAGACCGGCTGTGATCTTTAGGGGAGGGTTGGCCAAAGGCGATCACTAAACTTCATCCTGCGATCTACCTGGGATACTCTCACGATCTACCGGTAGATCACGATCTACCTGTTGGACATGCCTGATTCTAGTCCATGGGTAGGCAAACTAAGGCCCGGGGGCTGGATCTGGCCCAATCGCCTTCTCAATCCGGCCTGCGGACAGTCCGGGAATCAGCATGTTTTTACATGAGTAGAATGTGTGCTTTTATTTAAAATGCATCTCTGGGTTATTTGTGGGGCATGGGAATTCATTCATTTCCCCCCCCAAAAATATAGTCCGGCCCCCCACAAGGTCTGAGGGACAGTGGACCGGCCCCCTGCTGAAAATGTTTGCTGACCCCTAATCTAGTCCAACCCAGTGCCCCATCTAGTCCAGCATCCTGTTCTCACAGTGCCCAATGAGGTGCCCGTGTGAAACCCACAATCAGGATTCGAACCGAAGAGCAACTCTCTCCTCCTGTAGTTTCCGACAACTGCTATTCAGAAGAATTGCTGCTTCCAGCTGTGGAGGCAGAGCTTTGCCATCGTGGCCAGTAGCCATCGTTAGCCCTCTCCTCCTCCATGAATTTGTCCAATCCTCTTTTAAAGCCATCCCGGCTGGTGGCCCGCACTGTCTCCTGTGGCAGTGAGTTCCACAGTTTAACTACGTGCTGCATGAATAAGGACTTTCTTTTATCTGTTCTGAATCTTCCAGCCTTCAACTTTGTTGGATATCTATGAGTTCCAGTGTTATGGCAGAAGGAGAAAAACTGTTCTCTCCCTTCTCTCTCCATGCCACACACAATTTTGCAAACTCGTCTCTCACTCGCCTTTTTCCTAAATAACAATGATGATGATGATGATGATGATGATGATGATGATGATGATTTATTCCTACCCCACCCATCTGGCTAGGTTTCCTCAGCCACTCTGGGCAGCTTTCAACAGAACATTAAAAACAGAATAAAACATCAAACTTTAAAAAACTCCTCTAAACAGGGCTGCCTTCAGATGTCTTCTAAATGTCAGATAGTTGTTTATCTCCTTGACATCTGATGGGAGGGTGTTCCACAGGGTGGGTGCCACTACCAAGAAGGCCCTTTGCCTGGTTCCCCGTAACTTCACTTCTCGCACTGAGGGAACTGCCTGAAGGCCCTCGGCGCTGGACCTCAGTGTCTAGGCTGAACGATGGGGGTGGAGACGCTCCTTCAGGTATACTAAATGTGCCTTTGGTCCACCTAAAAAGGTGAAGGGACCCCTGACCATTAGGTCCAGTCATGGACGACTCTGGGGTTGTGGCGATCATCTTGCTTTATTGGCCGAGGGAGCCGGCATACATCTTCCGGGTCATGTAGCCAGCATGAATAAGCCGCTTCTGGTGAAACCAGAGCAGCGCACAGAAATGCAGTTTACCTTCCCGCAGGAGCGGTACCTATTTATCTACTTGCACTTTGACGTGCTTTCGAACTGCTAGGTTGGCAGGAGCAGGGACCGAGCAACAGGAGCTCACCCTGTTGCGGGGATTCGAACCACCGACCTTCTGATCAGCAAGTCCTAGGCTCAGTGGTTTAACCCACAGCGCCACCTGCATCCACCTACCCCGGTATTTTCCACATTGTTTGGCCGCGGCTCTTACAGAGGTCTGGCCCTGCCTTGCCTTTAGATGCTGGGGACTTGAACTTGGGACATTCTGCGTGCGAAACACCCACCCCTTCGCCTACCCAGCTGCAGGAGCCTGACACGGCCGTTCTGGTAGAAACAGTTAATGCTCCGCTCCAGTGCTGACCACATTTCTTCTTTTGCTTGCTCCTGCTTCCCCCAGAGACGGGGGAATCTTCTAGCAGTAATTCAACACCAAACTGCTGTTGGCTTGAGTGCAAGGCTGGAGCTGTGGGGGAAGACATATTCCAGCCAGAGGGATCACACACCCCTTGCACCGCGGACGAATCTCCTGAGCAGCCAGAGAGTGGTCAGCGGAGACTTCTTGACTCCTGAGCCTGGGGTGTTCTGGGGGTGCCCTCCAGGCATGGGGCGCAGGCATGGGACATGTTTGTGTGCTTGTGTGGCTCCCGGCACCTGAAGAGCCAAGCCTGATGAGTCATTGCGGTTTGCTGGCGAGCAACTCTTTGCTGAGAAGGAGCCAGGGCATTTGGAGAGTTGAGAAGACAGTGCTGAGCTGTGGGCAGCCAGCCCTGGATAGAGCTGGGCGTGTGTTGCTGTGCGTTGACATGGCCTCCCTGCCCTGGCTGCAGAGCAGAAACAAAAATTTGAGAGCACTGGACGCTTAACACTTTAATCCAGGGGAAGAGAACCACAAAACCCCTTTGCAAGGACAGTTGTGCCATTATTATTATTTTTTTTGAAAAGTTTTTATTGTTAAAATAATTCAGCATTAATGCACACATATTGCGAATATACAAGCATACGAACATACATTTCGTACAATCCTTAAAAATATTCAAACATACCTACATTCAGTCCCACAGATAATTCCTTTTCCCATCACCATCCACCACCCCTCACCCCACCTTTGTGTTAGACTTCCAATCTACTCAAATTGCAATTTCTTTCCACTTCTATTACTTTCTTTCACACACCTTTAACCTAATTTCATGCTTCTTTTTTCTATTACACATTGTTATCCATCTTATTTAGTATTTCAGTATCTAAAACGGAACTTGTTTATTCTAATAGTTCTGATTTTTCAATATGGTTTTGCAAGTATCCTTTAAACACCTTCCAATCCCTGTCTATCTTCTCTTTTGAGATCCTTCCAATTTCTCCCATTGTTTGTTAATTGCATTTGCAGAAGCATAGAATCAGAGTTGGAAGGGACCCCAGGGGTCATCCAGCCCAACCCCTTGCAATGCACAAATCTCAACTATAGCATCAATGACAGGTGGCCATCCAGCTTCTGTTTAAAGTCCACTGTTGACTTGCTCAGGGTTACCCAAACCTGGGCCGTTTCTGGACTACAATTCCCATCATCCCTGACCACCGGTCCTGCTAGCTAGGGATGATGGGAGCTGTAGTCCAACAACAGCTGGAAACCCAAGTTTTGGGAAACTCTGGACTAGCTCTTACAGTGGAGAGTCCTGCTTGAAACAGGGAAGGGCTGCTGCCAGCCAGGGCAGGAAGTACTAAGTTACATGGAGCAATGGTCTGAGGTTAGACAGCTTCCTATGTTCCCAGGCACAACTTCACTGCATTTGGAATTTGTGCAATGCTGAATCTCTGCAGAACAGAAGCAGAAACATTTCCTTCCAGGGGGTCTTACTGCTGGGAACCTGTCGCCGTTTGGGGGCTAGGGATTCACTGACATGTCCAGAAAATTCAGGCTGCACGATCCTAGTTTGTTTTGAGCTCTGCCGCAACAAACTCCACGTTCCCCAGACTTTTGGCGAAAAGGAAAGTGATAAGGCACTTGCTTTGACCCGAAGTCATGAAACTTGCCCACAAACAAACCAGAATGGGCGTGCGTTCAATAGCCGGGCAACTAATCTCCCTGCCAACGAATCAGGGCGAAGGCTCAATAAGCAGGCTGCTTGGCAGTACCCGGTGGCAGAACAGCGGAGCCAGAATAACATGTGTTTGCGGAAGTCAGTGCAAGGCAGAAAAATCCCCTTCTCTGCATGGAAACCTCAGGGTCCTTGCTCCTTCCTTCCTTCCGTCCTAGACAGGACATCCCTGTTCTGTTTATGTTGTGAACAGGCTTGGTTAGGAGTCAGGCATCCCTTTTTAGTTCCTCTTTTAAAAAAGTATTATTAGGGATAGTATCAAAGCAGTGAATAAGCTTCCAGTTAGATAGCAGGGGATTCCCTTCCCTTTTTCTGTGTGTACCTGGGCAGTTTTTAGGATTGATGAGGCCCTAAGCTATTGAAGGTAATGGGGCCCTTTATATGTCTAGCTGTCCTTTGTCAACAATTGTCGCTATTTTTTGTGTTAAATATATGCTGCATGGTAATTTATGGACCTAATAGGTCCATACACAACACAAAACACTGTTGCTGTATGTAGGTTTTATTTTATTGGTTTTTATGTTATATTTTAGGAGGGACGCGGGTGGCGCTGTGGTCTAAACCACTGAGCCTCTTGGGCTTGCCGATCAGAAGGTCGGCAGTTTGAATCCCCGCGACAGGGTGAGCTCCCGTTGCTCAGTCCCAGCTCCTGCCAACCTAGCAGTTCAAAAGCACGTCAAAGTGCAAGTAGATAAATAGGTACCGCTCTGGCGGGAAGGTAAACGGTGTTTCTGTGCTCTGCCCTGGTTCACCAGAAGCGGCTTAGTCATGCTGGCCACATGACCCGTAAGCTGTACGCCGGCTCCCTTGGCTAGGAAAGCGAGATGAGCGCCACAACCCCAGAGTCGTCCGCGACTGGACCTAACGGTCAGGGGTCCCTTTACCTTTACCTATGTTATATTTTGGAAATGTACATCCAGGTTTCTTTCCTTTTAATTTTTTTGGGGGGTCCCCAAGAGAGCGGGGCCCGAAGCTGTATAGCTTGCTTAGCTTATACATAAATCCGGCACTGGTGTGTACATACACAAGCACACCACAAGACTAGAGCCTGCCCAGATATTTAGAAAGTTAATGCAAGTTTTCAGTTTCTTGCTATTTTAACTCTTTGAAAGACTTACATTATTGCTGCTAGGTTTTCTTATTGGTTTTTTTGTTTTATCTTCTTCGCAAACCGCTTTGAGATTGTTGTTTTTTTAGCAACCAAGTGGCGTATAAATCTTATGGAATGAATAGAGCCAAACCATTTGAGCCACACGGGGCTTCCATCTCTAGGAACCTCCCTGGGCAGAGCATTCCAAAGACGGGGGGCCACTGCAGAGAAGGCCCCGTTCTCGTGTTGCCACTTCCTGGACCTCTCACGGCGGAGGGATGCAAAGAAGGCCTGAGATGATGATTGCAGGGTCCAGGTCAATTCATGTGGTCGGTTCATTATTATGGAGATTAATTGCATTTACATCCCATCTTTTCCTCCAAAGGAGCTCAAGATGGCCTATATTTAGACCCCACAACAACCCTGAAAGGTAGGCTGAGAGAGGCAGTGTCACCATCCCAAGGTCACCCAACGAGCTTCACCACCAAGCCAGGATTCGAACCCTGGCTTCCCAGGCCCAGCTCCAACACTGCAACCACGCCGCTGCACTGGCACATGTGATGTGGGAGCCAGTTTTATGATCTGAAGCAGCCACGGGGCTCTCTGAATCAGAGCAGCGCCAAGGGGAGGATGAAGAGGTCAACCCTTCCACCCGCCCCCACCTTGCAAAACTGGTGTTTGCTCCGTGGGGGGGGGGTAGGGTGGGGAGGGAAATGCAGGCACAGCCTCTAAAGCCTCTCTGGTCCAAGGCCAACCCACTAGACTGCGCTCGGTTATTTCATCTTCCGCAGAGCGAACCTGCCGGGCGAGTTCTCTCTGCCAGACCCAGCAATTGACAGCTTCTGCCGACAGTGTTGGAACCTGTTCCGTGGCTTTAAACGCTTAACCAAAGGAACAAACTTATTACAAGCGTTGGCGCTGGGCCAAACGATTGCCAAGGTGTTGCGGGGAACAGATTCGCTGCAAAAACAGGAGAGGAAAGGAAAGCCTGGATTCTGCTCACACACACTTCTTGTGAAGCGTGCAAATTCCCTGGCAGGGAAACAAACTGGTGGCGTGGCTTGAGCCAAGGTGGGGCCCTTCGTCGGAGATACTTGCCGAACCAGTGTTTGCTTTGCAGAAAACCCGAACTGTAACCGCAGGATCAAAGACTTTGGTGCTGTTTGTGGTGATGGGAAAGAGCAGTGTCAAGGCTTTGCAAAAATGCCCGCTTGATCCTCTGTCCGCCCAGCTACTCCTCGCACACCTGCAGGGCCACGCCCTTCCTCTGTCCCTCACCTTTCCGAGGCACTGATCCTTGCAGCCTGATTTACCAGAGCACATCACAGCCTGCGATGCCTCCGTGCTCTTTCCCGTGAGCTCGTTCACGTGTTCGTGAGTGTTGTGCAGACACAACCAGTTTTATTGCAGAAAACTATTACCAGTCTGAAAGGGGAGAGTCAGGTAAGGCTGGCAAATGTCCCCTGCCTGAAATCTTAAAGAGCTTCTGCCAGCCCGTGTGGACAATACTGAGCTAGATGGGCTCAACGGTGTGACTCAGTATAAGACAGCTTCCTATGTTCATGGAGATATAGAATATGGGGTGTTCTAAGGTGCACAGTGGGAATCAGGGATGCATCATCATCATCATCATCATCATCATCATAATGATGTATACCCTGCCCATCTGGCTGGGTTTCTGCAGCCACTCTGGGTGGCTTCCAGCAAAATGTTGTTGTCGTTTAGTCCTTTATTCGCGTCCGACTCTTTGTGACCCCCTGGACCAGAGTACGCCAGGCACTCCTGTCTTCCACTGCCTCCCGCAGTTTGGTCAAACTCATGCTGGTAGCTTCGAGAACACTGTCCCTCCATCTCGTCCTCTGTCGTCCCCTTCTCCTTGTGCCCTCCATCCTTCCTAGCATCAGGGTCTTTTCCAGGGAGTCTTCTCTTCTCCTGAGGTGGCCAAAGTCTTGGAGCCTCAGCTTCAGGATATGTCCTTCCCGTGAGCACTCAGGGCTGATTTCCTTCAGAATGGAGAGGTTTGATCTTCTTACAGTCCATGGGACTCTCAAGAGTCTCCTCCAGCACCAGAATTCAAAAGCATCCATTCTTTGGCCATCAGCCTTCTTTATGGTCCAGCTCTCTCTTCCATACTGGGAAAACCATAGCTTTAACTATACGGACCTTTGTGGGCAAGGTGATGTCTCTGCTTTTTAAGATGCTGTCTAGGTTTGTCATTGCTGGCAAAATATTAAAATACAATAATTCATCAAATATTAAAAGCTCCCCTAAACAGGCCTGCCTTCAGAAACATTAGTTCTTTCTTTACATTTTCTGCCTGAGTTGTGCTTCAAACTTTCGTGCAAGTGAAGATCTGGAAACTAGAAAGTAACTTCAACATCATCCTTCAGGGTTCACTTCCCCCCACCCAATTGCCACTTAAAATATATTTATTTGCTCAAGGCCTATGGCACAGAGGTGCAGTGGATTTTTTTAGCCATTAATTTCTTGAAGAGGCCTCTTATCTGTCCTACAGGGGGTTGCAAGTGGGTGGGTGTGAATCTGTCAAGTTAAGTTCCTCTCCATTTCTCACTTTTCCAACCTTAATCTCGGTTCTCTACAGTTCCACATCACTTGTGCATTTCCATTCTTGCTAAAATGTCCATGTGAAAATTCATCGGTATTTTAGTGCAAACCTCTCCTAATATATAGTACAGCTTTGTGTGCAATTTCACCTCTTTCTTTTTTTTTGCAAAACATTTTCCTGTAAAACAATGTATTTTTTGCTTGTTCTTTTCACCAATGCATGCATTTTTTTGTCATGCACGCTTTGCCATGGTTTTGTACCCATTAATATATTGCAAAATTCAGAGCAGCCTGTGTTTCGGTTGGAGTATTGATCTGGAAAGTGCAGATGAGGTAGATTTGCCTTTAAATGCGAACCGAGTCAAATTTCTTCCCGTCCCTAGTTACAACCGTATAACCACAAGACCTTCAAATCCAATAAAACGATTTATAAGCAAACCAAAGAATGTACCATCAGACAACAAGGCTGGCCCCAATGGGGAGGGGAATCACACAATTTTTAACTGTCCAAAAGCCAGTGCATCTTCGGCAAAGGATGGAAACTGTATAATGAGGATGGCTGATGCAACTCTATGGAGAGAAGTTCCACATTTTGGAAGCTGCTACAGTTTAAATAGTTTTAACAGTCCAAGCCTGCTGCATTGTGCTTGCCGTCTTAAGGCTGACTGCATTTATTTACTTGTTATTATTTGCCTTGGGAGCCTCCTTGAAGAGGGGTAGGATACCATAATAATAATATTCATGACAATAACAACGATTAATAATAACATCCCTTCCCTCGACGTATCCTTCAATATTTGGGTTCCTGGAATCTTTTTTTAAAAAAATTTTTTAATTAACAATTTCAACATATCAAAATATCAAAACATATTGTATTCATTATTTCCTTCCCTCAGCTCCTCTCTCTGATTTTTCAACACATATATTTCTCTGCATACTGTGAAATTTCACAAATTCTTATATTATCTATCTGCTGTGTTGACAATCAATAAATTTGTGTATGTTTATTCAAAACCTGCCAAGGAGTTGAATTCATTTTGTTGTCTTTTTAAGTAAATTGTAAAAAGTTCCCCTTCTTCGTTCAAGTCACAGTTGTCCTTACCTCGCAGTTTATATGTCAGTTTCATCAGTTCTGCATAGTTCATCAATTTCTCTTGCCACTGTTCCTTTATCGGGGTTTCCTCGTTCTTCCATCCTTGTGCTATCAAGACTCTTGCCGCTGTTGTTGTTGTTTAGTCATTTAGTCGTGTCCGCCTCTTCGTGACCCCCTGGACCAGAGCACACCAGGCACTCCTGTCTTCCACTGCCTCCTGCAGTTTGGTCAATCTCATGTTTGTAGCTTCAAGAACACTGTCCCACCATCTCGTCCTCTGTCATCCCCTTCTCCTTGTGCCCTCCATCTTTCCCAACATAAGGGTCTTTTCCAGGGAGTCTTCTCTTCTCATGAGGTGGCCAAAGTCTTGGAGCCTCAGCTTCAGGATCTGTCCTTCCAGGGAGCACTCAGGGCTGATTTCCTTCAGAATGGATAGGTTTGATCTTCTTGCAGTCCATGGGACTCTCAAGAGTCTCCTCCAGCCCCAGAATTCAAAAGCATCCATTCTTCGGCGATCAGCCTTCTTGATGGTCCTGCTCTCACTTCCATACATCACTACTGGAAAAACCAAAGCTTTAACTATACGGACCTTTGTTGGCAAGGTGATGTCTCTGCTTTTTAAGATGCTGTCTAGGTTTGTCATTGCTTTTCTCCCAAGAAGCAGGCGTCTTTTAATTTCATGGCTGCTGTCACCATCTGCAGTGATCATGGAGCCCAAGAAAGTAAAATCTCTCACTGCCTCCCTTTCTTCCCCTTCTATTTGCCAGGAAGTGATGGGCGCTCTTGTAGCATACATGAATAAATTCTTTATTTTCATTGGCAGGCCTTGTCCTACAATCCCTAATAGAAATGCTTCTGTTTTTTCTAACAAATGTCATTTTAAACATTTTCTTCGATTCATTGTATATCATTTCCCAAATTTTTAAAAATTGGGTTCCTGGAATCAGTGGCGGAGCAACATGCTGCAGCCCCCGGAGGGAAGAACAGGTGGGGGGTGTCTGGCACACATCCCGGGGGTGTGGTGCATCACCCGGGGGGTGTGGTGTGTGGTGCAGCACGGCACGGGAGTGCAGCACATGTCCCGGGAGGCGGCCGTGATGGCACCCTTTCCCCAAATGGCACCCGGTGCGATACGCTCACCCCCCTCCGAACACCAGTGCCTAGAATGTGCACCAGTAAATGACTCTGGCCTGATTCACATATTTGGGTTTAAATTTCCAGTTTGCCCAAAATGTCTGTGTTCTCAAGAAGCAGCCAGTCTTTCAACCAGCAGAATGCTGCTGATTCATAGTATAGTTTAAGGTCTGTCACCGGTATGAAATGAGTTTAAAGTTACAAAAACGGATTTGTTTTTAATTCTTTTTTATTTATTGGTTTTTTGTATTTTGTATTTTTATTCTTCCCTTTTCCTTTTTTATGTATTTTTGTAGGTTCTCTTTTTTGTATCTTTTTTTTTATATATGACTTTTTTATTTTGTAAACTTATGTTTTTGTAAAACCTCAATAAATATCTTATAAAAATTTTTTTCCAGTTTGCCATGATCCCTACTGCATTAGCTTTCTTGCTGGGAGCTTATTATTTAAGGGAGCATTTGTTGATGATGTGCATTTATTTTTTAAAAATGAGTTATATTCTCCCCCCCCCCAAAAAAGCACTCAAAGCAACATATAATTAAAATGCATATCATTCCCATTTCTAAAGAAAATAGAAGTATTTAATGACTATTTAGTTAAATTAATTGGGAAAAGCTTGCAATCACTGGGCTTAGGACTTAAATAAGTAATGTGATGAATTATCATGTTCAATGTGGAATTGGGAAGAAAAAGAGATGTTAAGTGATTAAGTTAAGATGAGAAGGACTTTGATTTGGAAAACCGTTAAAATGATATGCATTGAAATTCAACTAGGGGGATACGTGGAAGTCACTTAACAATGTTAAGCTTAGTTTTAATAAGGACCTCCTCAATATAAAAAATTTTTTAGTGATAACAAATGGGCTCCTCTTGACCCTAGTGGACAATTCCAAACAACATGAAAGAGCATCAGACCACAAAATGAACAATTCCTCTGCTATAAATCACACATTACATACCAACAAATCACGGGGGGGGGGGGGAATCAGAGCCCAAGAAGATGAAATGCAAAAACATTAAAAATTTAAGGATGTCCAGGATAATTCACCACACCTGTAAGAAGCAGTGGCAGAAACTTTTTAATCTATTATCCTCTCCTGCCACAACTGGAACAAACAAAGCCAACTCATGATGTATTAACGCATATCGTTATCTGCAGGTAGCTCTTTGGCCAGTCATCAGGCGGAGAGGCAAACGAACGGTTTCGCTGCAGACTTCGAGCGCAGAAACGCCAGCGGCCCAAAAGAAATGCGAGCGGTTAGCCCAAACCACCAAACTCTGGAGAAGGCTGGAAAGTCGGATCCGCACCACCTGGGTGTCTCGGGAGCATCAGGAGCAACTTCCCCGAGCTCGTTGCAGTTCAGGAAACTCCCGATGACCCCGAAGGAGGCCCGTGTATCTGAAACAGAGCCCCTGAATGGGAGCACCGACAACCAAGTTTACGAAAGCATCGAGGAAGGAGAAAGGGCATTATATACCAGGGACCGGTTGGAAAGAAGGGAGGGCTATGGCTTGCCAATCATTAGCAGTGCAGATTGTGGTGAAACCCCAGGGGACCCGCTTGCAGGATCTGCCGAATCGCGCAGGAGGGACACGAGGACTATAGGGTCCAGTGGGGTGCCAGTGCAGCCACCTACAGCCTTGCAGGGCAGCCAGTCCCTGGGCCAGGTGCCGGGCCCGACCCCCGAGGGAGCGGCCCCCGTCCAGACCAGCTATGACATGGAGAAAAGGCTGAGCGCCATGTATGCCAAAGTGTGCAAGAGGCCCAGGCCAGCGCAGGAGTGGCAGCCAGCAAAACACCGCCAGGCCCCCAAACAGGAAGAGGAGGAAGAGCCGCCCCCCATCCCAGAGAAGCACTTTGAGGACATCTACGAGACCTTGAGCCTCGATGCTGAGATGCAGGTAGGCTGCCTTGCGGGATCAGGCCCCGTTACACCCAAGGGGGAGCTGTCAAGGGTCTCTTGCATGTGTGAATAGGTCATCACAGGTAATATGGCCGCACACATCATCCATAGGTCATATCCAATGTACTGGTATGTTGTTGTTGTTGTTGTTGTTGTTGTTGTTGTTGTTTTGTTATTGTTATTATTATTATTTATTTATTTATACCCTGCCCATCGTTAGCCCTCTCCTCCTCCATGAATTTGTCCAATCCTCTTTTAAAGCCATCCCGGCTGGTGGCCCGCACTATCTCCTGTGGCAGTGAGTTCCACAGTTTAACTACGTGCTGCATGAATAAGGACTTTCTTTTATCTGTCCTGAATCTTCCAGCCTTCAACTTTTTTGGATATCTATGAGTTCCAGTGTTATGGCAGAAGGAGAAAAACTGTTCTCTCCCTTCTCTCTCCATGCCAAACACAGTTTTGCAAACTCGCCTTTTCCCTAAATAATAATGGTGATAATTTCTTTCTACCCTGCCCATCTGGCTAGGTTTCCTCAGCCACTCTGGGCGGCTCCCAACAGAATATTAAAAACACAATAAAACATCAAACATTAAAAACTTCCCTAAACAGGGCTGGCTTCAGATGTCTCCTAAAAGTCAGGTAGTTGTTTATTTCCTTGACATCTGAAGGGAGGGCGTTCCACAGGGCGGGCGCCACCACCGAGAAGGCCCTCTGCAGTGTATTTGTTCTGCTGGCGTTATATTATGTTTTCTTTTTATTTACATGATGCCTTTTGGCCAATAAGGACGCCTCAAGGCAATTCACAAGCAATACAGGCACCAATGCAAAATGAGACGATAAAAACCAAACGAAATCTTCGCGTTTCGAAAGTATTCGAATAAATCCATTGGAACATCCATGCTGATGTTTAAGAGTGCTGCTCTAAAATGTGATTTTTTTAATTGTTTAGTTTTTTATTTGTGGTGTTCTTAGGATGGTAAGAAACCACTTGGAGACTGCATATGTGGATCAGGGAATCTGATCCCTCTCACGGTGTCAGCCAAGAAGTAGATAAACAAGAAGAGTTCTTACCAAGTAATAATAATAATAATAATAATAATAATAATAATAATAATAATAATTTCTTATTTATAAACCACCCATCTGGCTGAACTTCTCCAGTACTTTATTCCATATTCACAGAGAAAGACGAAGGAATGCCGTCTCTCGGATAATGGCACCCTCTCCGTCTCTCCTATTCTACGTCATCCCTGCGCTGGCTGATCCGTGCCTTCTGCCTCTGAGCTTTCTGTTCTCCTACTTTCAATGCCCGCTGAGTTCTGGGAGAAGAGGGGTCCGGATTGCTTTCCAAAGACACTGAGTCTGCCAGCTTCTTCTTCCTCCTGCCCCTCTCCCAAAATTTCCCAGCTTTTCCCCTCTGCAGCCTCTGAGCTATGACCTTCTGCAAACCACTGTTCTAAATCTATACCGTCTCCGCTCCTCAGTCCAGTCCCTGGCAATATGAAGGAATATACAGCTCACCCAAATAAATAAAATAAATAAGGGGGGCGCTTGTCGTGGGATAACGCCCCTGAACTCATTTCAACCTCTGATTTGATTGATACTCTGTGCATGATTCAGAGGCTGAGAAAGCCTTGCCACCTTCCGCCGCAGTGAAGGAGCTCCTGACTCATCTGTCTTTCATCTTGGAATTAAATGATTACGGAAACAGTATCTGGATTGTAATCACTGCAGGGCAGAGCTCACGGATTCATAGAAAACAGCAAATAATGGGTAGTCTTACTTATTTGGTGAATCTTTTTTTAATGCCCTGCCCTTTTTCTTTATCAAATGAATGTAGATTAAAAGTGGCTTAGGAAAAATAGTGAACTATTTCTAACGCAATTATAAAAACAACAACAAGTTATAACAAGTTAGGATAAAAACCGTTTAGGCAGCTGAAATGATTTCCGTTCCTATGGGCGGCTTGCCCCAGGACCCGAGTAGCATCCTCTGCTGCTGACCAAGAGTAGTAATAATAATATAATAATAATTTATTATTTATTCCCTGCCCATCTGGCTGAGTTTCCCCAGCCACTCTGGGCGGCTCCCAATCAAGTGTTAAAAACAATACAGCAATAAATATTAAAAACTTCCCTAAACAGGGCTGCCTTTAGATGTCTTTTAAAGATAAGATAGCTGCTTAGGGTAAGGTATTGGTCCAGTATACCTGAAGGAGCGTCTCCACCCCCATCGCTCTGCCCAGACACTGAGGTCCAGCGCCGAGGACCTTCTGGCAGTTCCCTCGCTGCAAGAGAGCCTTCTCGGTGGTGGCCTCCGCCCTGTGGAACACCCTCCCACCAGATGTCAAAGAGAACAACAACTACCAGACTTTTAGAAGACGTCTGAAGGCAGCCCTGTTTAGGGAAACTTTTAATGTTTAATAGACTATTGTATTTTAATATTCTATTGGGAGCCAGCCGCCCAGAGTGGCTGAGGAAACCCAGCCAGATGGGCGGGGTGTAAATAAATTATTATTATTATTATTGTTGTTGTTGTTGTTGTTGTTGTTGTTGTTGTTGTTGTTATAGCAGCAAATGTTTTCATTATCATTCATCATTCATTAGATCAAATGTCAGGTTTTCAAAAAAGGCTGGACATTTCAAAACTACATGGATTTCAACCACAGATTTCAAAAATGTACTGATTTGGGGAGGGGCGGTTCTTTGAATTCCTGAGCAACGCTGGGCACTCTCCACTACTATTTTGATCATCATCGTCATTATTAACTACCTGCCTGTCATCCTAAGGTCCCAGGGTAGGTTACAGCATTAAAACACAGCATTAAAAACAGTTTCAAACAACTTGCAAACGTAAAAAGAAGGTGGATCCTAAAAACATACACTTCAAGTGTCAAAAGAGGAACGTCTTCATCATAAGCGGCACAAGGAAGGTGTCAGACACAACTTCCGCAGCTTGGGGCCACCGCAGAAAAGGCCCTGTGCCAGGAGGCCCCGCTCTGAGCCTCTGAAGAATTACTAAGAGGGCCCCATCTCAGCAGGCAAAAAGGGTCTGTAGGGGAGAGATGGTCTTTCAGATATGTGCATGTTTATTTGTAAGGAATTACATACCGTATTTTTCGCTCCATAAGACACACTTTTTTCTTCCTAAAAAGTAAGGGGAAATGTCTGTGCGTCTTATGGAGCAAATGCGTGGTCCCTGGAGCTGAATTGCCCAGGGGCAAAAAGCAGATCATGCTCTCTTTTTTTGAAGAGGGAAGGGAGTGTTGAAAGGAAGCAGCTGATCGGTAGGATCGGGAGCGAGATAACGGACGCTAGTGATAAAGGAGGCTGCCTGGGAGGGGGGAGGTAAAAATCCTCAGGATTTTTGCATTGGGTCACCCCAAATTCACCATCAGATCGCATAGCATGTCCATGGCTACAGCCTGTACCAAAAAAATCACGCATCCACTGTTTCGTGGGGCCGCAATGGCACAAAAATGTCCAGCATGGATCCACATGGATTCTCAGGATTTTCGCATTGGGTCACCCCAAACTCACCGGCAAATCACATGTTCGTGGCCACAGCATGAACCACAAAAATCATACATCCTCTGTTTCGTTCAGAATATTTTTTTTTCTTGTTTTCCTCCTCTAAAAACTAGGTGCATCTTATGGAGCAAAAAATACAGTAAACCCCCAGGCTTTGCTTTCCTTGTTCCCCTTCTTTCTCTCTTCCACAGGGAGGCGAGACGCCGGGTGCCATCGTGCCAGCGGAGGTATGAACCAGGGTTGGGGTGACGGAAGAGCAGAGGCAAGACTCTGGAAAAGACTGGAGACACACAAGCCCCCCAGAGCTTTCAAGGCTCCTTCCAGGCCCCTCGGACGGAGGGCAGACGGAAAGGCTTTTAGGACCCAGAAAGCATTTCAGGTGTTGGGTTCTCCTCTGCCCCAGTAGACATTTTCCACGGGACCTGGCGGGTGGAGGGCTTTAGATGGTGGTGGTGTTCTGTCGTAGGGTGTGGGGGTTGTGGTGGTCCATGGGTCTTCCAAGAGTCGCACAGGAGCTTGTTGTCACGTGGAACAACAGACTCGGGCTCAAAACAAGCACAGCCACACCCTTGTTATTTATACCTCCTCATTTTCCACAAGCGCATTGGTGATTGCAATTGTTTATAATAAAACTTTTTAATATCGCTGGAGCACAACACTAAATATAATAATAATGCAATGATCAAAAGTTAATCCTACATTTATTTATTATTTATTTCATAAAATTTATGCACCGCCTGATTGTAAAAACAAGCGAACAAAAAAAACCTCAAAGCAGTTTACAAAGAGAATAAACCAATAAAATTATCAGCTGGAAACCGCAGAAGCAACTCTTTTTAAAAATGAAGTTTTAAGCAGGGGCTTTCCATTCCCAGACTTTTGTGTTAAGCTGCATGAAGAAGCGCTAAGCGAGTTGTTGTACCTACTTGGCAAAAGGTATGTCCGTTCCAGTCTTGGCCGCGAACTCCCTGGATGGTCTCAGGGAATTTGCTTTCCCAGCCTCAGTTCTCATCTGCAAAATGGGCACAACAGAAGCCTGCTGTGTGGAGCTTTCCTGAGGATGTGCGAACCAACATGTGTGGCTTGAATTCAAAGGGGCTTTTGCGCAAGCTTTTCCCCAGTCCATGATGCCCCAGTTTCTTTAAAATATATATATATATATATATAAATACCACATTTGCAAATATTTGGTAAGTTATTCACTGATAATCTTATTGAGCTGCCTGAAGCTTGTGCATTGAGATGAGAGGTGTGTTACTACTCTTTAACATTTTGGATTGCAAACTTGTCCTTTAGTCATTTTTAAAAAAATGATTATTCATGCTGTTTTCAGCAGCCAGACGCACTCTAGGAAGAAAATACGAATGCATAGGCACCCAACGTGTGACCCTGCCCCCAACACGGGAATATCAATGAGGCCATTGTCTTCTGCCCCAGTTCCCTTCTCCCCTCCACCCCAAAGACTTTCCCTCAGAGCTGCTCTATCTGCCTTGTAAAACGACAAAGGGACGTTATGTTGAGGCACTGCTGGAGCTGGAAACAATGGCAGGCCATTCAGAATTCGGGATCTGGGGCAGCCCAGATGTTGTGGTCCTTGCTTGGCAGAGAGTACTGGCAGCTCCTGAGCATGGAATGTAAGAACATAAGGAAAGGCCGATGGATCAGTCCTGGTCAGCATGAGAGTCGTGGTCCAGAATATCTGGAGGGCACCGGGATGGAGAAGCCAGTTTTATTGTGACTTGCAAATGCAGCTTTGGTGTCTGGATATTGCCTGGAATAAGGGGCGCCTTTGCGCACAGTTCGGCAGCTATAGAGTTGGAAGGGACCCTGTGGGGTCATCCAGTCCAACCCCCTGCAATGCAGAAATATGCAGCTGTCCCATATGGGGATCAAACCAGCAACCTTGGCATTATCAGGATTTCTTCTTTGACGATCACTCGTAGCCAAGTAAGACTGTCTTCCATAAACACGGTTTTAACATTGAGTCCGTAATTGACTGTGGAGGCCAATTCTGGATCCACACGTCCTTCCACAGTGGGGACATTGATTTCTAGGTGGGAGTTGATCACGGTGTGGATTTGCCAAGCGTGCCTTCCTCTTAGCACGTCTCTCCCTTGCGTCCTGAGTTCGAGTGTCTTCAAAGCCCATGACACCTTTGGTAAAGGCTGTTCTCCAACTGGAGCGCTCGCAGGCCAGTGTTTCCCAGTTGTCAGTGTTTATACTACATTTTTAAAGATTTGCCTTGAGAGCATCTTTAAACCTCTTTTGTTGGCCACCAGCATTGCGCTTTCCATTTTTAAGTTCGGAATAGAGTAGTTGCTTTGGAAGACGATTATCAGGCATCCGCACAACATGACCAGTCCAGCGAAGTTGGTGTTGAAGAATCGTTGCTTCAACACTGGTGATCTTTGCTTTTTCCTGTACACTGATATTAGTTTGCCTAATATCAGGCAAACTATCAGGATCACATTCTAATCAACAAACAGAGACGTTCAGAGCTTTGCCATCCTGCCTAGTAGCCATCGCTAGCCCTCTCCTCCTCCATGAATTTGTCTAATCCTCTTTTAAAGCCAACCGAGCTGGTGGCCGTCACCAGGAGAGTAGGAAAGGGGGAAGGTCCGCCCAAAGTGCCATCATGGAGGGGGGTGACAAATTATCAAGGAACTATTACTGCCCTAAGGGACGTGGGTGGCACTGTGGGTTAAACCACAGAGCCTAGGACTTGCCGATCAGAAGGTCGGCAGTTCGAATCCCCGCGACGGGGGTGAGCTCCTGTTGCTTGGTCCCTGCTCCTGCCAACCTAGCAGTTCAAAAGCACGTCCAAGTGCAAGTAGATAAATATGTACCGCTCCAGCGGGAAGGTAAACAGCGTTTCTGTGCGCTGCTCTGGTTCGCCAAAAGTGGCTTAGTCATGCTGGCCACATGACCAGGAAGCTGTACACCGGCTCCCTCGGCCAATAAAGTGAGATGAGCGCCGCAACCCCAGAGTCAGCCACGACTGGACCTAATGGTCAGCGGTCCCTTTACCGTTTACCTTTATTACTGCTCTACTAGGGTGGTTCATAAAAATCATTAAAAAAAAAATGGCTGCTCCAAAGGTCCTACCTTACTACACTAGGGATTATATAGCTACATATGAAATTCCATGCACATCAGTTAATATCTTGACCCTCCTCCACGAAAATAGCTGTTTACTTGGCCGTTTTCCTATGACATGAAGGCTGAAATTTCAACAAAGTCCGTGCCTTTGCTAGACTCTTTTCGGGCACCTGCTAAAAGCATTCTTCTTTAGGCAAGCATACCTAGATGCGTAGGACATTGAAGTAATTTTAATCTTAATATTGTAGCTTTTGTATGTTTTAAAGCAGGATTGTTAATTTTTCTTGATTTCGCTGCTGTGGTGTGTGTTTTTCTGGTTTTTTTGGTAAACCGCTTTGCAGGTTTTAAAAAAAATAAATTTTATTAAATAAATAAACAACAAATATAAATAAAATAACACAACCCACCCTGTAGATTTAAGTATCTGTCCATAGTCGCCTACTTGTTATCAGGTGCTCAGGATACACATTCCTTTGTAAGAAAATATGAAATAACGTAACACCATTTTTGCAGGCAAATAATAATAATAATAATAATAATAATAATAATCAAAAATTGGGGGGGTGACAAGAAATGTTCCACACCGGGTACCACCTGACCTTCCTACGCCTCTGGCCGTCACTGTGGCAGTGAGTTCCGCAGTGTGTGCTCTGCATGACGAAGGGCTTTCTTCAATCTGTCCTGAATCTTCAGCGCCAGTGGATGTCTGCAAGTTCTAGTTGAGGGGGAATTCTCCCTCTTCTGAAAAAGAGCCCTGTGGGGACTGAATATCATTATCATTTTTAATTTGTATACCACCTTTCTATCTTACAAAACTCAAAGCGGTTTACAAGCTGAAGAAACAAAAAATGTACATCTTACAACAATCTAATGCAATACAAAAATGTGATAATAAAACATAACTTTAAAATAGGCCATCAAAAGAGTAACATTCAACAATCATTAGAATAGTATAAAATAATAATATCAACATATAAAAGTTAAACAGAAATCCGCTCAACAGTTACAATAATATCTAAACTACAATCAGTAAAGCAACGGCAAGCCACAGTACATAAAACAATACAATACACATTGAGAAGCAGAAAGTGGGGCAAGGCAGGTGGAAGGAGGCTTTGCCTAATGGAGTCTCTCCCTCATATGCTATGTGGGCCCAGAATGCTGGGTGCTGAGGGGGGGGTGGCGGGTGGGAATGGAATGGAGTACACTAGGATCAGGCAAATCTGGTTGCTTGGCACCCTGAACCATAGCTGTCAACCTACAGATTTGAAAATAAGGGACCAGCAGCCTCGAAAATAAGGGATCAGCAGCCAAAATAAGGGATTTTAGTCAACCAGCAGCCAAACGAAGCCTCAAGCGGTGGTTCCCACAGCGCAGCAACCTGGCAAAGGGGATGCAGCAAGGAAAACCACTGTCACCTCTCCGCTGGGAAGCGCTGAGCAAAGGCGAGTCCCCAGGCAACATGGCCGATTTGATCGGCACAAGGCATGCAAGCTCCACCCCCCAGGCATTCTTAGACTCCTTATTGGGTGAGCAACGCAGCCAAGCAACCCAGTTGGAGCCTCCCTCCTCCCTGGCCGGCAGGGAGGGAGGGAGAGGAGCTGCTTCCTTTGAAACCCGGGAAATTTAAGGGACATCATCAATAAGCGACAGCAGCAGGACACGGCGCTGGGATAAGGGACTTTCCCGCCAAATAAGGGACACTTGACAGCTATGCCCTGAACAGGACAACTCAACAAGGCAACCTTCTCTTTCTTGTTTTCCTGTTGCATTTTATAGTGTTTTACTGATACATCTAGGAAATGTTGCTTGGAAGGTGGGTAAGAAATCGAACAGTTGGAGTAGTGGTAGTAGAAATCAATGTCATGAAATAAAATTATTATTATTATTTGCATGCATATCCCATGTTTCTTCCAAGGAGCTCAAAGGCATAGTTCTCATCCTCCTCTCTTCACAACACCCCTGGGAAGTAGGTTAAGCTGAGAGGCAGTGACTGGCCCAAGCTCACCAAAGGAACTTCATGGCTGAACGGGAATTCGAACCCTGCTCTGCCAAGTCGCAGTCCAGCACTCTAACCACGACACCACAAAGGGAGGCTCTTTGAAGGCAGTTTACTACTCTAAATACAATGAATGATAGGTAAAATCTATAAGAGAATGATTGCAAATAAGAAACAGACAACCCAACTGAAATATACTCAGAGTCGAGAGTGGATTTCATGCTCTTTATTCAGCTCATAGTGGTGAGGAGGAATGGAAGTTCCCCCGAAATGTCTGCTTTATATACATTATTTACACAATGGGCTGCACATGATTGGCTAATTCTGGAATTCTCCTGTAGGCCAATCAGGTTGTGGATTCACTTCCACCTGGAGCTGGATTGGGTGGCTCCTGCAGACCAATCATACTGCTGCATTGTTCTAGGACCAATCAGACTGCTGCATTTTGGATCCTATTCAACTCAGTACATAACACCAGCTTATTCAAAAGATGTGGAGTAAGGAAGAACAAGTTAGCGAAGCAATGGTTGAAAGGAGAATGAAAGGAATAGATGAGATTAAAGTAAGCAAATTTAGAGAGCTGGAATTAAAATTCTTTCTAAAATAGTACAGAACTCCAGCCCAGTTTGCTAATATGGTAGCAGGATTGAATTCTAACTGTTGGCACTGTAAACAAGTCAAGGGATGGTTTTCCCATATGTACTGGGAATGCCCAGAGGTAAAGGAATTCTGGAATAAAATCCTAAAGGTTATTAATGAAATTTTTAAAGGGAAGCTTTCAATAGACTTTGATTTCATGACAATGGGTATAATTGGAAACATGGCTATAGAGAAAGGGGACCAGTTTACCTTCAGAGCTATGATATTATGGGAAAGGCAATGATAGATTTAGGTTGGAAAGATAGAGAAAAATGGACAGTAGAGGCATGGGATAGTTATTTGTTTGAACCTGTGGGTTAAACCACAGAGCCTAGGACTTGCCGATCAGAAGGTTGGCGGTTCGAATCCCACAACGAGGTGAGCTCCCGTTGCTCGGTCCCTTCTCCTGTCCACCTAGCAGTTCGAAAGCACGTCAAAGTGCAAGTAGATCAATAGGTACCACTCCAGCGGGAAGGTAAACGGCGTTCCCGTGTGCTGCTCTGGTTCACCAGAAGCAGTTTAGTCATGCTGGCCACATGACCCAGAAGCTGTATGCCGGCTCTTTCGGCCAATAAAGCGAGATGAGCGCCGCAACCCCAGAGTTGGCCATGACTGGACCTAATGTTCAGGGGTCCCTTTACCCCTTTACCTTTATTCAGTCGGACATTGTCTCAGTTATGTCACAGGAAACAATGTGGAAGGTCAAGTCCACCACGATAAGGAACAGATGGAACCCCTATCTTCAATGGATAAAAAGTACTGGAATAAAAGACATTCGGTTGAAACTAAAGACGCTATGCCGGTCTTTGAACCCTTCCAATGCATATGGGGGGTGGGGGTGGGAAGGGAGGGAAAGGAAAAAATTGTATGGGAAATTTAAAAATTGGAAGGAGATAATATAATGTATGTAAAAATCCAGAACTTGAATAATAATAATAAAAAAACTACTCTAAATACATAATAATAGAATCATAGAATTGTAGAGCTGGGAGTCCAAGGGTTATCGAATCCCAACTAAAGCATCCAATCTAAACTAAAGCAATCATCATCATCATCATCATCATTTATTTATAACCCACCCATCTGGCTGGGTTTCCCCAGCCACTCTGGGCGGCTTCCAGCAAAATATTAAAATACAATAATTCATTACTTTGCTGTAAGAGTGAAGCATTTGATCCTACAATTCGATGTGCCCTGGCTTATCTGATCTTTGCAAAAAAAACCGAAGAGTCCTATCAGCCAGATTGTCCGTTGGGCTGCAGAGCAACCAAGCAGAAAAGATTGACCGGGTAGCAGTGCAAAATTGGCAGCCGGAGCATCTGAGCAGCAGGAAGCGTGGCCTGGAAACGGCGGCGGTTGCGCGCAGATGCCCTCCGCGATTCTCTTGTCTGCCCACGGTTCACTGCCCCGACCTCTGGCCTCCATTTGCCCTTTTGTACTTTAATAACTGGCTGGATCCGAGTGCGGGGATTACGGTCACTTAGGGCTTGGTTATATTCCTGTGCGTGGCCATGTGTGAACCAGCAAGGCTGGCCATGTTTGCCGCGCTCTCCTTCCAGGCGGCAGGCTTTGCCACTTCAGATGGCAGAGATGGCAAGGCTTTTAAAGACGCAGGCACCATCTCCCCCAATATGGACCAGCCTGAAGGTTGGCA
Organism: Podarcis filfolensis; assembly: GCF_964270895.1. NCBI lineage: Eukaryota > Metazoa > Chordata > Lepidosauria > Squamata > Lacertidae > Podarcis > Podarcis filfolensis. The sequence goes on from NC_139606.1 coordinate 118,819,997, forward strand.
AGCGAGGCTGTGCTCAGGGCCGGCCCAAGACATTTTGCCGCCTGAGGCAAAACAGAAAATGGCACCCTGACTCCTCATCCACCCCCCTACCTCTGCTTCCTCTGCCAACCTCCCAGTGATTCCGCCTTCTCTGCCACCACCTGAGGCAACTGTAGGCGGCCTGCGGAGGCAGAGGTTGCCCATCCAATTTTGCCGCCCGAGGCGAAACAGAATGGTGCTGCCATGCTGCCAAAGCCTCACGGGTCACACGGCTGTAGCGGCAGCAGAAGGGCACGCATGGAGGCACCGCCCTGTGGGTTTCTGCCGCCTGAGGCGGCTCCCTCAGATTGTGAAATATATTTGGAGTCGAGTGTGGATTTCATGCTCTTTATTCAGCTCCTAGTGGTGAGGAGGAATGGAATTTCCCCCGAAATGTCCGCTTTATATACATTATTTACACAATGGGCCCCATGTGATTGGCTAATTCCGGGATTCTCCTGCAGGCCAATCGGGTTGCGGATTCACTTCCACCTGGAGTTGGATTGGGTGACTCCTGTGGACCAATCAGACTGCTGCATTCTGGATCCTATTGTTCTAGGACCAATCAGACTGCTACTGCTGCATTTTGGATCCTATTGTTCTGGGACCAATCAGACTGCTGCATTCTGAATCCTATTGTTCTAGGACGAATCAGACTGCTGCATTTTGGATCCTATTTTTCTAGGACCAGACTGCTGCATTCTGAATCCTATTGTTCTAGGACCAATCATACTGCTGCATTTTGGATCCTATTGTTCTGGGACCAATCAGACTGCTGTATTCTGAATCCTATTGTTCTAGGACCAATCAGACTGCTGCATTTTGGATCCTATTTTTCTAGGACCAGACTGCTGCATTCTGAATCCTATTGTTCTAGGACCAATCAGACTGCTGCAATTTGGATCCTATTGTTCTGGGACCAATCAGACTGCTGTATTCTGAATCCTATTGTTCTAGGACCAATCAGACTGCTGCAATTTGGACCCTATTCAACTCAGTACATAACAGTCTGCCTCATCAGTGGGCTGGCCCTGCAGGGAAGTTGCAGCATGCTGAAGCCAGTGGAGGAGAAAGAAAGGGGCAAGACAGGATTGGGCGGTGGCAGCCAAAGCCTCGCTCTTCCTAGGTGGCCACGGCCAACAAGTACAGAAGGAAGCGAGTGGTGTGCTCGGATCTGCCGTCCCTCCTAGCTGTTGCCGCCTGCGGCGACTGCCCAACCAAGGCTAATGGGGGGCCGGCTCTGACCTTGCTGGTGGTTCTACCAATGCGCATGGCCTGTGAGGCAGGACCCAGCAGCAGGGCCTTCCCTGTGTTGGTGCCCTGAGGATGGAACCGCCTCCCTGTCCTTGCTGAATTTTGTTTGCCCCCAACATTGCCGCCATTCAGATGAGACCTTTAATCATTTCTGCTTGAAGGGCGGCATATTTCAGCAGCTTGGGAATTGCTGTATAAATTCAAAACATGCTTTTGGTCATTTGTAATTTTTGTAGTGTTTTGTAGTGATTCCAGCTGCCATGGCCTCCTTCAGGAGGGCGGGAATGGCAGATAAAACTCAAGAAAATCATCACAATCTCAGGCTGAACTTTTCCCCAGCCTCAGCAACACTCCCTGTGGTGGATTAATTTTGAGTGGGCTATATACAATTTGAGGGACGCGGGTGGCGCTGTGGGTTAAACCACTGAGCCTAGGACTTGCCGATCAGAAGGTTGGCGGTTCGAATCCCCGTGACAGGGTGAACTCCCGTTGCTTGGTCCCTGCTCCTGCCAACTTAGCAGTTCGAAAGCACATCAAAGTGCAAGTAGATAAATAGGTACCGCTCTGGCGGGAAGGTAAACGGTGTTTCCGTACGCTGCTCTGGTTCGCCAGAAGCGGCTTAGTCATGCTGGCCACATGACCCGGAAGCTGTATGCCGGCTCCCTCGGCCAATAAAAAGAGATGAGCGCCGCAACTCCAGAGTCAGCCACGACTGGACCTAATGGTCAGGGGTCCCTTTACCTTTACCTATATACAGTTTGATTTTGCACAAAAAAAGGGAGGTCCCGTCCCTTGCTGTTGAACATAAGACGTTGCAGCCAGTTCAGTGCTCAAGGTTCCCCTCCCCTGCAAGGAGATTGGGGTTGTGGTTTGTGTGTGTGCACATTATTTCAATTTATTGCATGCAGGGCAGTCCCTAACGTTAGGCAGAGTGTGGAGAAAAAGGAGGGAGCTGTAGCCAAGGCTTGCTCTTTGGCTCACTCCCTGTGGTTTGTCTAAGCGAAATCAATAATAATAATAATAACAATTTTTTATTTATACCCCGCCCTTCCCAGTTCAAAAACCGGGCTCAGGGCGGCTAACAACAAATTTAAAACACTTTAAAACACTTAATTATAAAAGCAGCATAAAATACAGTATAAAAACATGAATAACAATAAAATTCAAAAATCAATTAGATAATCCCCAGGGCTAGCTGGCTGAATTGGTCCTACCTGGGCCAGTGAGGAGGTCAGGGGAGAATTAGCTGTGGGGTTTCAGAGCGGGTGATCTTCATAAAAGGGGAGGGGGACGAAAGAGAAGGGAAATAAAAGATCAGGCTGAATTCAAATTAAAGGCCAGGCGGAATAGCTCTGTCTTACAGGCCCTGCGGAAGGAGTTTAAATCCTGCAGGGCCCTGGTCTCATGGGACAGAGCTTTCCACCAGGTCGGAGCCACCACTGAGAAGGCCCTGGCCCTGGTGGAGGATAGTCTGGCTTCCTTAGGACCTGGGACCTCTAAACTATGGTTATTCATGGACCTTAAGGTCCTCTGCGGGGCAGACCAGGAGAGGCAGTCCCGTAAATACCAGGGCCCTAAGCCAAAAAGGGCTTTAAATGTCCAAACCAGCACCTTGAACCTGACCCTGTACTCCACCGGGAGCCAGTGCAGCTGGAAAAGCACTGGGTGAATATGCTCCCATGGCAGGGACCCCGTGAGGAGCCTCGCTGCATCATTCTGCACCCGCTGGAGTTTGTGGGACAGCTTCAAGGGCAGCCCCGCGTAGAGCGAGTTACAGTAGTCAAACCTGGAGGTGACTGTTGCATGGATCACTGTGGCCAGATCAGGGCAGGAAAGGTAAGGGACCAACTGCTTGATTCGGCGAAGGTGGAAAAATGTCACCTTGGCTGTTGCTGTAACTTGCGCCTCCATGGAAACCAAGCATTATCTACTCTGACTGGCAGCTGCTGTCTGGCTTTTCAGGCAGGGAGAATGTCCTAGCCCTGCCTGGAGATGTTGCCGGGGACATAGCTGTCAACTTACACATTTGAAAATAAGGGACCAGCAGCCTCAAAAATAAGGGATCAGCAGCCAAAATAAGGGATTTTCCGGGCACAGGTATGTTTGACTTCTGAGCCCCTCCGAGCCAAAGGCAGAAAGCCCAGCCAGCAGCCAAACGAAGCCTCAAGAGGTGGTTCCCACAGCACAGCAACCCGGCAAAGGGGACGCAGCAAGGAAAACCACCGTCACCTCTCCGCTGGGAAGCGCTGAGCAAAGGCGAGTCCCCAGGCAACGCGGCCGATTTGATCGGCACAAGGCATGCAAGCTCCACCCCCCAGTCGTTCTTAGACTCCTTATTGGGTGAGCAACGCAGCCAAGCAACACAGTTGGAGCCTCCCTTCTTCCTGGCCGGCAGGGAGGGAGGGAGAGGAGCTGTTTCCTTTGAAACCCGTGAAATTTAAGGGACATCATCAATAAGGGACAGCAGCGGGACACGGCGCTGGGATAGGGGACTTTCCCGCCAAATAAGGGACGGTTGACAGCTATGGCCAGGGACCGGCGACCCTTCTGCATGCAAGGCAGCTAAGCCACGGCCCTTCCCCATTCTGCAGTCTTGAGCTGCAAAGAGAAAAAGTGAAATGTGTGCCTCTGTGTCTGTGTGCAAAACTGCCCTTAGGTCTTTAGAAATGCTGCTTCTTGCCCAGACAGCCTTCGCTTGTTTGCTCTGTGCTGCGGTTCTTCTGTAAGATCTTTCATGTGCCTGATGCCAGTAGCATGCCGGGGGATTTTTGGCAACGGGAAGCCAGAAAGGGGTTGAAATTCCAAACCTTTTATTTTATTATTATTGTAGTCAGGGAGTTGTAAATGAATAAACGTCTGATAAGGGCAATGGATAAAAGTCACCAAGGAACCGAGGAGGCATTTTGCAGGAGGGGGTTGCAAGCATGTCGCCCAGAGCCCTGCTCTTTGCCACCGTCTAGGCTGGTGCAGTGCAAAAAACGGGGAGGGCAAGACCCACACAAAACTAGACCTAGACCAACAGACCTAAAAGCATTATCAATTCCACTTGGGGAAGGGCAATATCTTAGCCTTAGTGTAGACCTTGGATCTTAAAAAGTAGAGACAAAACCTTGCCAACAAAGGTCTGTATAGTCAACTATGGTTTTCCCAGTAGTGATGTATGGAAGTGAGAGCTAGACCATAAAGAAGGCTGATCGCCAAAGAACTAATGCTTTTGAGTTATGGTGCTGGAGGAGACTCTGGAGAGTCCCATGGACTGCAAGAAGATCAAACCGATCCATTCTGAAGGAAATCAGCCCTGAGTGCTCACTGGAAGGACAGATCGTGAAGCTGAGGCTTCAAGACTTTGGCCACTTCATGAGAAGAGAAGACTCCCTGGAAAAGACCCTGATGTTGGGAAAGATGGAGGGCACAAGGAGAAGGGGACGACAGAGGACGAGATGGTGGGACAGTGTTTTCGAAGCTACCAGCATGAGTTTGACCAAACTGCGGGAGGCAGTGGAAGACAGGAGTGCCTGGCGTGCTCTGGTCCAGGGGGTCACAAAGAGGCGGACACGACTAAACGACTAAACAACAACAACACACCATGGATAGGCAAACTAAGGCCCGGGGGCCGGATCCGGCCCAATCGCCTTCTAAATCCGGCCAGCGGACGGTCCAGGAATCATTGTGTTTTTACATGAGTAGAATGTGTGCTTTTATTTAAAATGCACCTCTGGGTTATTTGTGGGGCATAGGAATTCATTCATTTATTTTTCCCCCAAATTACAGTCCGGCCCCTCCACATGGTCTGAGGGACAGTGGACTGGCCCCCTGCTGAAAAAGTTTGCTGACCCCTAGTGTAGACGATACTGAGCTAGATAGATCGATGAGTATAAGGGAGCTTCCCATGTTCCGAACGTGGGTGTCTGTTCCCACAGAATCGAGGTTTCTTGGCCTTTTCAAAAGCACCAATCTGCCAAACTTCAACGCACATCACTAAATTTCTTTCACATCCTGGCTTTTTGGAAACCTGCCTCCTACCCTTTAATTTAAATTGTTTTATGCTCCCCCCTCAATTTATTAATGTGGTGCTGATCAGTTGCATGTGCACACATGTGGTTGCCCCTTCCCGGATAACGTTCTGTTTTGTGGTTTTGAAAGAGCAGCTGTCAAGAGGTGTTTTGTAATAGGAGATTGCCCTCTGTGTTCCCATGCTGTCTCCCAGATGAGGGGAGTGGGGAAGCCAGAGTCATGCGGAGAATTGGTTGAGAGCATTGAGATGGGTGTTGGCGGCAGCAGGTATCTGAGCCACCTGGAAGACAAAGCAAAAACCCTGCTGGACCAGTTTGGTCCTCCTAGAAACTCTGTTTGCATTGAAAAAGTCAACACCAGGAGAATGCGCTGATTAAGTGATAGCGGGGAGCTTGTGCAGAACTACGTGCCAAAAAAAGGGCTGGCATCTTTCTGTTATCCTCAACGCAGCATGTTTGGCTAACCAACTTGAAATAATGTCATGGGCCCACAGCAGAGTGATAAGAATGTGGGAAGAGTCTTCTGGGTCAGGCCTGTGGCCCGTCTAGGCCAGCATCCTGTTCTCACAGAAGAAAACCAGATGTCCCAAAGAGAAGTGTTAAGTTGTGGGTGAACATATCAGATGACACAGCGATTCTTCAGACAGCTCTTGTTTATTCACAGGCCAGAACAGAACTGAACTGAAGGGTTCAGCCAGCCTGCTCCACTACAACGCGACAGTAACAACTTTCTGTAACTATCCAATCACTTTCAATTCCTTATTTGCATATGCGGACCTGAGTGAAAACTATCTACAGTATCCCCTCCCCACCCTCCCCAGCCGAAGCCGGACTCAGAGCGGCTAACAACAGTAAAAGTAACACAGTTTGCATAAAATCACAATCAATTAATTAAAATACGTTCTAAAATCAATTCATTCTAAAATCAATTCAAAATCAAATTAATGGCAACCACTGGGCTAGAGTTCTGTGAGGATTACCGAAGGAGAGAGGGGGTCAGACTGTGCCTTGGCCAAAGGCCTAGTGGAACAGCTCTATCTTGCAGGCCCTGCGAAAAGATGTCAAGTCCCGCAGGACACATGTCTCTTGTGACAGAGCAATCCACCAGATCGGGGCCACAGCCGAAAAATGGGCTTTGATTCTGCGTTGGCTGCGCAGGGTTTGACACCAAGCTTGTGTAAGAGTTAAATCCTGCTCAGTTTGACTGTGTGAACCAATTAGCTGCTGGGAACTGACCCACCTAGTCCTGCATTCTGTCCTTTCAGTGGCCAGCCAGTTGCTCATTATGGGTAACTTGCAATGGGACCCAAGCGCGAGAGCCTGCTCCCTTCTTGTGGTTTCCAGCAGCTGGTATTCAGAATCATTTCTGCCTCTGGCTGCGGAGGCAGAGCACATCCGTCATGGCTCCTCCATCAATTTATCTTATCCGCTTTTAAAGCCCTCTAAGTTGGTGGCAGTTATGTACTGAAGTTCTCACCCTGGGCCAGCAGGGGGATACTGTAGATAGTTTTCACTCAGGTCCGCATATGCAAATAAGGAATTGAAAGTGACGTTCAGTGATTGGATAGTTACAGAAAGTTGTTACTGTTGCTTTGTAGTTGAGCTCTATATAAGCAGGTCAGCTGAACCCTTCAGTTCAGTTCTGTTCTGGCCTGTGAATAAACAAGAGCTGTCTGAAGAATCGCTGTGTCATTTGATATGTTCACCCACAACCTAACAGTGGCCCTCACTGCCTCCTGTGGCAGGGAGTTCCACAGTTTAACTCTGTGATGCATGAAGATTTATCTGACTTGGCTCTTCCAACCTTCAACTTCAATGAATGTCCCCGAGTTCCAGAGTTAGCAGAGCTTTCCTCTTCACACATATCACCTTGATTTGCTTAAAACGTATGTTCCGAGATCCCTCCATAGGTTTAGAGAACAAGCCCCTTCCCCAGATGTGGCTTTTGCAGCAGTCGAGGGAGGAAATCCATATCCCATGCGGCCGGCCACACAGCTTCTGGGTGCAAGATTCGCATGGCTCCATTTGGCCCTCCTGTCTGCACACAATTGTGCATTGTGCGCAGGAAGCAAAAAGAAGGAGGAATTCATCACATGTTCTGATTTACAAGAAGATCATTGTGTCATATGTATGTTATTGGGGTGGTATTTTAAAGACACACAAACACAGAACCCTCATTGTGCCCAAAGTTAGACAAAAAACAACCACCTTCCAAGCACATTAAGATCTATATTTCTCAAAAATATATATATATTTTTAATGGGGAAATGTGTCATGCTGTACCAGGCAAAAGAAAATGCCTGCTATTTTCCATGCTTCCAAATGATGCCTTATCATATATTTTTTTTAAAAAAGAATTGGACAAATTCATAGAGGTGGAGAGGGCTGTCGTGGCTACTGGCCATAATGGCTATGTCCTGCCCTCCGCAGTTATAGGCGGCAGTGCTTCTGAATCTCAGTTGCTGGAAAACACAAGAGGGGAGAGGGCTGACTTGTGCTCAAATCCTGCTAGCAAATTTCCCATGGGGTCATCTGGTTGGCCACTGTGAGAGCAGGATGCTGGACTAGATGGGCCACTGGCTTGATCTAGTGGGCTTTTCATATAATAACAATATAATAATAATTTATTATTTATATCCCGCCCATCTGGCTGGGCTTCCCCAGCCACTCTGGGCGGCTTCCAACATAATATTAAAACACAGTAATGCATCAAACATTAAAAACAGGGCTGCCTTCAGATGTCTTCTAAAAGTCTGGTAGTTGTTCTTCTCTTTGACATCTGATGGGAGGGCGTTCCACAGGGCAGGTGCCACCACCGAGAAGGTCCTCTGCCCGGTTCCCTATAATTTGGCTTCTCACAGGGAGGGAACCACCAGAAGGCCCTCGGAGCTGGACCTCAGTGTCCGGGTAGAACGATGGGGGTGGAGACACTCCTTCAGATATACTGGACCGAGGCCGTTTAGGGCTTTAAGGGTCAGTACCAACACTTTGAATTGGGCTCAGAAATATGTACCTATTTCTTTGTTGTCGTGAGACATAACAATGGGATGCTAGTGTGTGTGTTTGTGTGTACAGGGGCATAGCTAGGGTGCAGTTCCAACTGAATTTGGACCTGCCAAGGAAAATAAAGAATTTATTCATGTATGCTACAACAGCGGCAAGAGTCTTGATAGCACAAGGATGGAAGAATGAGGAAACCCCGACAAAGGAACAGTGGCAAGAGAAATTGATGAACTATGCAGAATTGGCTAAACTGACATACAAACTGCGAGATAAGGACAACTGTGACTTTAAAGAAGAATGGGAACTTTTTACAAAGTACTTATAAAGACAATGAAATGAATTGGACTCCTTGGCAGGTTTTGAATAAACATAAACAAATTTAGTGATTGGTAACATGGCAGATAGATAATATAAAGATTGAAATAATTTTATAATATGCAGAGAGTGACGTGTGCTGAGAAATCAGAGAGAGGAGCTGAGGGAAGTCTCGGAGGGGGGAGGGGGGTTGATGGGGAATGGGGGAAAAGGGGGGAAATAATGAATATGATATCTTTTGATATACAGTGGTACCTCGGGATGCGAACAGGATCTGTTCCGGAGCCCCGTTCGCATCCTGAACAGAACGTAAGATGCGTCTGTGCGTGCGCGGCTCGCGTTTTGCCGCTTCCGCGCATGCGCGTGATGTCATTTTGAGTGTCTGCGCATGCGCGAGCGGCAAAACCTGAAAGTAATGTGCTCCGTTACTTCCGAGTTGCCGCAGAGCGCAACCCGAAAGCGCTCAACCTGAAGCACGTTCAACCCGAGGTATGACTGTACTGTTATGTGGAAATTGTCAATAAAAAAAGAAAGAAAAGAAAGAAACTCAGTCCAAACCTAACCGAACGCAGGTGAGACGGCAACATTGTGCCTGCCATGTGGTGGGAGCAGGAATGATGAAAGCCTACTCTTCTCTGCCTCCTTGCATCCACACGTTGCTGTCCAGCACATTTTTTTTAATGGACTTCTGTCATTTGGCCAAGAGTGCGTTGTTCTCACACTGCCAGAGGCACGTTAGGGACAAAATTGTTCCGATTCAGACAGATTCAGATGCCAGCAAGTCCAAGGTCTGCTCTATCTATACTGGATCAGCTCAGATTATTGCAGTCTGAGGATGTGGACAGTGTGGCTGGCCACCCTGACCCATTCATGGCTTCTTAATTTATACAATATGCTCCAGTAAGTTGCGGAATTCAGACTCTTTGGTGGGTGGGTGAGTCACAGAATTTGGGTTATTGCGACTTTAAATAAATGCACGTTCCGGCTGCCTATATTGAGATTTTAGCAAGGTCGCAGATTAGGAAACAGCACAGAAGGAGGAGGAAGGGGCTGTGTGTTGGAACTTATCTCTGAAGGCAGCCTTCCGCTATCTGAGCCTTGCAACAGTTTTTGTGTCTTGCAGTCAGTGCTTCTGCAGGAAGGAACAGGACCTTGGCTGCAATGGCCCTGAGGCAGTAGAATTGCCTTCCAATTGAGGTTTTGAGCTGGTCCTTTCAGATTTCTAGAAGGGAGTTTCAGCTACTGAGTGTTAATTACATTTTCTTGGCCACTTTCACTGAGGTTGTGTGTGTTATGTTTGCGTTTTACCAGTTGGTGGCTGTTGTTGTTGTTTTTTAAAAAACTGTTCTGTGGTTTAGTTGCTATAATCTTTTCCGTAAGCCGCCTGGGGCTTTGGAAAGGCTGGATATAAATGGAATTAAATGCATAAGCGCTGTGCATTTACTCCAATTGCCCCATCAAATCCTTGGCTGCGGTCCTTTGGTGACAGCGCAAATGGCTCCGCTTTTGCTTATTGTGCTTGGCACCCACCCATGTCGGCTCGACCGAGTCTGGAGCATGCCTCTTCTGTGTGAAAACACCCCTTGTGTACAAAGCAGAGGTTAACAGATAATCCCTCGGTGGCTGCTGACTCTAGCAGGAACCGGCCTGAATCCTCTTGGGTGCAGAGCAGTCAAAATGCACGTACTTGCCTTGCAAGAGTGACACAACCATGAGCAAGTCGGCTGTAAATTTCCCAGATTCCTTATCCTGGTGTGATTCAGTTACATTGCCCATACTAGCCCTGGAGGTATGTCACAACATCCGCGACCGTTACAGAAAACCTCCATGCCTTGCGCTCTGTGCATGGAAGGAACCTGCACACACACACACAGGCAAAATCTGCGGTGCTTCTTCCTCTTAGTCACGAGAGGGTGTCGTTATCCTGAATCAGCAAAAAAGGGGAGGGGGCCGCTTAGGATGTCATCACCGCTACCAACTTGAAGACAGCTCTGGTTGATCATTTATGAACATGGGGCTTGCATGTCAGCTGGCGATAGCAATGTAACATGAGATCTCTTGCACTCTCTCTCCAAATACACTGCTGGACAGTTTGCAAAATGGTTTCTGAATCAGAGGCATAAGCATAGAAGGAATAAGGAGAGGGGTACAAGGTCCGTATTGTTAAAGCTTTGGTTTTCCCAGTTGTGATGTATGGAAGTGAGAGCTGGACCATAAAGAAGGCTGATCGCCAAAGAATTGATGCTTTTGAATTCTGGTGCTGGAGGAGACTCTTGAGAGTCCCATGGACTGCAAGAAGATCCAACCGATCCATTCTGAAGGAAATCAGCCCTGAGTGCTCACTGGAAGGACAGATCGTGAAGCTGAGGCTCCAAGACTTTGGCCACCTCAGGAGAAGAGAAGACTCCCTGGAAAAGACCCTGATGTTGGGAAAGATGGAGGGCACAAGGAGAAGGGGACGGCAGAGGACGAGATGGTGGGACAGTGTTCTCTAAGCTACCAGCATGAGTTTGACCAAACTGTGGGAGGCAGTGGAAGACAGGAGTGCCTGGCGTGCTCTGGTCCAGGGGGTCATGAAGAGGCAGACACGACTAAATGACTAAACAACAACAACAACAACACATTATTTCTTGCTTTGTTCTTCCCATTGCATGAGCAGGAGTAACAATCCCCGGCTTAGTGTTACATCCAAACTGGGGATTGTGGTTTGTTTCCCTCCAAACAAAACCATGCTGTGAAGCCAGAATTTGTTCTTGGCTTAGTGATTGTGGCGTTTGCGTGAAGCAAACCACCATCTTGGGGGGGGGGGTGAACAACAGTTCATTGCAGCCTTTGCTAACTTGATGCCCTCCAGATCTTTGGACTAGGACTCCACCTCAGCCCCAGTCAGCATCGGCGTTGTGGTCTAAGCTATCTGGAGGGCATCAGGTTGAAGAAAGCTGCTTGGTTTATGGCAACATGTGAATCCAGCTGTTGTGTCCAGATGCTGCCTGGAATAAGAGGTGCTTTGCCCACAGTTGGGGACCACTCATGTACATCTCAAAGGCAGAAGTTCAGAGTTGCCCATTCGTAAGAAGAACCTGCTGGATCAGGCCAATGGCCCGTCAAATCCAGGATCCTGTTCTCACAGTGGCCAACCAGATGCCTGTGGGAAGCCCACAATCAGGCATCTGTGGCCCAGCTGTGGCAAATGCTCAGTGCTGGTGCTGACCTTTGAAGCCCTAAACGGGCTCGGCCCTGTAGACCTGAAGGAGCATCTCCAGCCCCATCATTCAGCCCGGACACTGAGGTCCAGCTCCAAGGATCTTCTGGCAGTTCCCTCACTGCAAGAAGTAAAGTTACAGGGAACCAGGCAGAGGGACTTCTCGGTGGTAGCACCTGCCCTGTGGAACACCCTCCCATCAGATGTTAAGGAGATAAAGAACCATACAACTTTTAGAAGACATCTGAAGACAGCCCTGATCAGGGAAGGGTTTTTTATGTTTGAGGTTTTATTGTGTTTTTAATATTTTGTTGGGAGCTGTCCAGTGTAGCTGGGGCAACCCAGTCAGATGGGCAGCATATAAATAATAAAATTGTCATTCTAATTCTTCAGTAAAGGTAAAGGGACCCCTGACCGTTTGGTCCAGTCGTGGACGACTCTGGGGTTGCAGCGCTCATCTCGCTTTACTGGCCGAGGGAGCCGGCGTACAGCTTCCGGGTCATGTGGCCAGCATGACTAAGCCGCTTCTGGCAAACCAGAGCAGCGCACGGAAACGCCATTTACCTTCCCACCGGAGTGGTACCTATTTATATACTTGCACTGCGTGCTTTTGAACTGCTAGATTGGCAGGAGCAGGGACCGAGCAACAGGAGCTCACTCCATCGCGTGGATTCGAACCGCCAAACTTCTGATCGGCAAGCCCTAGGCTCTGTGGTTCAGACCACAGTGCCACCGCGTCCCTTTTTAATTCTTTAGTAGGATAACTTAAAAAAAAAAGATTTTAGTCTTCTCTTGCAATCAGCAGGGTTCTTTGCTGTGCAGCAGAGATTCTTCCGAAGCAGGCAGAAAATATTAGGAGGAGGAAAGAAGACTGGAAGTGTAGCATTCCAGAAACAGAGCCAGGGGAAACGGTCAAGGTCGCAGAGACAAGGTTTCACTACTGCTTTTGCTCCAGAACGAAAGAGGGATTGGGAAGGGGGTTCATTTTTCACTCCGCTCCTGCTAGCAATCTGACGAAAGGAATGCAGGAGGTTCCTAGGCTGTAGGGAAGAGACTCCATCCAACAGCCGAGGCTGCAGCGTTTTTTTGAAATCCAAGACTCGTTGTCTTTGTGTGTGTGTTTATGAAACTGTGTCAGTGGCTGTGGGTTAATTTAGCCTCTGGAGAGAGATCAATTTAGCATGTGGCAAACAAATGTCCCCAAGCGAGAACCGCAAGGGAAGATTTGGGAAGGAGGCCAGGAAACTGGGGGTTGGGGGGGGGACTCTGATTGCTCAAGCTGGGAGAGCAAAAGGAGGAGATGATATGGAAGGAGGAGGAAGCAAGAGGGAGGTGGAAGCAACTTCACCCTTGCACTGCCAGCCTCGAATTAAAGCAGGAGCATAATTTTGCACAGGCTATCCAGTGTTCAGCCAAAATGGCTAGAATTTGAAGGTATGGAGGAGTAGGGTTTTTTTTTTTCTTGAAGGAGGAAGGAAACATGCTCTAGCCCTGTGTAATCCTCAACATGCCACAGCGACAGAACCCTGTACAGCACATGCGTTCCCCAGAGTCCACCCAGACTGAAGAAAACACAGGCCAGAGGGTGGCCACATGGGGGAAGGATGCAAAAACAAAACACAACAACCGCCAAGAAACCCTCGTTGGAAAAATTGTGCAAGTGCTGCTTTCTGTATACTGAGCAGGGCAGTTTCCAGAAAATAATAGTGCAACTGAAGGGGGAAATCAGGCCCCAGGAGTAACAGACAGGGCATTGCAGAGGCATGGAAGGATATGTGGTGATGCTGGCAATGATTAATAGTTAACTCCTGGCCTGCTCTTTATTAACACATTTTTAGGGAGGATATTCCAGATTAATATATTATCTTCTTCCCTGCCCCCCCCAATAAACAAGATGTTGTTTTCATTGATTTCATTGATTTCATTGATTTATAACAAATTTTTGGAAGTGCCTTAAGAGCCTTTGGATAAATCAGGCTTGGAATCCATAAATAAATAAAGTTTTATTTGTTTAGTGCTGTTCTACCCTCCGACGCCTTCTTCCATCACGGAATCTCTGGGAGTCCTCAGACACCTCAGATCCAGGCATTGGCTAGACTGGGACCTGCTTAACTTCAGCAAAGTGAACATCACCCGCTCTCAGAACTTGGAACATCTTTTTCTTAATAACAAATTGAGGTTTTTCTATATCGCCCCTTGCCATACGGTCACAGGGCGGTAGCGGCGTTCGACATTTTAAAACACATCAACACACATTTTGAAAATCAGTTAAAGAAGGAGCGCAAACTAGAATCAGCAGAAACTGAGATAACACAAGATAACAATTTTAAAAAATAATAATAATGATTGAATACTGTGATATTCTAAATGAAATAATGTGATTTGTTTTAACTGGTTTCTAATACAGTGCTACCTCAGGTTACATACGCTTCAGGTTACATATGCTTCTGGTTACACGCGCTTCAGGTTACAGACTCCGCTAACCCAGAAATAGTGCTTCAGGTTAAGAACTTTGCTTCAGGATAAGAACTGAAATCGTGCTCCAGCGGTGCAGCGGCAGCAGCAGGAGGCCCCATTAGCTAAAGTGGTGCTTCAGGTTAAGAACAGTTTCAGGTTAAGAACGGACCTCTGGAACAAATTAAGTACTTAACACGAGGTACCACTGTACTGTGTTATTAAATAGTTTGACACTGCCGTGAGCCCTCGGGACCCTGGCAAATGGCATGGTGAGGCGGAGGTTAACTGACCTCCTGACAGGTGAGTTGCTGCTGTTTCCCGGAAGGGGAAGGGGCCAGGCAGTGTGGAGGGTGGTACAGTGGAAACGCATCACTAGGAGTGCTGGGTTGGCTCTGCTGGAGTGTTTGCACCATGCTGACCTCACCTCTTCTGGTAAACACCAGTGACCCACCTGCCCGGAGGTCCGGTAAGGGTCTCCAACCTGCCATGTCATCTGCCACTGCCTTATGGCGAAAAGGAGGCAAGAAATCTAATACTAATTATAAAAAGCCCCATGGAATTCCAAGTATTCCATGATGGCAGGTGATAAAGAGCACCAGGTATCAGCTTGCCTAGAGGCTTAGTGATGACAGACGGCATAGAAGAGCATTGCAGGTTGACATGGCTGAATGCTATTGTCCCAGATGTTCTGCCTGGATTTGTGAGGTTCTGCAAGTATAGAACAGTATTCCTGCCCCCAGAATAGAAGCAGGGAGCTGTGCCACTGCTAGAAAATGCACAGGATATCACTAATGTTCACCTCATCCTCATCAGGAAACTAAAATGCCACATAAATGTACTTTCTGCGAATATTCAACATTTTAAGAGGAGAGAGGAGTAATATTTGAACTGCAGAAATGGACTTTTGGTCAAAGACACAAGTTATACCCCTAAGATTTGAACTTTGGCTGACAATCCAGCCATGTAATGCTCAACTATGATATGTCTTTTTCTTCTTCTTCGCTGACATTTAAAGGCAAAACTGAAAGTTTTTTCTAAATCCTTATGGCTAAATACGTACGTTGTTTATAAGCAAAGCCACACCTTTAATTGGAAGGGAAAGAATGATCTGATAGAAATATATTGGCAAGGAGAACTGGAGTTTTATTACATATTGGAGCAGTTGGTTTTAATCAGAACATGTCTTCAGAAAATTCGCTCTCCTGATTTTGCCTCTTTACGTGCTTGTGCTGAATCTTTTCGGGGATTCTTGTAACCTATTTGGCTGCATTGTTATTGTTGTGAGAAATAACATTTTAGTTTAATCTGTTCAATACAAATTTTTCAAAAATTACTAATCACATCACCAAAAAAATGAGGACCATACAGGGCAGGTTCTTGTGCCTGAAATAACTTTCCCAGAAAGGGAATATGAGAAACTGTAGTACATAATGGTGACAGGAGACAAAAGATATACCGTATTTTTCGCTCTATAAGACGCACCAGACCACAAGACGCACCTAGTTTTTGGAGGAGGAAAACAAGGAAAAAAATATTCTGAATCTCAGAAGCCAGAATAGCAAGAGGGATCGCTGCGCAGTGAAAGCAGCAATCCCTCTTGCTGTTCTGGCTTCTGGGATAGCTGCTGAGCCTGCATTCGCTCCATAAGATGCACACACATTTCCCCTTACTTTTTAGGAGGGAAAAAGTGAGTCTTATAGAGCAAAAAATACGGTACTTTATTGACAAATTTAAAACTATTATATCATGGGGTCTGAATGGCACCCACCTGAGAGCTCTTAAATAGCTGGTCTTTTAACAAAAATATGTAACGTTGCATGGAAAGTTCATTTTTAAAAAAGGAATTAGTTTCAGTTTACCAGCTCCAAAAGGGAATTAGTTCTAGTTTGAATTAGATTCACAATTCACTCATGTAGTCCTTGACTTTCCCCCACCAAGACTTAAGAATTTTACCAGCGGCTCTGCAAAGGTTTAAAAGATACTTTAAAAATCAAAGAAAATATCAAAACACACAGTGTTTTATTCTTCCCAACAGTTATGATATTTAAGTTTAAACAGCAGCATGACAAATGCAGTGGCCACAATCAAACACAGAGTAAAGTGCAACAAAAGACTTATACAGTATATAAAAATCATTGAATTAAAATTGAATTAACTTTAAAATTGCCCAAAATTCCACCACGAAAAGAACTTAATTCATGTTCAGTTCATCTGGAAATGATAGCAACTACTTTCAGCGCCAAATTTAGGGTGGTGCAGGTGGTTCAACTAAACAGGGTGCCAAGCTGAGGGGGCGCAAAACTATGACATAGTGCACTTGAGAGCATGCGCAGAATGGAAGGCGAGAGGAGGGAGGGCATAGTTGGACTACGAAACTCACTGCTCCAGGCGGCAGTGATGGCCACCAACTTGAATGCCTTTAAAAGAAGATTGGATAAATTGATGGCGGCAAGGCTAAGTTCTATCTCTACTGTCCAAGGCAGGGGTCAGCAACCTGTGGCCCATGGGCCACAAGCGGCTCTTCGAGACAGTTTAACTGGCCCCCAAGCTACCCCCGAACCAAGCCGCCTGCTTGGCAAGTCCCCGCGTGCTGTGCTAAACCGGCGCGGTGCAGGGCCTCACTTCCGTGGTGCCGAAAATCGTGTCTGCACATGCCAAGACACTGGAAATCACATGTGAACGCTCACATGCACACATGATCCGGCCCACAGAGAGATCTCCACAGGACTTGACCGGCTCAGGCAGGTAAAACCTTGCCGACCCTTGGTCCAAGGTAATACAGTCATACCTCGGGGTGAATGTGCTTCAGGTTGAGCGCTTTTGGGTTGTGCTCTGCGGCAACCCAGAAGTAATGGAGTGCGTTATTTCCGGGTTTCACCGCTCTCGCAGACGCTCAAAACGACGTCACGCGCATGGGCAGAAGCGGCAAAATGCAACCTGCACACGCACCGACGCACCGTCATGTCTTACGTTCTATTCAGGATGCAAACGGGGCTCAATTTTTGGGAATCAAAAGCAGGGAGAGTGCTCTTGCACTCAGATTATGCTTGCAGGATTCCCCGTGGGCCTCTGGTTGGCCACTGTGAGAACAGGATACTGGACTAGGTAACAACAACAATTTATTTATACCCCTCCCATCTGGCTAGGTTTCCCCAGCCACTCTGGGCGGTTAGGTGAGCCTTTTAAATGTCACAAAGCAGTAGAATAACAATAATTTTGAAGAGATCTCTTTTCAGGGAACATCAAGTTGATGATCAGAACTGAACCTAGGCTAGCTATCTCCAACCTGGGCTCCTCAAGATGTTTTAGACATTGGAACAGTCTCCCTCGGAAGGTGGTGGAAGAACTTTCTGACGGTAAGAGCTGTTCAACAGGGGAACAGTCTCACTTGGGAGGTTGTAGACTCTCCTTCCTTGGAGGTTTTAAAGCAGAGGTTGGGTAGCCATCTGCCACGGATGCTGAGATTCCTGCATTGCAGGGGTATCGACTAAAAGACCATTCGGATACCTTCCAACTCTATAGTTCTACAATTCTATGACTGTATGACTACAGTTCCCATCTGCCCCACAAACAAGGCTGATGGGAGTTGTAGTCTAAAGTATCTGTGGTGCACCAGCATAGGCCAATATTCAGCATTCACGAGCAAAGCTAGGAGGAAGCGTGGGTTGTGATTAATGCTTAGAAATGTGAATTCTTCCATCTAAATATGGCTCAGTTCACTGACATCATCTGAAAGTCGGCTATGTGTTTACAGATCCCTTTTCCAGCTTCCCTTAATAGGTTTCCAGTGCTGTCTCTTTAAGGGAAGAAAACTTCTCTCTGCTGGCTTCCATGTGGGCGTTTTGGTTTTGTTTTTTTTACAGCAGAGAGAGCCAAGCCAAACAACCCAGATCCTCTCCCTCCCTCCCTCATCAGGTTTATATATCCAGCCTGCTGAGACTGGATCTTTCTGGCTCAGAAAATATTTGGCAGCTGTGGAGAGTTTAAAAAAAGAAAAGAAAAGAGGCCGTGTGGGTTTGGTTCCTATTCCTCTTGTTACCACAATGGTGGTGAAAGTTCTCAAGACACATTATAGAATGCTTTCCTTGGAAAGAAAAAAACCACCTAAAAAACAAAACACAAGGCTTTTGCAAAAAGAGCAGCTCCAAGAGTGTTTAGAAGACAGAAGCTCTAACGGCATCCGCTCCTCTATTGCACAGTCCGGTGCATTTTGTTTGAATTACCTTGTCTACAGAATATGGCTCAAACCTATTTAATTGCACAAACTATGGAAGCTGCCGTCCCTCATGGGGTAACAAGGAATACTGTTTCAGTGTATCTGAAGAAGTGTGCATGCACACGAAAGCTCATACCAATAACTAACTTAGTTGGTCTCTAAGGTGCTACTGGAAGGAATTTTATTTTATTTTATTTTATTTGTTTTATTTCGGTTTGACTACTGCAGACCAACACGGCTACCTACCTGTAACAAGGAATACCGCAGTTAATGTACGTGAAGATGTCTGAAGACTTAAGAAAAGTGTTGTCTTTGAATTAGCATTGTTGAAAGAGAGTAGCTGTGTACACACCAAATATTTAAAGCACATTTAAAGCACCCCCCAAAGAATAATGGGAACTGTAGTTTCCCCCTCACAGAGGTGCCATTCTAAGCATTATTAACAAACTGAAATTCCTAGGATTCTTGCAGGCGGAGGTGCTTTAAATGTATGGTCTGTATGCAACCAATGTGCCGCAAAGTCATTATTTTCAAAAATCTGGGTTAACATCTTTGGCCAGCTATAAAATGCATTTGGGTACCACTGGCAAAGCAATGCCACTTGGTTTAACTTACCTTGCAGGGTTCTTGGAATGGTAAAATACTCCTCTGAGCTCCTGGAGTGAAGAGTATAAAATCCTTACTTTATATTATTTAAAGACGTTTGTATGACTGGTTCACAGATGTATATACACCAGTCCACTGAATGTATGAATTGCCTTAACTGAGAAATATTGCGTGGTGAACCGATATTGGGCAATCTTAAAAGTTTTATCTAGCAGACGGCTACAATGCTTCTTAAGGGTTTTCCAGTGGTCTCTGTCTGGCCGCAATGGAAAAAGGGTGATGGACAAATGGGCCTTAGCAGTGGCGTAGCGTGGGGGGTGCGCAACATCTGGGGTTAGGGCAAATCCACGGGTTAGGGGGCCAAATTACTTGCCTTGCCCAGGGTGCTGACAACCCACGCTACGCCACTGGGCCTTAGGGTCTGATGCAGCCGGGCACTTCTTAAACTAGGCTTTTATCGGACAACAGGGCATAGCAGGAGATCTCCCTTGCGAAATCCCCGCTAGGGCACCATGTGTCAAGGTTCCAGACATCAGTGGGGAATGGAAGCAGGGCCTGCCCACCCATGAAGCAAGGTGAGACCACTGCCTCAGGTAGCAGGATTCACAGGGGCAGCAAATCTAGCCTCTGAGGAATGCACTGCTGCAGGTGCACACCTTGGAGGCCAGATCTGTCATTTCCTTGGCAGCCCCCGCATGCCGCCTCTGCAGCAGCCTTTTGGTGAATACCCTTATTTCTTCTTTTTCCCCAGGATAATCTTTATTGGTTTTTTAATTACATACTATACATACACATATTACATTACATTTTACATTTATACTTGCTCCTAGGAGCTGACTTCCCTCCTTCCATCTTCTGGCTTTTTTATATCGTCTCTCAATTTTTCGCATTGTCTTTCTCCATTTTGTATATTGTTGTTCTTCTTCCACATTTGTCCATAAAATGTCTGTAAACAAATAAATCTTTCTATATATACAATTCTGGTTGTCTGTCTATATTCATTTACAACTACTGTTAGTTACATTTGTCACATTATATATTTTACTTCTTACTGTTATTATTGTCCAGTAAAATTCTTTGTATTTCCCATTATGAGGTTTATTTCGGTTCTACTGGTTTCACTATTTCACCTTATCTTTCCTATATATGACATAAATTTTCCCCATTCTTTTTGAAATGTTCCATTGCCCTGTTGTTGAATTTCCCCCGTTAATTTGGCTATTTCTGCATATTCCATTACCTTCTGCTGCCACTCTTCTACTGTTGGCAATTGTTGCTGTTTCCAAACCTGGGCCAATAATAACCTTGCCGCTGTTGTTGCATATAGGAACAATTTCTGAATACCCTTATTCCTGATGAAGTTCTTCACTCACCCCTTCTTCCCTGACAAGAGAAATTCAGTGCTGTGAGTCCAACAGCATGATGAGCGCAGAGGATAAACTTGCAGAATAAGACCAAGTGAGACAGTCCTAATTACTAGGGCATGTCATTCATATATCATGATTAATTTGCAAAGGGTGTTACCCTTTTTATTTTCATTCCTTACAATAAGCCTTTGAAGTAAATTTCAGCTATTCCCATTTTACAGGAGGGAAAACAGAAGCAGAGGATGTCTTGCTGTACAAACACCCCATTCTCTAATGCTATGCCAGGGACTAGTATTATGACGATCCGAAGCTGGTAAACATAAACTTTTGATATGGTAACACTGGAACGCTAAATGAACTGTGCTGAATGTGTAGTTAAGTGAAATAAAATGACATTTAAGGCTTCTAAGTGTAAATTCAAGTGGGTTATTCCCCTGTTTAAAGCACTCTCGTTAGCTGAAGTTAAAGGGGAGGGCGGCCGCCAGTATTTCACGTTCCAGTACATCTGCTTTGCAAAAAGCATAACATGCTGGCCAAATAGTACAAATAGAAAACCGCGATCCAGAACATTCTGTCTGTCCAACAGAACACACTCCATCCCGCGTGAATTTATAACTTGGCATTTTTGAATGAAATATGGAGGGCTTTCCATCCATCATGTGTTTGGGGAAGGGTGCCCGAGGGTGTTTTGAAGATGCTGCAAACAGCAGTTATGTAACTGGCTGCAGCTACAACCACTCTTAAACGCCTCTTGCACTTTAAATAAAAAGGTGGTTGTTACATGCAGGAGTGTGAGCTGGGGAAACCATGGAGCATGAACAAGACCAACAAAAATGGATTGCCACCCCTCACTTGTTTTGTCCGGCAGCTAAAAAACAGTGCTAAAAATAATGAATTATATCCACCCATAAAACAGTACATGTTTACTGACAAAATGGGAATTCCAATCTGTTAATAGAGAATGAGGGACAGGGAGCAATTTTACATCAGTTAAAGCAGAGTATTTACCCAGAACTTTCAGCATGGAATTCAGTAGATTTTCATCCACTGATTTTATTGTTTTCTGACTTTTTTTATTTAAAAAGCAATATTATTGTCATTAGTATGCTTCTATCTTGCTGCTCTTGCTTTGCTTTTGTAAGCCATTCGAAATGCCTATGGCTGGAGGATGCTGTGTACATTTCTTAATTATGGTTGGGGAAGAAATTCAATTCAGTTTGCATTTAGAGGCAAGCATACCAAATCCGCCCTTTCTGGGGAAAAAAATGCAAACCAAAGCACAGCAATCCTTTGAAATTTTGCACTACAGTTCTCCTCTGGTCAAGTAATGTGTACAAAAATGCATGTACTAGGGTAGCATGTGTGTAAAAAGACATATTTCAGTGAGAGTAACATTTTAAAAATGCATTATATTATAAAAAAATGATTTGCAAAAAATATTAGTATTCATTTCTATACTGGTTTATATTTTTAAGAAAAAAATCTCAAAACGGTTTACACTTTAAAACATCAAATAAAACAATCCAGAATAAAACA
Source organism: Podarcis filfolensis (assembly GCF_964270895.1). Taxonomy (NCBI): domain Eukaryota; kingdom Metazoa; phylum Chordata; class Lepidosauria; order Squamata; family Lacertidae; genus Podarcis; species Podarcis filfolensis. Next base: position 118,841,984 of record NC_139606.1, read on the forward strand.
TGACTGAAGAAAGTATAAAGTATAAAAATGTATATATTAGGCAAAATTGCATACAAACATGTGCCTATTAGGAGGAATTTACACTAAAATGCTGATATCTTTCTTTCATTTTTTCTCTCTTTCTTTCCTGCAAACTGGTGTGAAAATACGGAGACTTGGGCTTAAAGTTGGCAAAATGAGGATGTAAAATTAACAGGTTTGTCCATGCTTATTCTTAATGAACTAACAATGACAGCTTCTGTTGCTGATCATTTGCAAGCAAATCCCATTGAGCTTAATGGGGTTTCTTCCCTGTAAAGTGGCTCTATGACTGCAGTCTGTGGAAGCAAATGTGGTATTCTCACGCAGCAAAATGCAAAAGAAACAACTGCTTAGAAACTACGATGAAGGGATTTAATTGTTTAGATCCCTTTTCCTTCCCTGGGTAAGGGCCAATAGAAGTCTGACTTCATAGACCCACATTCTAACACTGTGTTTATTGCCGGCATTCAATATTTCACCATAGGTTGTAGCTGAGAAGTCTCTGGGACGCATTGCACGTGCTGGTTTTGTTACTTTCGAGCACAGAATGTTGGCAGAGAGTCAATTCTTGGTGAAAAGCACAGGGGGAAGTTGGTCATTGATCTCCTACTAGAACCCAGAGAGTCTTGGCTCATAGGTGGGCTTGGACTGCTTTTGTTTTTGGATGTTGCAGAATTGGCTGTGAGAGCCCAGAGCTTTGCAGCAGTCCACATGTGTTGCATACAGAAAGCCCCAGATTGCAGTCCTTTACATTTCCAATTGAAAGGAATTTGGGCAGCAGGGCAGAGAAAGGCCTCTCTGGCCTGGCACCTTGGACTAGAGTCCCTGCCAATGAAATAGAGAATTCTAAGACCAAAAATCATTAAGTGGTTTTTTTTTAAGGGAAGGGAGTTAATGTGCTCAGAAGCTCACCCATGCAACAACTTGAAGGAAAGAGGTGATGTACAGAGGGTAAGGGGGAGGATGTGCTCTGGCAACCCTAGAAATCATTCCCTCCTGCCCTGCCCTACTGCTGCCACAGGGCCTGTGAGAGTAGCGGTAATAAAAACCGTTATTATCATTTTCATCGTTAATATAGATTTAGTGAATACAAGAAAAACATTTATGTATATGCGGGTGGCGCTGTGGGTAAAACCTCAGTGCCTAGGACTTGTCGATCGCATGGTCGGCGGTTCGAATCCCCGCGGCGGGGTGAGCTCCCGTCGTTCGGTCCCAGCTCCTGCCCACCTAGCAGTTCGAAAGCACTCTTAAGTGCAAGTAGATAAATAGGGACCGCTTTATAGCGGGAAGGTAAACAGCGTTTCCGTGTGCTGCGCTGGTGCGGGCTCGCCAGCTGCAGCTTCGTCACGCTGGCCACGTGACCCGGAAGTGTCTTCGGACGGCGACGGCTCACGGCCTCTAGAGCGAGATGAGCACGCAACCCCAGAGTCGGACACGACTGGCCCGTACGGGCAGGGGGTACCTTTACCTTTACCTTTAGGGGTAAACTGCCCTCCACCTTTTCTTGTGCCCCCCATGCCAAACTTCTAGGCTGGCTATTGGCCTGTGTCTAAGATCCTGTAGACCACAGCCACTGCTAGCCAGAACAGGTAATACAGTAGTGGATGAGACAGGCAAATTCATAGAATCATAGAGGTGGAAGGGATCCTCAAGGATCATCTACTCCAACCCCCTGCAATGCAATGCAGGAATCTCAACTACAGCATTCCTGACAGATGGCCATCCAGCCACTGCTTAAAAACCTCCAGTGAAGGAGTGTCCACCACCTCCCAAGGGAGACCGTTCTTACTGTCAAAAATTTCTTCCTAATCGTGAGTCAGAATTTCCTTTCTTGCAACTAACTTGTAACTATCTAATCTGTAACTATCTAAGGCTGATTGCAGATGACCCGTTTGTTGATCATCTATTCTGATGTGTTTACAGGTGGGTTAAAAAACTTCCACTGTTTATTGATGATTCATTCTGATTTGTCTGCAGGCAAGTAACAGGTTATATAGCAAGCAATTGTTAGCTCATACTTCCCAGTGCATTTTCCTGTCACTTTACAAAGCATCTGATTTTTTTTGTGTGGTGGGGGAGTGGGTTGGTTTTTATAAGAGCCCCATATCCACTTTAATTGCACAATCTAAGTTTGTTGGTATGTGATTAAAACCCACCCATGAAAGAATAATAGTCTATAAATGGCCTAACACAATATAAGGCTACATTATATATTCAGCTCTGGGGTGTTCTGGTTTCCCTGCTGTTCAAAATCCTTCCCACCCTGGCTATTATGATGGGAACTCCAGATTTTGTTAGAGATGGGGGTGATCTTAACTAATAGGTTGCTTTTGTGATGATTAAGCATTGTTTCCGTGAGCAAGCTTCTGCACTGGGACTTGTGTGTGAATCCCAAAATGCAGTCCTGCCTGCAAGACATTGTCCAGGAGCTGCATGCAAAAAGCCTTATACAGGGGGAAAAAGAGAGCATGAGTATCAAACCAGGAGGTGTTGGTTGTTCCAGATTGATTCGCACTTAGTACAAAGCTGGAGTTTTGTGTATATGTTGTGAAGGTTCTTTATTCCCCCAACCCAAGGATTTCTGCTCTGCCTGCCTGCAACAAAGCACAGTCAAAGCAGCCCACCAGAACATTAAAACAAATAACACAACATACTTCATGGTCCAGCAACCAAGGGGTAAGTTTTAATATACGTGCACAAACACAAGAGTCGGCCTGTTTGCACATGTTGCACTGATGAGCTTCTGCAGACGAGAAACAGGAAGGGGTAACGGTCTCGTTTAAAGAAAAAATGCATGTTGTGGTGGGTTTAAGATACTGTTGCTGTTCTGGTGCAACAGTATCTTGGCTTTCCATGTGGATCCTGCTAGTCTGTGTCAACTAGCTATGTATGGAAGAGATTGCACCTTGAACATGTGCTTTAAGGGCATCTATTGGATGGATCTCATGGATTCTTTAGTTGAGATTCCTGAATTTGCTGGGGATTGGACTTGACGACCCCGGGGTCCCTTCAAACTCTACATTTCTATTGCTCCAACAACGAGCTGCTCAACAAGAGCACCCATTTAAGGTCTGGTCTAGATTAATAAACACAAACCCACTTCCAATATTTCTGTCATTTGGTGTTAGATTCCTGCCCTCTCCTGAGATTTCCAGACAAAGCTTCACTAAAAGCAATGCATATTCCTCAGCAGAAGAAAAACAGGATCATCCATAGTTTGTGGCTGAACTTCTATTCGGACCCTCATAAAATTACTACCTCTGGGTGATGTAGTGTCAAAGAACTAAAATGGCAAAGAACTGTTTATTTTTAAACTTATTTTTACAATTTAAGTAATTCATCCATAGACCCCAGAGTGTGTCGCAACAATAAAATACATGGCATGAATGTTAAAATAAAAGAAGTTTGTATTCCTTCGAAACTGTTTGGGCTGAACTGTTAATCTTTTCTTCACAAAATCCGAAGGACTGGTTTTGATCTAAACCAAAGTGATCAGTGAATTGTCAGCTACAACAACTCAGTATGAAAGAGATACCGTAAGCGTAATTTGCAAGAAAACTATAAATGGAAGACTCAAAGGTTGTGCCAAGAAAATTATAGCAAGGCTTTGTTTAAACTGGAAGCTAAACCCAAATTTCAATGCTAGGCTCATGGAAGGGGTTGGGGGGAAAGTTCCCTCATATGGACTTTCAAGTGAATCTTAAATTGTTTCAAACCAACAATCTAGTAAAACCTGTATCTAGTCACTTAGGTTATTTCTGGATATTCCCTGTGAAACCACAATTCTCTTTTTTTCTGTTTGTGTAGAGGTAGCACACATGTTTCAGATACTCTGCCAAAACATAAATGGTTCTGTACATTAAAATACCATATAAAAACAGAACCGCAGCTTCACTGAACCTATGGAAAGACTTAAAAACAATCCCTTATTGTGCCATCGACACTGGCTGCGTTTCCTTTATAATTCTTCCACAGCTCTGCTGCCTCACTCCCCTCCTCACCCCTGTATTTATTTTATTTATCTCATAAAAATTTTATCCGAATTCAAACTCCTTGATTGGCAGAGAAGTAAAATTTATATACTGCTTGTTTGTGAAAAAACAAGCAAACCTCAAAGTGTTTTTACAAATGAGGGAAACAATAAAATTATCTTTTGAAACACTATCACATTGTTTAATGTGTTTCCACTCCTATTCTCTCTCTCTCTCTTATTGCGATATCTCAACCCTTTCCAGTACTACATTGTCCTTCATGGAATTCAAATTACTTCTCTGGTATGAACTGTATTTTTATTTTTATTTTTGCAAACCATCCAGCTGGCTTTTTGTGGGCCTCTCACAGGTGGTCTAGAAAATGGCTGGCTGAATAATCAACACACAAATATTAGAATCAGTCTGGATAAAACACCATTTGTTTAGCTCTCTGTGTTTCCTCTTGAAACGGCTTGACTTTCTTGCGTTAAAGTAGGACCATATTTAAAGAAATGAGAGAGGTTGAAGAAGGCGCTGTGGAATAGGAGGCATTTTGTCTCATCTTCTCCCAATCTTTTCAAAAGAAAATAGTGGCTAAAAATGCCGTTTGCAATCAAACTTCCAGTTTATTTCTCTTTTTGGAAGCTCATTCACCTAATCATCCATTTCACTGTATTTTTTAGCTTTCTGAAATAATAAAACCCTCTTTCCCCCGCAGGCCCAAGCATAAAGACAGATTTGCAAGGTTGCTTCTCTTGCAATTCCGATTTCAATTGTGCGTGGTTTTATTTTTATTATGTTGGCCGATCTTTTCAAATCCCTGTTGCCTCAGGAATAGGAATTTTGCAGCATGGCCATGCCTTCCTTCTTCTACCATTACTGCTCAACTACAGTTGCTTCCAACTGCTTTACAAAACTACATGATTTACATTGTATTTGTGATGATCTGTCATGTTTTATCGTGTTGTTTGTAAGGCGCTTTGGGATTCATTTGAATGGAAAGTGGCATAGAAATATAATAAATCGAACCGAAAAGCGGCTTCTTGCGTTTCTGCACCACCAAATGCTCCTCAGCACCAACACATCAAATCCCCACAGCTGCTTTCCAACGCATTTCTTATAAAAATAAAAATCGGAGTGATACAAGCACATTTTTATTCTGAGGAAAAACGTTGGAGAAACACAGTTTTACTTGTACGAAAGCCTCTCTTTTTGTGTGGTGTGTTGGGTTTTACAGATGCTCCGAATCAAAGAAGAAGAAAAAAAAGGCAGCAAGCCACTTCGGGGAGGACAGGGGTAATAATATTGATATTTTAGATCAACTGTTGCTGTTCCCCGTGTCGCGTGTCGTCGTGTGAATTGTGCACGAAGCGGGGACTGAGGAGCCAAAGGCGAAATCGCCTCAGGAAGGGGCGGCGGGGGGAGGGGCGGCCCGCCAACGGCCTCCTCGGAAGGGAGGGGCGAGCGCCGCTTCCTCGCGCTGAGGAGAGAGAATAACAAACCCCGCCCACTTCGTGAGGCAGATAGAAGGAAGCGGCCGAGGGGGGGAAAAAAGGCGGGGTCCTTTTCTGCTGCCTCAGCAGATTCGAGCGCGCGCATTGGCAGCCGGGCTCGCTCCCCCTCCTTCCCCCTCCCCTCTCGCCGCGCTCCGGCTTCTTATTATTGTTGTCGTTGGTCTTATCTGCGCCATCGCGTCGGGATTGGCCGACACCACCTTCCTCGTCTCCCGGCTCTCTTCAGCGATTGGCTGTTAGGTTTCCTACTTCAAACCCCTCCCCTTCCTCCGCCGCGTCTCTTCGCTGCCCCTTAAAAAAAAAAAAAAGCCTTTTCCCGGCTCGCTTCGGGATTGGCTCGCTTCGCATCCCAACTCCCCGCTTCGCCTGCCGATTGGCCGCCCGCTCCCCGCCATCTCTGCCTTCCCTCCTCCCCTCCCCGGGCCCCGAGGGCTCTGATTGGCTGCCTCGTTTCTCCCTCGTTTCCTTACCCGGCCCCACCCGCTTGCTTGCTTGCGTCGGGCGCGCGCGAACGTGCGGCCCCGGCTGTTCTGTGCGGTTGGGGCTCCCTTCCACGTGGGGAGCTGCACGTAGTCACATTTCCGTCCGGGCGGGGAGGGGGGCGAGGCAAGGGGCAGCCCCCGCTTCAAGATCACGTGGGACGGGATGGGTAGGGGGGGGGGAGTGAAGCAGCAGCAGAATTAATCTCCTGAATGGGAGAATCAAGAGATTTGCTCTGTGGCAAGAAGTTAGGTCTGCGCTGGGCATTGACTTCTGTGCTCCTGTGCATGGTGCAAACTTATTATTATTATTATTATTATTATTATTATTATTATTATTATTATTACAGCCATTATATTCCTGACTATTGATATGTAGCAACTGCCTTTCATAGAATCATAGAATCATAGAGTTGGAAGAGACCACAAGGGCCATGGAGTCCAACCCCCTGCCAAGCAGGAAACACCATCAGAGCACTCCTGACATATGGTTGTCAAGCCTCTGCTTAAAGACCTCCAAAGAAGGAGACTCCACCACACTCCTTGGCAGCAAATTCCACTGTCGAACAGCTCTTACTGTCAGGAAGTTCTTCCTAATGTTTAGGTGGAATCTTCTTTCTTGTAGTTTGGATCCATTGCTCCGTGTCCGCTTCTCTGGAGCAGCAGAAAACAACCTTTCTCCCTCCTCTATGTGACATCCTTTTATATATTTGAACATGGCTATCATATCACCCCTTAACCTCCTCTTCTCCAGGCTAAACATGCCCAGCTCCCTTAGCCGTTCCTCATAAGGCATCGTTTCCAGGCCTTTGACCATTTTGGTTGCCCTCCTCTGGACACATTCCAGTTTGTCAGTGTCCTTCTTGAACTGTGGTGCCCAGAACTGGACACAGTACTCCAGGTGGGGTCTGACCAGAGCAGAATACAGTGGCACTATTACTTCCCTTGATCTAGATGCTATACTCCTATTGATGCAGCCCAGAATTGCATTGGCTTTTTTAGCTGCCACGTCACACTGTTGGCTCATGTCAAGTTTGTGGTCAACCAAGACTCCTAGATCCTTTTCACATGTACTGCTCTCAAGCCAGGTGTCACCCATCTTGTATTTGTGCCTCTCATTTTTTTTGCCCAAGTGCAATACTTTACAGTTTGCATGGTGCAAACTGATGCTACAACCCCCTGTGGCGGGACATAATGGTGGAAAGGAGGAATGCTTTATCTCCCAGCAGTCAGCAGGGAATTTCCTTTGGGAATCTGAACCTTAACCCATTGCATAATTAAAATGCAATAATTTGCATATGCAGCAGTGTTTGCAGCCACAGTAGCACGCCACAACCGGTGTGTGTGCACATATATTATTATTATTATTAATAATAATAATAATAATAATAATAATAATAATAATAATAAATTTTATTTATACCCCACCTTCCCCGGCCAAGAACGGGCTCAGGGCGGCTAACGTCAGGTATAAAAACAATTGATTAAAATACAACTTAAGAACAAGGTTAAGTACAACATTAAAATGCAGCCTCATTTCAGTAGAAACTCAAAAACGTTTTGGGGATGAAAACGTCAAGTCAAGTCACCAAGGCTAACTTTCCAGACTGGTCCTACATGGGCCAGAAAAAGCCAGGGAAGTCCCCAAATAGGGGTTCCATCACAGAAGGAAAAGGAAAGAGGGGGAGGGGATCAAGTTGATTCCAAGCCAAAGGCCAGGCAGAACAACTCTGTCTTACAGGCCCTGCAGAAAGAAATCAGATCCTGCAGGCCCCTGGTCTCATGAGACAGAGCGTTCCACCAAGTTGGGGCCAGTGTTGAAAAGGCCCTGGCTCTGGCTGAGGCTAATTTAACTTCCTTCGGGCCCGGGACCTCTAGGGTGTTGCTATTTATGGACCTTAAGGTCCTCCGTGGGGCATATCAGGAGAGGCGGTCACCTAGGTACTGCCAAACATCTTATCTGCCAGCGATGCACTCCTGAATCTGGGGGCCATCTGTTAGTTGCGGCAACACTCTCTTCTCCACCTTCCCTGACATAGTTGAACATTATGTCAATATTTACTTAGAAGAAATTCCCATTGTGTTTGAGGGGAGTTTACTTCCAGGTAATTTGGTTCTGTTCTGTTTTGTTTTCCATTGTGTTTTATTAAAATATTCCACTACCATTTATGAAACAAAACATGAAAATATAATGGAATGCCTTAGAAAACACATGAAGGACGTTTTTTTCCTTCACTAGGTTGTGTGAGCTCACATTTTCCCCATTTTACATAAAACGTGCTGAGGTTAATATGCAAATTTACTTGAACTGAATCAATTAAAAAGGAGAGTGATTAACCAACAAGCATTCCCCTAATTGTTTGGTAATCCCAGTTGCACCTTCAGTCTACAGCAAAGAGCATGGTGGCACTAAAATATTTATTATGGGATAACCTGTTGTGGATTAGAGCCCACTCTTGTGAATCCACAAACACTTAGGCATAGTAAATCCATTAGTTCTTAAGGGTGTTCTGCAACTTGTTTTTGCTGCAATGGACTATCATTAATACTGTGCTCTTCTGCAATGCACAAAACTTTATTCGACTCAGCACTTCGAAAGTACCAGCCATGTTCTAGACATGGCACATAGCATAATGCCACAGGCCCCACATTTTTTGTTGATGGACATCCCATTCCCATATCTAATTACTTCATTCTGTGGAGGTTCCCTTGCCTCCTCCTCCTCCTGTGTATGCCCTTGTTCTTCCAGACTGAAATTCTTTCAGTTCTGCAATCTGAGAGCTACATCTCAAGGTATCTTGGAAGGTTCTGGAGTGAGCCTCAGGGCAGTGCCCTAGCCTCCACTGCAACTTCGCAAGGAATAGGTCTTGGGCTCCACTTCTCGGCTCAAGGGTCAACCTTGGGATCGTCGCCCATATTTGCAATACGTTCCACGTACTTTATTTTTTGAAGAAGTTGAGCAAGAGTTCTGTGCGAATCAGAGGTCATTGGTGTCAACTAAAATGGCAGAAGCCAGCTTTTCAAGTCACCCCCAAGCACATCTCAGGCTGCATGTTCAGCAAAAAAGCAGTGAGGGAAGGAGGGGAAGGAGGAAGAAAAACAGCATTTCAGGGCATTTCAAGCCTCAAAGTTATTACCACCATGAAAGCAATAAAATACTGAATAGCCTAAAGAAGAGTCCTGTGTAACTTGAAAGCTTGCCGACTGCTTTGTTGTGTTTTAGTTTCTTCTCATAAACGGTATTACAGTGGTGTTACTTTTTTATCCCCACCAAATGGACTAGCATGTTCACCTGCAATTTCTGCCTGTTCAGAAACCCATGTAAAGCATTTTGGTCTAATTGCCTGAGCCTCACTTGCTTTATGTTTTTAATTCAAGGGTCTGGATCTAGTCCAAGACACACTTGACGTGCTGATTTCTATGGTCTGCTCCAAGGACAACTGGCTGTGCCTTCTCAGAAATAAGTCCAGCTTCGTTCAATGAGGCTTAGGTAAAGGTAAAGGGACCCCTGACTGTTAGGTCCAGTCGCGGATGACTCTGGGGTTATGGCGCTCATCTCGCTTTATTGGCTGAGGGAGCCGGCGTACGGCTTCTGGGTCATGTGGCCAGGATGACTAAGCCGCTTCTGGTAAACCAGAGCCGCGCATGGAAATGCCTCTTACCTTCCCGCCAGAGTGGTACCTATTTATCTACTTGCACTTTGACGTGCTTTTGAACTGCTAGGTTGGCAGGAGCAGGGACCGAGCAATGGGAGCTCAACCCATCGCTGGGATTCGAACCACCGACCTTCCAGTCGGCAAGCCCTAAGCTCTGTGGTTTAACCCACAGCGCCACCCGCGTCAATAAGGCTTATTCCCTCATAAATTGGGTTAAGAGGGCAAGCTGAGCGTGGATCCAGCCTAGTATACCCAGAATTCATGACTCTTGTAACCACAAGTTCCTCCTTCCATTGTATCACTACCACATGATGAAATAATTGCGATTTCCTGTTCATTTGCTGAACCTATTGACCTGAAGGACCTACGCCTGTAAAATCAGAATTGTTGGTACGTGAGGTCAGCCTCTGCGCTACAGTAGCCACAATTTTGCCTACTAAACCTTCTTCCTCTTCTTCTTCTTCTTCTTTCATCAAGATTAGAAACTTGGGAAGAGTTGGATACACATTCAGAATATAGTATGGCAAACCAGTTTTGCTGATCTGACTGACAACATATGACACCACTGTGCAGACCTCTGTGCTGGCTGCCCATTTACTATTGAGCCAGGTTCAGGAGCCTTGTATTCATTTACAAAGCTCTGGACAGCTCCCAGCTCGGTCACTGAGATCACCTGCAGGAGCATCGCTGGCCATTTCCATGAGTTTTTGAGGCTCACCTGACAAAAAGAAACCAAGCCTTCAGCCTCATCGGCCCAGTCCTGCGGAACACCCTGCCACTAGAGAATCAGCATTTCAACTTTTAAATGCTTGCTGAAAACTTGTCAGTTCCATCAAGTCCGTGCAGGCAATTAACAATGCATCTTTCCACAACAGTTACTTGATTTCAACTTTTAAAAATATGATTTTTTTGGTATGGTTTTTACATACATTGCTGCAAAACTCTATGATTTAAAATAATAATAATTAGCAGTGTGTGTATTGTGTATGAATAAACAAATAGCCTTCGATTTTTGTGGATGTTGCACCTTTCTCAGGAGTCAGCTCTGCGTGGACATCTCTGTCTGCAAGGCTAACCGTGCACAATAAATGTAAATAAAAATCACCTTGTAGTGGGACAAATTTGGTTTCACATTTTGTTTAGAACCTACCTGATTTAGACTTCCCGCCAAAAAACTATACACAAATGAAAATGCAGCTGTCCATCAACATACGTGTTCCTCCAAATTTTGCAGTGCAATTCTGCAGCAAACACCTCTCCTCCCCCCAAAAATCTGTGTTAAGAAAAAGTGTGTGTAAAAATGCATATGTTGGTAAAAATAATGTTAAAAATGCATTACACTTGGAAAAAAGTTGCATGCAAAAAAGTACATATTACAGAATACTGCATGCAAAAATATTGTGTATGTTGCAAGAAACGAGCTCTAAAATGCTGGTGAAATTTTGTGGGAACTTAACCACAAACTGATGCGGAAATGTGGTGAACTGAATTTAAGAGTGGAAAAATGAGAAACTGAATCTGACAGATTTATCCATCCCCATGTGGCAAACACTCTGGAACTTTGCTGCTGCTTTCTGCCTTCTTGGCTTTATTGGGTTGTTGTAAGAGTTAAGGAATGTATGCAAAGCACTCTGAATATTCACGAAAAAGATCTATGTCAGGCATTGGCAAACTTGGCCCTCCAGATGTTTTGGGACTACAACTCCCATGATCCCTAGCTAACAGGACCAGTGGTCAGGGATGATGGGATTTGTAATCCCAAAACATCTGGAGGGAACGGGTTTGCCTATGACTGATCTATGTAAATGCTAAGCGTGGTGAGAAAAGTTGTTTTTTATTATGGGGCAGGGATCTTATAATCACAGAATCATAGAACTGTAGAGCTGGAAGTTACCCACAGGGTAATCTAGTCCGATCACCTGCAAAATTCGGCAAAAACAGCACTGCTGACATCGGTTGCCATACATCTGGATTTTCCCAGACATTTTTTTCCCAATTTCCACCCGGACACTGCTTCTGACTGCAGTATTCCAGGTATGTCGGGGGAAATTCTGGATGTATGGCAATCCTGCAAGATCCCGCGTTCCACTCCTCAAAACAGGACCAGTGGTCAGGGATGATGGGATTTGTAATCCCAAAACATCTGGAGGGAACGGGTTTGCCTATGACTGATCTATGTAAATGCTAAGCGTGGTGAGAAAAGTTGTTTTTTATTATGGGGCAGGGATCTTATAATCACAGAATCATAGAACTGTAGAGCTGGAAGTTACCCACAGGGTAATCTAGTCCGATCACCTGCAAAATTCGGCAAAAACAGCACTGCTGACATCGGTTGCCATACATCTGGATTTTCCCAGACATTTTTTTCCCAATTTCCACCCGGACACTGCTTCTGACTGCAGTATTCCAGGTATGTCGGGGGAAATTCTGGATGTATGGCAATCCTGCAAGATCCCGCGTTCCACTCCTCAAAACCACCCCAAAAATTACCTTTGGGAGCAGCCCGGGGCTGGAAACTACTCTGTGTGAATCCTCAGAATTGCCTGTGATTTTAGACATTCCTAGATCAGATGGATGAGAGATAAGGCTGCCCCGTGTGACTTGTTTTGGTTGCTGTTTTTAAAGTTCTCGAGGGAAAGACACATGTGACGATGCGTCACACACATCGCCAGTGCATGGAAGTGTGTGGGTTTTCACTTCCACCCCAAAATGCAGGGAAAAGGGAGAGACAGCCACCTCCTCTCTGATCCCATGACTGAGGAGGAGTAATTTGGAAAAGGGTGGGTGGGTGGGTGGAAACACGTAACCTGTGAAACTTGCACAGAAGTAGAATGACATCTCATCAACTTCAGAGGAAAGCATTGCACGCGGATGTGCCCTAAGGCTGGAAACTGTTGAGCAGTGCAGCGACGGGAGCTGCAAAATCATTAAAACTAAGGGGGTGTGGGTGAAGATTATTGGATATGCAATTACACCATGATTAAGTTATATAACTCTGTAGTAGTAAAAGCTGTCTGGGACTGATGCTCACCGCGAATGCTTGCCATTCTTGCTTAAACAGTGTAGTGGGTGAGGTATACTTAATCTCCCAGTTATTTCTTCTGTACAAACTCCCTGTTGCCCCTGCTGCTCCCACTGCCTTCCAACCCTGCCCCCCCTCACCTGCTCCCCAACCCCCTGACCCCTCAAAGTTCCTTCAAGCCCCACCATTGTTGGAAAATTCCATTCCACCTTTAGTTGCAGACATGAAACTGTTGCATGTCACATGTCTGTTTACATACCAGCACAGCTTGCTGGAACGTTGTGTGTGTAGCTTTTCCTTTTCCCTGTCTCTCTGAGAAGACAGAGAGACGAAATGTTTCTTTGTCCTGATTTATGATTAAAAAATCCATAGTTGCAGTATGCTTCCACAAGCCTCACGCCTATTCTGTGTGCACAGTTTGCTCTGCTGATATAGTGTGCCCTGGCTTTGAAGCCTGGGTTGCTGATCTACATCAGAGCAGAGGCCGATGGGTCTTTGCAGCGGGACGGCTGGAAGGAGACGACCCAGCTGGCCTTGCGACCCTCTGCATGCCGACAACCATATCCTCACAGCTCACTCAGGCTCCTCATATAATATATCTATCCATTCCTGCTTTATACAAACTTCTGCCGTTATTTGAAACCACCATTTTAAACCCCGCCTCCTCTTCTGTGCCCCTACCCCACCCTGGCCCCATGCAAATTTGGGATTGTCAACAGGCACTGCAGATCCTCCAATGGGGCTTGCGTGACGGCAACCTTACATTTTTATGTATATAGGAAGAAACTGGATTGCAATAACAAGGGAGTTATTGAAACTTTCGCCCGTGGAAAGATAGCGGCATGATGCAGCCAGACAACTTGGCTTAAGTTCCGTTTAACCTTTGGCATGGATTTCTATCCTCTTGCAGGAAAAAGAGGGTGTGTATTAATCTTGTAAAGGCACTGATACTGGCGAAGGGGAAGAGAGAGATTTTTCATTGGGCCCTGGGGCAAATAATAAGCAGGGTTTCTACCTACCCCAAACCCTTCAATGAGCAAATAGAAAGGTGGCTGGTGTTTATTGAAATGCAATGCTTAAAACAACTTAGGTTTTGAGATAGAGTAAGGATAGGGAAGAGAAAGTTTTCCTTTCTCTCAGTTTGTCACTTTCCCAGTCCTAGATTCTCCACCTTTCCTACTGAAAATCTGTAATTTTAGTGCACTTTTATCCTAATAAACACAGTATTTGTATGTAATTCTGCGTAATATAATGCATGTTGATATGCACATTCCCCTAATAAATGCACTTTTGCTCTGCTTACCGTCAATATACACCCCAAAATTTGAAGAGGTGTGAATTTTGAAGAATAGCTCCATTTCAGTTCGCATATTGCTTCAAGAAGTGGAAATCTAGGTTCGTTTTGCATTAAAACGTGGACTGGACTGGATTTCTTCCCCAACCCTAAGCGTGGTTGTAGGGAAATTTTAAACCCACAAATGGAGACGCAGGATGAAGGGGCTTAGTGTTGTGGTGTGAGTTAAAATCCTGTGAAAGAGTCACTTGTTGTGCCAGATATCAGCAGTTGGCAAATGATCATGGCAAAATCACGATTTGCAATTCCTTAGCCATTTCCCCTGACCAAAATCTGACGCTCAAGGTTTCTCACATGGCTATCATTTTCACTAGGGAGATTACAGGCTGCATTCTTCTTCCATTTTCCCACCACAGCAAGATAAGATAGGCAGAGAGATAATATCCTAAGGTTGCCAAATAAGTATCATGGTGGAGGAGGCAGAATCTGAAGTCAGAGCTCCCTGCCTGAAAGCCAGCCTGTCATTCACTAACATGCTGTACTGTTAACTATCTTGCACGCAGGAGATTCTCCAAACTCCGTTCTAGTAAATTGTGGGTGGTGGGCTGCATCTTTGACCCCTCGACCTGCTCGTGAAAAAAGCTCCTTTTAATAGTCATATCTTCTTTCCGGTGTGTTAATTTTCTGTATATCTGTGGTGGAGAAAGCAAAGATACAGTAGCTCAGGCAAACTCGGCCCTCCAGATGTTTTTGGGACTACAACTCCCATCATCCCTAGCTAACAGGACCAGTGGTCAGGCATGATGGGAATTGTAGTCTCAAAACATCTGGAGGACCGAGTTTGCCTATACCTGCAGTAGTTTCACCTGTGCAGCATGAACTGGTATACTCCAGAAAAAGCTAGACTACTTTGCTGGTTGTTGTTGTTTAGACCCTGTTGGAAGTTGCCCAGTCACCCTTTGTTTGTATTTACAATTGTGAGTTGTCACAAGATAGCTGGTTATTGGTAATAGTTATTGATTTCGCTATACAGTACATTTGTTACTGTACATCCTTTGCAAGTGAAGGAGTTGTGCATGTTTGGCACGTGGCTATATATAAATATTTTGTGCTATAAATTGCCTTCACCCTTATGTTTTTGTTGGTAAGAATGCATAAATATAATTTTCATGCAATATTCTTTGCTGAATTTTATTGTGTTACCATCTTCCTTGGTGAGTTGTGTAAACCACAATTCTGAATAATGCCTTTTGTAGGGCAGGTGGCACTGGGGATTGGTTTTGTGGAACCAAGGGCCACCAAAAGTTTGGGAGCTGCTGATATAGATGAAGATTGTGGTTTTTGTGTTTTGTATGAGTTTCTCCCTTTTAGCACGACGCTGTTTTGACGACATGCCAGACCAAGCATGTGAGGATCTGACGCTCATTTGTAACTTCATGTTTTTGGCATGAGTTTCCCAGCCATGCCGACACATGTTCCTCATCACTCCCCGAGAAAAAAAGAAAGGCAGTGGCCTATTTGGGGACATCGCGACAAATGCACGGCCATTATTTTTTATGATGCCGATGATTTGTAATGTTAATAGTAGCAGTTTTATTTCATTTAGGAATCACTTCCCAGTAGGCATTGTGGAGCGATTCGCAATATAATCACATATTCAAACCAGTTTCATCCATGAAAACAGTTAAAACATATTTTAGGGACGCGGGTGGCTCTGTGGTCTAAACCACTGAGCCTCTTGGGGTAGCCGATTGGAAAGTCGGCGATTTGAATCCATGCAACAGGGTGAGCTCTGTCCCAGCTTCTGCCAACCTAGCAGTTCGAAAGCACACCAGTGCAAGTAGATAAATATGTACTGCTACGACGGGAAGGCAAACAGCATTTCCATGCACTCTGGCACTCTCACTGCGTTATCTTCCTTAGTGGGTCCTGCGAACTGCTACTCTGAATAACGCTTTTTATAGGGCAGGGGCATTGGGGATGAGTTCGTGGAACAAGGGCCCAGAAAAGTTTGGGAACCACTGCTTTGGTTCTCTTTAAAGGTAAAGGGTAAAGGGACCCCTGACCATTAGGTCCAGTTGTGACCGACTCTGGGGTTGCGGCGCTCATCTCGCTTTATTGGCCGAGGGATCCGGCGTACAGCTTCCGGGTCATGTGGCCAGCATGACTAAGCCGCTTCTGGCAAACCAGAGCAGCGCATGGAAACGCCGTTTACCTTCCCGCCGGAGCGGTTCCTATTTATCTACTTGCACTTTGACGTGCTTTCGAACTACTAGGTTGGCAGGAGCAGGGACCGAGCAACGGGAGCTCACCCCGGTGCGGGGATTCGAACCGCCAACCTTCTGATCGGCAAGTCCTAGGCTCTGTGGTGTAACCCACAGCGCAAAGAGAATAATAATAATAATAGAAGAAGAGCTATTATGCAGGCCAAATCTGGTTGGAGAGCTGTAAGGAGAAATATCATGTGTGGAGGACTACCAGGTACCACACTGCCCTTCCTTCCTTCCTTCCTTCCCTCCCTCTGGGATAAATGCAGGGCAAAGTTTCCCTCCTGCATGTTTGAGAGCCACTCGCTGAGCAGAGGTGAAAGTTCCCCATGTGGATATTATAAACTAGTTGTGTTCTGTGTTATAAATCAAGCACTGCTAGGAGCTGTTCCTTCCCCCCCTTTCCAATATGTTTCTTATCAATAAAAGAAAAACCGGTGTAGCCAGCGCACGTTTTTATTTTGAATGTGTGACCCAAAGAAAAAAAAAGTTCTGAGAACCACTGGGTTAAGAGGGACGTCGCAAACAGCCTACATCCTCCCTCCCAAACTCATAACACTATGATGCCAGGCACACCGCAGAGGTTTTATTTCTGGCAGAGAAAACAAAAGATACAGCGGCCTCGCAAGCAAAGAGGATTTGAAACTGACCAGCGGTACCTGGGTGGGTTGAGGGGGAGAGAGAGAAAGCTTCTTGCCGAACAGCTTTGCAAAGCGCCACAGCTCAACTGATCGGTGGCGTTTGCAAAGCCCTTTTGCCCATGTGTCTTATTTTCAAACGCCCCAGGGCCCGAAGGCGTCCAGCAAGGTCGTGGCACGAGGGAGATTTGAACCCAGCCCCTCGCTTCCTTTGCAGCTCCCGCCCTGAATGCGCCTTCCTTTTGGGGATGCCACAGGGCTCTCCAAATGAAAACGAAAACATACAGAAAGCCCCTTTCCACGGCGTTTAAAGCGGTTTTTGCAGCAAGAAAGCGGCGCGCCCAGAGGCCGGCCCTTTGGATCTGCCTCCTTTTAGCGGGCAGCGCCTTCTCGTTGCATTTCCCGGGCTCGTGGGAACGCGCGCATCTCCTCGGGCGAGCCCTTGCCGTTGGCAACAGGGCGCTCGTAGGCAGCCCTGGAAACAGATCAGGAAAAGCAACAGCGGGAGGTGGCGAGAGGGAGGGAGGGAGGGAGGCGGAGGGCTGAAGGTCTCTTTTCCTGGCCCGGGTGTTTATTTTTTGCAGAGCTCCGGCTGGGGGCGTGTATTTAAATGGCGCCGCGCAGCCAATGCGCACCGAGGGGCCGGGCCATGTGGGCAGCTTGTTTACAACAGACCTTCGCAAGAAAGCTTGAACCCGGCCGGCAAAGGAGGCGGAGGAGGCGGCGAGAAGGAAAGCCCGGCGCCCCGGAGCACGTGGAGGAGCCGCGCGCGCTCCGGGGATCGGTGGCTGTGCGCCGGCTCTCGTGCGCCCTGGTGCGCTCCCGGTTGCGCACCCAGAGGCTGCGGTGATGGGCGCGGCGGCCCCCGCGAGGAGGCCCCGCTAGGAGAGGACCCCGCAGCGGCTCGCAGGCGAAGAGGTGAGCTCGGAGGAAGGGTGTGCATCGGTAGACACGGGGAAAAGTGGCTTGGTGTTGCAGGGGGAACGTCGGAACAGAAGCCCACCACCTGGTCCTTTTTGCAAGCAGAGCAGCCAGGCAGAAAACCTTATTTTGCCGTCGGTGCTGTTGTTGGTTTCAGCCAGCTGGCATCGAGAGGGGGGGCTGCTGTTTGCTTAATTCAGGCTTAGGACCGCATGGATGTAGCTAAAATTCCTCCATGGATTCGCCCCGTCCTTTTGGAGAGCCATCTAAGCAAAGGGCTGCCGCCACACCTTGTGGCAAGGAGTTCCGTGCATTAATGAGGGGATGAAAGGAGGAAGTGCTCCCCTTTGTCTGCTCGGTCTCTCCTGCCAGGAAGAGTATCTGGGAACCCGGGATTCTGGAACTATGGATGGGAGAGGGGCAAACATAGAATCGTATTTTATTTGTTTATTACATATATGCCACCTTTTTTCTTCCAAGGAGCTCAAGGTGGGGTACATGGTTCTCCTCTTACCCTCACAACAACCCTGTGAGGTAGGTTTAAATCATAGAATTATAGAGCTGGAAGGGACCCCAAGGGTCATCTAGTCGAACCCCTTGCAATGCAGGAATCTTTTAAGGGTCTCATGCACTGCTAATTGAGCTATATGAATGATAGGACTCTCTGGTCATTTTCTTGCGCCATGCATTCTTCCCCCAACCCTCTCCCATGCATCCTGTTGTTCTCCTAAATTATAAAAAAAAAGCATCATAGCCCTAAGGTCAGCCTTTCCCAACCTGGTGCCCTCCAGATGTTTTGGATCGCAGATCCCGTTGGCCCAGGCTGCTTAAACTCTTCCACAAAGGAAAAACGCTCAAACTTCGCAGTCATTTTAATTACTTTTTTCTGGCTGTTTCTGCACCTCTCTGAATATTAACAGTTAATGGCTGCAGATCCTGCCTTTGGTGCTAGGAAAGAACGTTGCAGGTAGGTAAACGAGTACAGTCCTTGCCAAGCTGGTGCCCTCCAGATGTTTTGGACTACAGTTCCCATCTGCCTGATGTGCTGACTGGGGTTGATGGGAGTTGTAGTCCAAAACATCAGGAGGGCACCAGGTTGGGAATTATTATTATTATTATTATTATTATTATTATTATTATTATTAATACCCTACCCATTTGGCTACGTTTTCCCAGGAAGGAGGGACGTGGATGGTGCTGTGGGTGAAACCACAGAGCCTAGGGCTTGCCGATCAGAAGGTCAGTGGTTCGAATCCCCGCGACGGGGTGAGCTCCCGTTGCTCGGTCCCTGCTCCTGCCAACCTAGCAGTTCGAAAGCACGTCAAAGTGCAAGTAGATAAATAGGTACCACTCCGGCGGGAAGGTAAACGGCGTTTCTGTGCGCTGCTCTGGCTCGCCAGAAGCGGCTTAGTCATGCTGGCCACATGACCCAGAAGCTGTCTGTGGACAAACACTGGCTCCCTTGGCCTATAGAGCGAGATGAGCGCGCAACCCCAGAGTCGGACACGACTGGACCTAATGGTCAGGGGTCCCTTTACCTTTACCTTTACCCAGGAAGGAAGGCTGGGCCTGGGCTTATAGATTCCCCTCTCCCCGTTCTCCTTTCTTTTGTAATC
The DNA here is from genome assembly GCF_964270895.1 of Podarcis filfolensis. NCBI lineage: Eukaryota > Metazoa > Chordata > Lepidosauria > Squamata > Lacertidae > Podarcis > Podarcis filfolensis. Next base: position 118,861,383 of record NC_139606.1, read on the forward strand.
TTACTTATTTTTGATATATTTGCCCTGCTTCCGAGCTCATGTGGCAAAGAGACTGTGGTGTGTGCCTTGCCATGCTGCCATTTGTGCACATCCAACGAAGCTGGGTGTTGGATGATTTCGGGACAGATACAAGGAAGGACTTACTTCCACGCGGTGCATAGTTAGACTGTGGAACTCCCTCCCACTGTAGACAGTGCTGGCCGCCAACCCGGATGGCTTTAAAAGAGGATGGGAGGAGGAGGACCATCAATTAGCCTCATCCAGCAGGCTCTCCTTATGTTCCTATGCCAGAAAGTCACCTGGAGATATTTGCTCTGCCTGTTGTGAATTTCCACTTGCTGATAGTGTACCTGGCCTGGGATGTGTCAACAGATCTGTTGCCAGTCTGATGGGGGAAGGTGTATGGGTTTTGTTTTGCAAAACAGTGGGAATGTCCTGATAGCAGGTGAACATGGCCGGAGGGATGAAGTGGACTCCTTTATAGCTTTGTGAAAGAGGTAAAGGTAAAGGGACCCCTGACCATTAGGTCCAGTCGCGGACGACTCTGGGGTTGCGGCGTTCATCTCGCTTTACTGGCCGAGGGAGCCAGCGTACAGCTTCTGGGTCATGTGGCCAGCATGACTAAGCCGCTTCTTGCGAACCGGAGCAGCGCACGGAAACACCGTTTACCTTCCCGCCGGATCGGTACCTATTTATCTACTTGCACTTTGACGTGCTTTTGAACTGCTAGGTTGGCAGGAGCTGGGACCGAGAAACGGGAGCTCACCCCGTCCCAGGGATTCAAACCACCCACCTTCTGATCGGCAAGTCCTAGACTCTGTGGTTTAACCCACAGCGCCACACGCATCCCTTGTGAAAGAGACCCCCTCCTTAAAAAAATCAAAAAATCCTTCTTTACATACTTGAAATAGCCCTGTCTCAAAAGCAGCGCAGCCGATTCTGTGTAACTTACTATGTCCGCCTGATGTTTTGGACTACGGTTTCCATCAAACCCAGCATCCTATGGCCCTGCTGACTAGGGAAGATGGGAATTGCAGTTTTAAATCATCTGGAGGGCAAAGGCTGCCCTAGAATATTCAGCCTCCAGAGCCTTCCTTATAGAATTGCAAGATTATGGAGTTATATCTATTGTAGAATTACAATTCTGTATCGGAAAATGCACGGAGGGTGCATAAGTTAGTGCAGAAGGTTCTTAGTTAAATCTCTGGCATCTCCAGTTCCGACCCCATGCACACAAACAAAACAAAACAAAACCGGTAGCAGGACTCTGTACAGAAGATCCAGGAGTGCTGTGCCAGTGTGATTAGATGGTAGCAGGTGGATGGAAAAATAGCCTGACCTGTTCTAGGGCAGCTTTCTTTGACAATAGACCTTTAGAGCATGGGTAGACAAACTAAGACCCAGGGGCCGGATCCGGCCCAATCGCCTTCTCAATCCGGCCTGCTGACGGCCCGGGAATCAGTGTGTTTTTACATGAGTAGAATGTATCGTTTTATTTAAAATGCATCTCTGGGTTATTTGTGGGGCCTGCCTGGTGTTTTTACATGAGCAGAATGTGTGCTTTTATTTGACATGCATCTCTGGGTTATTTGAGGGGCACTGGAACTTGTTTATTCCCCCCCCAAAAAATATAGTCCAGCCCCACACAAGGTCTGAGGGGCAGTGGACTGGCCCCCTGCTGAAAAAGTTTGCTGACCTCTGCTTTAGAGAGTCTTGTGACCTAGAGACTACATCTCCAGGATGCAATTAAGAGGCCTAGCAAACTGGGAAGCTTTTTTAATACCAAGTCAGACGGTTGGTCCTTCTGGCTCAGTATTGTATGCACTGATTGGTTGTGTTTCCCTGGGGTTTCAGACAGGAGTCTCTCCCAGCCATACCTGGAGAGTCCGAGGACTGAATCTGGGACCTCCTGCTTGCCCTCTCCTCCCTGACTTCATAGGACTCTATAGCCACTGATGGCAGCTCTTGGCTGCATGAAGCAGATGAACTGAATGTCAAGCTAGCAGTATGTGATGTATTTCAGGTTGAAAGCGCTTTGAGCGAAGTCACACCTGAGTTGGTGTGAACCAGGCATCCCCAAACTCGGCCCTCCAGGTGTTTTGGGACTACAACTCCCATCATCCCTAGCTAACAGGACCAGTGGTCAGGGATGATGGGAATTGTAGTCCCAAAACATCTGGAGGGCTGAGTTTGGGGGTGCCTGGTGTGAACTCTCCCGTGGCAGTTCTCAGGCCTACATCTTTAGGATGCAGTCATTTCCAAAGGCTGCAAGATGAAAACCAGAGATAGCTCACAAAGAACAAGTCTCAAACCTGAAGGTTCACATACTCCAATGGTGTCGCTTGCCATGGAGATAGGATGTAATTCTCCTAGGAAATGCTTAAAGTTTAAGTTCTTAAAAGCAGTTATGATGAGCTCTCCTGTATACTCCAGGTCAAGTGGTGGGGTGTGTGTGTGAAAAATCCACATTTGTGAACTTTTTTGGATGTGACTGGATGGTATGCAAAACCCTGATTGCAATGATCTTTCAATTAATGTGCAAATGACAATTATGAAGCATTTGCATTCTTTAATGTGGGTTGTTATAATTGCACGTATCAGGAAACGTGCCCAGGGCTGCCAACTCCCACCTTGCCTCAAGTAGTCCTATTGTTGTACCTTGTGGCAAACCCCCACCCAAATTAAAATACAGAGCACATTGGAACACTTGTTCCCTTATTCCCTGCAGACAGGAATACTAAGAGGATGTTCGTGGGGAAAGAAAGGTGTGAGTTCTCTGGTGCTAAGGTGCTGTGAAACATAGAATTGGATCCTGTCGCGCCCCCGCCCCCCCCCCACTGTTTTTCTTTTCATTAAAAGAGTTTCAACAATATGGCGCCCTGCCACCTTATTCCTCCAAACACTCAGAAGCTGCACTCAGCCAGTCTGTTTGCACTGTAGGTGTGTCTCTCCGAAGAAATATCTGCAAACTCCCAGTGCAAACAAAGGGGTAGTGTAAGGCTTCTGTTGGGGGCTGGATCACGTAGGTGTCTTCAATTAGGTGAGGACTGCAGCTCATGTGAATAGGCTGGCATAGAGCCAGCAACCCTGCTTTTCAGGGCTGGCAGTTCACACATTCAGCTCCCAGCCATGCCATGTGTGGAGGAGATGGACAGAGCAATGTTTTGCCTGTCCGCTCAGAACTCAAGCACTGCCAGGTAACTGTGTACACTTGGTTCTCAAACCTAAAACGCTCCGGAAGTCCGTTCGACTTCCGAAATGTTCGAAAACCAAGGCTGCGGCTTCCGATTGGCGCAGGTGCCCCAGAAACAATAGCCGACAACCGCATCGGGTGTTTGGCTTCCGAAAAACATTCGAAAACCGGAACACTTACTTCTGGGTTTTCAGTGTTCAGGAGCTGAAATGTTCATGTACCAAGGTGTTCAAGAACCAAGGTTCCACTGTACAAGCACTCTTCCCCAAACTCATCCCCTCCAGTGGCATAGCGAGGGTTGCCAGTGACCGGGGCAAGCAGGTATCCTTGGTTCTGCCCACCGACACGCTGGAACGAAGGGGTAATAGCTTGGTGGCCTACCCGAGTGGGGCGCCATGGTACCCTGTGAGGGTCAAGCATTGCGCTGTGCAGAGGGTGCCCTAGCAAACCACCATTGCTCAAATCCACTCCTCAGTCCGCCCACACAAACATTGGGAGACTTTCTCTGTCAGGGGGAAGGTGCACTATTTTTATTTATTTATGATTCTTTCCTTTTGAAGTTTTGTTCCCCTAATAATTTTGCACCCGGGGCAAGCTACATCACTGTGCAACTCCCATCTTCTCCAGCCAGCATGGCTGCAGGATACTGGGTGATGGGAGCTGTAGCCCAAGGGTGCCAGGGTGGGTAATGCTGTGAAGGATGTGAATCTGCAAGGCAGCCCGAGGCGGCTGCTTCTCAGTTACTGTATCCAGGGCTCTCGCCTAAAGCCAAAACCGTGTATTGCCAAAAACATTGGGTTCAATGGTGGGTAGGCTTGCCAAAGTCTTTATTCCCAGAGGCCCGGCCCCTTTCTACTACAGTGGTACCTTCATTCTCGAATTTAATATAATAATAATAATTCATTTGTACCCCGCCCATCTGGCTGGGTTTCCCCAGCTACTCTGGGCGGCTTCCACAGAGACCAAAAATACACTAAAATGTCACACATTAAAAACTTCCCTGAACAGGGCTGCCTTAAGATGTCTTCTGAATGTCAGGTAGTTGTTTATCGCTTTGACATCTGGTGGGAGGGCGTTTCACAGGGCGGGTGCCACTACCGAGAAGGCCCTCTGCCTGGTTCCCTGTAGCTTTGCTTCTCGCAGCGAGGGAACCGCCAGAAGGCCCTCAGAGCTGGACCTCAGTGTCTGGGCAGAACGATGGGGGTGGAGACACTCCTCCAGGTATATTGGACCAAGGCCGTTTAGGGCTTTAAAGGTCAGCACCAACACTTTGAATTGTGCTCAGAAACGTTAGTTAGGTCAGTTTCCAAAGACACCCCCACACCTCCTCTCTGTTCATCATCTAAGGAAGCAAAAGGCATTGTTGGAGTTCAAGCCCAGGTCCTGGCCACGTGAAAACAACACAAAGGGAAGTTGCAAAGCCAGGGTGTGTGACTAGGAAGGAGATGTGGGCTGTAGAGTGTCCTGTGGGCCATACTGAGAAGGTTGCATTCAGTCCCTGTAGCCTCATCCACTGGTGTAGCTTAAGAAAAGCTGGTGGTGACTCCGGTCTAGTGTTCCAACGCAATTCTTTTCCTGCACTGGTGCAAACCCACCCGCCATCCTTTGTGAAGGGCAGGGGGAGTGTTGAAATCTGTGGCACTCATTTGCCAGCCAGCGGAGACGGGAACTCTAGGACAGGGGTCGGAAACCTAAGGCCATGAGCCACAAGCGGCCCATGGGGGTCGTTTAACCAGCCCATGGACCCCCACCACCTGCTCAGATGCCTCCCATGCACCGCGCTAAACTGGTGCAGAGCAGAGCGGGGACCGCCTTCCACGACGTTGCCCGGCTTCCCATTGGCTGTAGGAAGTTCCTGCAGCCAATGGGAAGCTGCGCACGCCTCCTCCGCGCCGGAAATAGTGTTTGCACATGCGTGTCTGCGCACTCCGTCCCACCGCGGCGCCTGCAGGACTGTGAACTGGCCCAAGCCACAAAAACTTTGCCGACCCCTGCTCTAGGAGTATTAAGGGAGGATAGAACTCATTCATCCTGTCAAGGAAAAATTATTCCAAATCAACACGTGCCCAGATTCTAAGAATGCTCAGATTGCATTTCACTTTTTATTTATTTCCTCCTTTAAAGAAACTGTTTGTCCATAGTGATTCTCTATTCTGTTTTTTGGGGGCGGGGAAACACCAAATGCCTAGAAATCCGCGATCTGTTTGGCTCACACCCTGTGGCTCCCCATATGCTCCCTTCGTAAGCAACTTTTGTGCAATTCAGACTGCGCAACAAGGCCAGCCCTGGGTCTGCACTCTCTGTTTTCTGCCTTTGCCCACTTTGGCCCTTTTCTCTCTGTTTGGGGTCCCAATTTCTCCCTCTCCTCCCGCCCAGGTTTGTGCTGTAACCTATAGAGAACTAGCAGGACACCTTGGTTAGAATCCTGGTCTAGGACCTGGGAGACCAGGGTGCATATCCCTGATGAGCCATGAAGCCGGCCAAGTCTAACCTACCTCACAGGACTGTTGTGAGGATAAATGGGAGGGTGGAAGGTGTGTTTACACCACCTTGAGAGCCTTTGAAATAAGATGGGATATACATCTAGTGCTAATAAAAGCTATTTAGGCCTTTCTCACTCCCTGTTGGGTGTGGGTGCGTTTTCTGCAGACCAAAAGCCTCGGATCGATAGTCTAGATAGCGCGGCCCTCAGCCTCCAGCTGGCGCTCAGGCAGGTGCGCCCTTGGCGACGCGCAGGTAACTTGCCGCCGCTCCTGGCAGCTCCGCTGCGCGCCACCTCCCTCCAGCCAGGTGCCTCCGCCGCCCGCCCGTCCGTCCACCGGCCCCTTCCGCGCGTCGGCAGCTTTCTCTCCTTTTGCGCGCCCGCCACTCCCTTCCGCGCGCGGGGACTCCATTCCGGGGGCTGCCTGCAGCCGCGTACGTGAGGCAGCCTGTGCCGGGGACAGCCGAGGGGAGGGGACTGGAGGAGGAGGCGGCGGCGGCGGCGAGGGCGGAGGGAGCGGGCGAGCCGCGGCGGAGCTGGAAGGGGAATTTCAAAACAAGCTGCGCGAGGGAAGGAGGGAGCCGAGCTGGCAGGCGAGGCGGAGCGCGCGCGGAGCTGGTAAGCCGGAGAGGGGGCGCCCGTGGGGGGCTGGCGGCGCGGGCGTGGGGTTTGATGGGGGTGGGGAGGGCTGGTTGTGCGGGTGGGCAACGCTGCTCTTGCAGCTGCACGGCGGTGAGAGAGGGGTGTGTGCGAGGGGGCGCGCCGGCGACGCAATCCCCTCGCCTTGCGCCCGTGCGCCCTAGCCAAGCTGCCCGGGCCACTCCGCGCTGCCCGAAGGCGCGCACTTTTTCTCTCTCCACGCGTGCCTCCCTCGATTCCTCCCCTCCTGCCGTGGCATGCAACACCCCCCTCTTCTTCCAGGGAGGGCGATCGTGCGTGGATCCCCCCTCCCTCTCCAACCGTGCAACCTCCACTTGCGCCCCCCCCCCCGATCGCTGCTTCTCATTCGCGACTGCAGCCCCGGGCGCCTCCGCTTTCCCCTCGACGGGTTCTCGCCCGCCCTTTTGCTTTCCCCGCTGCAGGAAGCCCTTCGCCGCCGCCGCTGCTTTTTGCGCGCACACACGCCCGCCATCGCCGGTGATCGTGGAGTGCGCACTTGTGTTTTGCTCCCCGCGTGTTCGCCACGCCTCCTCCACCTCGGGGCCGTGGCGCTGTTTTGCACGGGCGGCGAGGCGGCACCCGCGGGCGCTTTCGGCCCGGCACACCCCCTTCTCGCCTCCGCGGCCGAGCCTTCCCCGCACCCCCACGGGCCAGCTGGCACGCCCACCCCCGGGCTGTGGCACCGCGCGGAACGGGGGATGGTGGCGGACACGGGTCGGCATGCGCCACGCCCCCTCCCCTCGCGGCCATGTCGCGGTAGTGCACGGACCTCTCACTCCTCCCCGCGAGCACCTGATCCTGCCTCGCGAGTGGCGCCGTGCGTCCGGCAGGCCGCTTCCTCGGGGCGCGCTGCGACGGCGCCCGCGGGCATTAGCAAGGCGCCTCGATCGAATGAGCTTGGGAGCTTCCGCACGGACCGGGGCTTTGGGCATTTAGGCTGGTGATCGTTTGGGGCATTCTGCCTGCAGAGGAGAAGCTTTACCGGTGAGCTGCGGCCCTGATCCGTGGCGAAGCAGGGGTCACCCTCTCTCTCCACGATCCGCTTGTTTGCTGCATTTCTAGCCCACGTTTACCTCCAAGGAGCTGAAGGTGGCATGCATGGTTCTCCCGCTCCTTTAACCCCCACAACAACCCCGTGAGGTAGGGCACCCAGTGGCTTCCATGACCAAGTGGGGGATTTGAGCCCTGGTTTTCCTAAGGTTCTCGTCTGACGCTCTGACCACTGGGCCACACTGGCTCAAGTGGAGATGCTAGGGGCTGAACCTTCTGCATACATTGCAAAGTGGCTGCCGATTATCTTCCAGACCTAATGCAGAGTGCTTGTTTTGACCTATAATGACTTTTACGGCTCAGGACCAAAAGACCTCAAGGACCAGCTCTCCCCATGTAAACTGTCCCGAATTCTTCCTCCCCGGGAGGTCCGGAGGGTGGCAACAGAAGAACGGGCCTTTTCTGTGGTGGCTCCCCCTTTGTGGAATGCTCTTCTCAGGGAGAAGGCATCTTCGTTATACTGCATATTTTTTAGGGGCCAGGCAAAGACGTTCCTCTTCCACCAGGCCTTGGGCTGATTAATATCCTGCAGCCTTTTAAATGTACCTGTGGGGAAGGGGGTGTTGCTGTTTTGCTGTTCTGTTTTAATTATTTACTTGTGTTTTTACCTTGTATTTAATTCTGTGAACCGCCCTCAGATAATAATAATAATAATAATAATAATAATAATAATAATAATAATATTTATATCCCGCCCATCTGGCTGGGTTTCCCCAGCCACTCTGGGCGGCTTCCAACAGAATATTAAAATACAATAGTCAGTTAAACATTAAAAGCTTCCCTGAACAGGGCTGCCTTCAGATGTCTTCTAAAAGTCTGGTAGTTGTTGTTCTCTTTGACATCTGGTGGGAGGGCGTTCCACAGGGTGGGCGCCACCACCGAGAAGGCCCTCTGCCTGGTTCCCTGTAACTTGGTTTCTTGCAGTGAGGGAACCGCCAGAAGGCCCTCGGCACTGGACCTCAGTGTCCGGGCGGAATGATGGGGGTGGAGACGCTCTTTGAGGTATACAGTGGGCGCTCGGGTTGCGAACATGATCTGTGTGGGATGCACATTTGTAACCCGCATCTGCGCATGTGCGGGTTGTGATTTGGCGCTTCTGCACATGCACGACCGCCGAAACCCGGAAGTAACCCGTTCCAGTACTTCCGGGTTTCGGCAGTCCGCAACCCAAAAAAGCGCAACCTGAAGCAGACGCAACATGAGGTATGACTGTACTGGACCGAGGCCGTTTAGGGCTTTAAAAGTCAGCACCAACACTTTAAATTGTGCTCATCTTTGGATGAAGGGTGGTATATAAGTTTAACAAATAACAATGAAATAATAATAATAATGTGATGGGCCAGCCATGGCCTAGGTAGGCTAATAGTTTGATCTGGGGTAGGACAGCTCCTTGCACATTGAGGGATGGAGATTCTGGTGCTCCCCTTCAAGACATTGCTGGACTCCCAACTCCCATAAGCCTTAGCAGCCAGCTTGGCCAATGGTCAGAGATAATGGGGGTTCTAGTCCAGCAGCATTGGAATGGCCACGCAGGTTCCCTCACAGGAATGCTTGGTGTGGAGGCAGGCAGGGCCTTCTTGGTGGCTGCTCCCAGACTTTGGAACTCCCTTCTAGACTGGCTCACTCCTTGTTGTCCTTTGGGAACAGGGCCATCTTAAGCATACCCGGCGCTGTGGTGCAAAGATTCCTCTCGCGCCCCCCCCTTTCCCAGAGTTGACTTTTTTTAGGGCTGGAGGAGGTGGGCAGCGGCTGGAGGGAGGCTCCTCCGGTGGGGAAAAGGTGGAGGCTGGACGCAGCGCCTTCTGGCTTAGCTGACCACTTCGTGCCGTGGTGGCCATGGCAGGCAGCACACCGAGCGAGCGGGCCTTCACAGAGTGAGCGAGGGCACATGCGCCGTTCCTGCCAAGCGTCGGCTCGGTTTTTCCCCGTTTAGCCTTCTGGCACCCCGCAGAATTTGGCGCCTGCAGGATAAAAGGGAAAAAACCTAGCCGACGCTCGGCAGGAGCGGCGCATGCACCCTCGCTCACTCAGTGCGCTCGTTTGGTGTTCCCCGGACTCTCGCCTGGTGCCCTCCAGAACTTGGTGCCCCGCACCACTAGCCTCAGTGGGTAAGACGGGCCTGTTTGGGAACAGAATTGTGTTTTAAGCAAAGGGCTTTTAACAGTGCTGTTAAGAGTATGATTGCCTTTTAGTCCTGGTCTTTCATGCTTTTTTTACCTTTCTATATTTCATATGAGGGACGCGGGTAGCGCTGTGGGTTAAACCTCAGAGTCTATGACTTGCCGATCATAAGGTTGGCGGTTCGAATCCCCGTGACGGGGTGAGCTCCCATTGCTCGGTCCCTGCTCCTGCCAACCTAGCAGTTCAAAAGCACGTCAAAGTGCAAGTAGATAAATAGGTACCGCTCCGGCAGGAAGGTAAATGTCATTTCCGTGCACTGCTCTGGTTCGCCAGAAGCGGCTTAGTCCTGCTGGCTACATGACCCGGAAGCTGTACGCCGGCTCCCTCGGCCAATAAAGAGAGATGAGTGCTGAAACCCCAGAGTCGTCCACGACTGGACCTAATGGTCAGGGGTCCCTTTACCTTTTTATATTTTATATGAGCTCTTGTTTTGATTTGTGTTAGCCACCTTGAGTCCTGGCCTGGGGAAAAGGCACAATATAAATATTATAATAAAACCGCCCTGAGATCTCCGGGTATAGGGCGGTATATAAATTCAATAAAAAAATAATAACAACAAATAAAACTTGTCATACTCAGTTGGTAGAGCATGAGACTCTTAATTTCAGGGTTGCGGGTTCAAGCCCTATGCAGGGGGTTGGACTAGATGACCCTCATGGTCCCAACCCTGCAATTCTATGATCCTACTCGCTGGGTGGCAGGCCCCTTTTGGACATCCACTGCGCTTTGAGATTTCCAGTCCTTTCTCTGCTATTATGGTTTCGCTCACATACACAACGCTGCAACATCTGGATGGCCCTTTGCTGTGCAACTTTGCCGTCTGGTGTAGGCCTGAGTGTGTCTACTCAGAAGTAAGCGTGTTGAACTTGAGCTTGTTGAACTCTCAGGCAAGTGTGCTTGGGATGGCAACCAGGCCTTCCTTCTGCCGTCTTCCTGAGGCTCTCATGAAGTGGCCACCTGTCAGGGATCCTTTAGTTGCGATTCCCGGATTGCAGGGGGTTGGACTAGATGACCCTTGGGTGCCTCCCTGCGCTACAATTCTGCGATTCTGTGGCCGGCTCTTTGCCAGCGGGGTTATGGGTCCCAGCCCCAAGATTGGCTACAGTCCCTGCACCTCTTATTTCAGAAGTGCTGAAGTGTCTTAAGGCCACCCGTGAAGCTGTTGGGAGGCTGTAGGCCACGGAGACCTCTTAATTTTCTGGCTGGTGGGGTAAAGGAGGGTAGTTTTGTCAGTGTGGCCTTCAGCTGCCGACTCCTTCTGTAGAGCAAACCTTGACTGTGGCCCTTTCAGGCTATGAATGAGAGCAGGCTGCCTCGAATGCAGAAAATGGCCTTGTGGCCACTCCTGGCTTCCACTCTTCTTGGCCCTCTTCAAATATCTCAAGGGCTTTTCACATAGAAGATGGAGCAAGCTTGTTCCCTCCTGCTCTCAAGGGCAGTATTTGAACCAATGGATTCAAGTTACAAGATGGGAGATCCCTGCTAAATATCCGGAAGAACTTTCTGACGGTGAGAGCCGTCCGACAGTGGGACAGACCCCCTCCAAAAGTGGCGGACTCTCCTTCCTTGGAGAGCTTTCAACAAAAATCAGATGACCATCTGCCAAGGATTCTTCAGCTGCAACTCCTGCATTGCAGGGGGTTGGGCTAGATGACCCTTGGGACCCATTCCAGCTCTACAATTCTATGAATCTCTTTTTTTAAAAAAAATATTAGTTTTTTAGCATATCATTTCCCACAATTATTAAACATACTTTTATATCTTACACAATTTTTTGACTTCCATCAATCACATCTGAAAATTTTCCAATCTTCATTTAATTTACATTTCTAACTTGCACTATTACATTTAAATGCCATAACGAATGTCTCTCTTCTTTCTCTTCTTTGCAATATTTCATATATTCCTCCGTACAAAACTTCTTGTAGTCCTACTAGCGTAGTTTGTTGATTACAGTTGCTCTTCAAATAGTTCGTATATTTCTTCCAATCTTATGTAAATCTCTGGTCCCGCAGGTTTCGAATCCTTCCTTTTTATCCAATTCTGCGTAGTCCGTTAATTTCGTCTGCCATTCTTCTTTAGTCGGAATTTCTTCTTTCTTCCATTTCTGGGCCAGCAATGCTCTTGCCGCTGTTCTTGCATATGAAAACAATTTAACTTCCTGTCTATGAATCTTTTTGGGCCCAGCAGCAGAAAGGATTGGAGCTGAGTTTTTTGGTGTCAGGTCCTTTTGAAATGGGTTTTGCCTCCTTCTCCCGTGAATTCTCCTACTCTCTACTAGATTATATCTCAGGTCTTTTCCCTGGGAAGATCTGTGGTCGTTCTGAGTGACACGGCCATCGTGCCTTGGGCGCTACCTAATGCCGCGATGGAACTGAACTGAATTTATTGGCTTTATAGCATACCTTTTCTTCCAAGGAGCTCAAAGTGGTGTACAATCATACCTCGGGTTACAGCCGCTTCAGGTTGCGTTTTTTTTGGGTTACAGACCTGCCGAAACTCGGAAGTACTAGAACGAGTTGCTTCTGGGTTTCGGCGGCCGTGCATGCACAGAAGCGCTAAATCGCGCTTTGCGCATGTTCAGAAGCGCCGAATTGCAACCTGCACGTGCGCAGACGCACCACTGCAGGTTGTGAACGCTGCGGGTTGCATCCTGCACGGATCACGTTCGCAACCCGAGTGTCCACTGTACATGTCTCTCCCCGCCTCGTTAAATCCCAGCAACAACCTTGTAACGTAGGCTAGCCTGAGAGGCCCACAGTCAGTAAGTAAGCTTTGTGTCTGAAGGGGGATTTGAACCCACGTCTCCCAGGCAGCGTTCGAAATCTGCCAGACGTGTTTTGCACCCGACAGTTCGAAAGCACGTCAAAGTAGATAAATAGGTATTGCTCCGGTGGGAAGGTAAACTGCGTTTCTGTGCATTGTTCTGGTTTTGCCAGAAGCGGCTTAGTCGTGCTGGCCACATGACCTGGAAATAATAATAATAATAATAATAATAATAATAATAATAATAATAATAATTTATTTATACCCTGCCCGTCTGGCTGGGCTTCCCCAGCCACTCTGGGTGGCTTCCAACAAAATATTAAAATACAGTAATACACCAAACATTAAAAGCTTCCCTAAACAGGGCTGCCTTCAGATGTCTTCTAAAAGTCTGGTATTTTTCTCTTTTGACATCTGCTGGGAGGGCGTTTCACAGGGCTGGTGCCACCACCGAGAAGGCCCTCTGCCTGGTTCCCTGTAACTTGGCTTCTCGCAGGGAGGGAACTGCCAGAAGGCCCTCGGCGCTGGACCTCAGTGTCCGGGTAGAACGTGAAAAACTGTCTACGGACAAAACGTCAGGTCCCTCGGCCAGTAAAGCGAGATGAGCGCCGCAACCCCAGAGTCGTTTGCGACTGGACTTACCTGTCAAGGGGTCCTTTACCTTTACCCTTTTATCAGCCACTTGAGACCAAGTGTAGATGTCCGGGGGGCCAGGATGGTGCCCGACGTCTCCACCACCTGCAGGTGCATTCCTGGGGAGTCCTTGGGTCTTGCCTGTTTTCACACACTAGCAATGCCTCCCGTCGAATTCCGTTACGTTTTTTACCTGCACAACCAATGAACTTCAGGAACAGAGAAGCCATCTTGAAAAATACGACTTTCGAGACGCCTAGCCCCCAAATGGTAACGAGGCATTCTGTTTTGGCACCTGTAAGCCCTGGTTTAAGGAGCCGTTTGGCTCCTAGCTGATATATCTGAGTTTCTAAGATTGCTCCCAGGTCTGGCACACCATGCAGATTGCCACACCTTTATTTGGCTGGCAGCTGTTTATATGCCCAATAGTATACCTGGCTGCTCTTTTTGTATGATCACCTGTGTGGGTGTCTGTGCCCCTGACGCAAAACATAGGTAGTCTGCAGCCGGGGAGGAATCGCCTCTTTGGAGAGTCTTTTCGACAGGCGGCTGGTTCTGTGTGATTTCCCCCCTCTAAAACCACAGATGATTATCGCAGGCGCAATTTCAAGAGGAACAAGCCGTGTTAGCTGTTGCAGCACGCAGCAAATGGCTCCGGTGGCACCTTGGGCGTCTAGCCCATTTTGCACGAGACCTTCTGCCACGATAAAATCGGTTGTCGCAAAGCTGCACGGTGTCGCAAGACCTGTTGTCATCTTGCCACAGAAATGCCACACGGGGTGCCTAAAAATCCTTCTGCGTTAGAAACTTGCGTGGGCTTCAGAATGACGGTAGGCTCACATGAAGCTGCTTTCTTTGGAGGATAGAGTTACGTGCAGCAAGCGAAATGATAGAATGCCCTTCATCTCCCTGCACATGGAAAGCTAGCAGGTCAAGGATAGTTTGCTGTGTGTCAGGACGTTGTTTTCTGTGGCAGTCGGGGGAGAGTGCATCTGCCGCACCCGTCGACCGATTCTTATTGACAACTCTCTTTAAAAATGTTTTTATCTATGCAGTTGTTTTAACTGGTTTTATGTATATAAACTATTTTAACTATGTTGTAAATTGCTTTAGGTTGCTGCTGTATTTGTTTGTTATTATGGTATGTGTTCTTCTGTCGTTATATTGTAAACTGCCCTGGGGTCTTCAGATGTGGGGTGGTGTAGAAATCTAATAATAATAAAAATAATTAATTTGGCTTTTTGTGCACTGTGCCGACTGGCTTGCCACCGTAACATCATAAATATATCTTTTCCCAGAACCAAAGTGTTCTAAAGCCAGGTTTGAGGCACTCAGCCTTATTTATACGCACCTTTGGCAAATTGCTCTACCTTGCCTATAGTTTTGTCACCTCTAAAAGGGGCGTAATGTAAGGATTCCCCCCCCCAATTTATTAATTTTCACAATATTATAAACAAACAAACAAACAAACAGACACATAAGACAAAGAAACATAGCCTTATTGAAAATTACAGTTATTAACTTTGTTAATTGACTTCCTCGCTTCCCCTTGGTTGAATTTCATTGCATGTCCTTTTAGCGGTTTTCCAAATCCCAATTTTTAGGAAATTTAACTTAAACATTAACATCCTTAGCTCTTCACCTTATGGAATTAAACATATTAATTCATCACTTAACATAAGTAATGTAAGGAATTTTAAAGGTGGTCAGTAAGTCTTATCCTAGCCCTCGCTTCCCACCAGAAAGGACAGTGGGAGGAAGGGAGACTATCACCACTGCCATCCCCACCTGTTTTCCTCCTCCCTCTCAACCCATTTTCCTTTTGTGCCATGTCTTTTTTCCAGTTTTGTAGGCATGAGGGCAGGATCTACCTTACGAATGATTGTTCCAAGCCGATCTGGGCAATGGGATAAAATGCTTTCAGCAGCTTTCCACTGGGCTGTATATTCTTTGCATGCGTTCCACTGGCCCTTCAAGCTCCCCTCTCTCCTTTCCCTCTTGCACCCTGGGTGCCCTTTCCTAATATCCCATTGCCGGCTCCTTTCTGCCTCTGGGCAAGACCGCCACACCCCCCTCTGTGTAACCACCCTCCTCCCTGTCTCTCTGCCGGAATATGCTGAGGCTGTCAGATCTAAGTTTACAAGCTGCAGGCTTTCCTTCAGAGAGAGCTGCTAATCCTTCCCTTTTCCTTCCTGGAGACTTTGACTGTTAACCCTTTCGCGCAGCTGCCTTTAGGAAGAGGGGCCGTAGCTGAGCAGCAGAACATCTGCTTGGCGTGCGGAAAGACCCATGTTCCGACATCTCTAGGGAGGACTCGGAAAGGTTCCTTTGCCTGAAACCCTGAAGTGCTTCAGCCGGTCAGTGTTGACAGCATTGAGCTAAATGGAGCAGAGGGCTGACTGGTATATTGCAGATTTCTCTGTCCTTCGGAGGTTTATGGCTCAGTGGTAGAGCTCTTTCCTTGCAGGGAGTCCCAGGATTGATCCACAGGATTGATCCACAGCCTCTCCAATGTTGTTGTTGTTATTTAGTCGTTTAGTCGTGTCCGACTCTTCGTGACCCCCTGGACCAGAGCACGCCAGGCACTCCTGTCTTCCACTGCCTCCCGCAGTTTGGTTAAACTCATGCTGGTAGCTTTGAGAACACTATCCAACCATCTCGTCCTCTGTCGTCCCCTTCTCCTTGTGCCCTCCATCTTTCCCAACATCAGGGTCTTTTCCAGGGAGTCTTCTCTTCTCATGAGGTGGCCAAAGGATTGGAGCCTCAGCTTCAGGATCTGTCCTTCCAGTGAGCACTCAGGGCTGATTTCCTTCAGAATGGATCAATTTGATCTTCTTGCAGTCCATGGGACTCTCAAGAGTCTCCTCCAGCACCATAATGCAAAAGTAGATCAGTGGATCAGTGGATCTCAAACCTTTTTCTCTGGGCCACTCTTTCAGAATAAAAATTTGCCGTGCCGATTTTTTTATTGATAAGGAATAGACCGGAAAACAAAAAGAAACCACAGTGCTTGATTTATAATCTAGAGCACAACTGCTTTATAATATTATCAGAAAGTATAAAAAAACGCAGCTACCTAAGCACACGAATCTTTCCCAAAATATAATTAGAAACAGGCCTCTTACATATGTACCTTAAGTATGTCTACTCTACAGACTCAATCAGAGGTGTGAGCTTGCTTTTGCCGGCTGATTTCATTTATATTAGGTTTAATTTGAGCAAGCAAACTCTCCTCCTATTCGGCACAAATAAGCCTTTCTCTTTTCTGATCTGTCATGTTTGTCAGAGTTGAAAATCCCGGCTCACAATAATACGTCGCGGAGAACTGTAGAAGAATAGCCAATGCTCTTGAAGAGAGGCATGGGTACTGCTTTTGGTTGTACAGTCGTACCTCGGGTTACATACGCTTCAGGTTAGATACGCTTCAGGTTACAGACTCCGCTAACCCAGAAATAATGCTTCAGGTTAAGAACTTTGCTTCAGGATGAGAACAGAAATCGTGCTCTGGCGGCGCGGCGGCAGCAGGAGGCCCCATTAGCTAAAGTGGTGCTTCAGGTTAAGAACAGTTTCAGGTTAAGTACGGACCTCCGGAACGAATTAAGTACTTAACCCGAGGTACCTCTGTATATCCAGAAGGAGTCCAGTGGCATACTGCCGTGTGAAATCGAGACTTGGATAGCTATCCACATATTGTTGACTAACTTTCTTCTTTTGGAGGTTTGCTCATTGAGTGTTCTGCAGCGCTCTGTTCGAACGGCGATTCTGGATCTCGACTAGGATTGCCCTCAGTTTTGCTTGATGCTCTTGCTCCCGTTTTGAAAGGAAATCTATCCATATTCTGCAAATAAATTAAAAAATATTTTGATAATGTAGTATACAGTGGTACCTTGGTTCTCAAACGCCTTGGTACTCAAACAACTTGGAACCCAAACATTGCAAAACCAGAAGTAACTTTTTTTGGAAGCCGAACATGCTCCGTTTTGAGTGTTACACTGAGGTCTGTCTGCTTTTGCTATTTATTTTGCCTTTTTGTTTTTGCAGCTCTTTTTGTTCTGTTTTTGTGACTGTGGAACCCAGTTCAGCTACTGACTGATTGATTGTGTGACTGCAGTACGTTGTTTATTGCTTTCATTTCATGGATCAGTGGTCTCGTTAAATAGTAAAATTCATGTTAAATTGCTGTTTTAGGGGTTGTTTTTAAAAGTCTGGAACGGATTAATCCATTTTGCATTACTTTCTATGGGAAAGCGCGCCTTGGTTTTGGAACGCTTTGGTTTTGGAACAGACTCCCGGAACGGATTAAGTTTGAGAACCAAGGTACCACTGTGCTGCACTGAAATGTTTCCATGTTTATCTGATTGTCCTTGAATCTTCCCTCCACACTTGCCATCCTCTCTTGCCGTCTTAACCTCACTGTGTACTGTGCTGCATATGTTATCTTTGCAAATATGTACATAGCCGCTAAGCAGGGCAGCCTCACCTGGACGTAAGCTCTACGGAACTTGGTGGGATTTACCTCTGAGGAAATGTGTACAGGATTGCGATGTTACAAACCATTTGAGGGGGGAAATGTTGTGCTCAGGTTCCGAGAGGGCAACCTGTGAACCTCAAACGCTTGGCTCAAATCTCAGCTGAGGATTTCATGGGCGATTGCAACCTGCCTCAGTTCCTCTGTCTGCAGTATGGGGGCAAGAACGCGTCTCTCAAAGTTGTGTGTTAACACGTGTCTTTGTGATGTGCTTTTGGTACTTAATCAGCGCTCACGGCTGGAGGTTGTTGGTTTTTTTTTTTAACAATAATATTTATTAAGTTTCATATAAAAACACAACTTCAACATAACAGAAAAAGAAAAAACAACGAGAAAAAAGAAAAAAAGAAAAGAAAAAAACCCCAAAGAAGTAAAACATTTCCAACCCCATAATACCACCACAAACATAGATACAATAAAACTTGATTAATTAAAATCCAACTTCATAAACATATTACTTGACTTCCTCAAATCTCTTCCAACTGAATTTCTTTGTAATTGAATGTAGCAGTTTCCAATATCATTATTTCATATAACAATAATCCGGTCATAATCATATTTCCTAACTTTTCTTATGGAATAATTCTTATTTATTTATTTAGTCCTAATTTAATCCCAAGCCTAATTAATTCTTTCAAGTAGTTACAAATCTTTAATATTACAATATTTATTCAAATAATATTTAAATTTCTTCCATTCTTCTTGATATTCCTCCTCTTTCTGGTCGCGGATTCTCCCGGTCGGCTGGAGTTTGATATAGTGGTTGTAACATTGCATAGTCTAGTTTAATGTTGTGTAGCCTATTAATAGTGATAATATTTATTTGTTTTTAGCATTGCTATCCTGCATTATGGGGGGGGGGGGTTGTATTAGACAACGTCCCTTCCAACTCGAAGGGGTCTTTGTGGATCTCCCCCTCCTTATTTAACCCCCACAACAACTGTGAGGTAGGCTAGGCTGAGAGGCAGGGACTGGCGCCCAGGGGCACCCAGTGAACGTTGAGTGGCGGCATTTGAACCCAGGTCTCTCCCAGGTGCTAGTACAACTGACAATCTTTACCACTGGCTCTCTAGATAAGGACAGAATGCTAACATCTCAATGGTAGTAGCATGTAGCATTTTGCCTAGATTTAAATGGCCAAGCAAATTTTGCAAAGGTTGTGTTTTGGTACTTCAATTTTTTAAAAAAATAATAAGTAATTGCATATAGAAGCTGGCGGTGCAGTCCTGTTTCGTGTTTACTTGGAAGTAAGTCCTGCTGTCTTCAGCGGGACTTACTCCCAGGCAAGGAGTCTAGAGTTTGCAGCCTAGGCAGGCTTTACTTGTGAGTAAGTCCCCTTGAAGACAGCAAAGACCTCTGCCTTGCGACTCAAAACACAACCTGGTGGCACAAAACTTGTGACATTCCCTGTGAAATTTCGGGTCGCTGGCAGCTGTGTGGGTGGGTGACCAAACTCAATATTTGCACACTGGAATAAAACTTTGGCACCAGGAAACTGGATTTCGAAAATCACGGGTTGCATTCTGATGGCCTCCGGGATGAGTTTACCTGCGTTTTGAGGTGTGAGTTGTCACTTCCTCTCCGTTGACCTGGGAGCCTAAGACCTGGACATTGTACTTTTGAAGATGAACAGGTTGTGGTTTTTTTACACGCAGACACAGAATTTTGAATCCCGTGATACTTTGCCTGCTCTGAATATTCTTCATATAGTTTTTACAGTTGCTTTCGATCAAAGAGTTAAAATTTTGCTCAAAAACGCTTCGGGCGTAACAGACTTTCTGGAGTGCTTCAGTAAATAGTTGGTGTTGGGTCTTTTTGAGGTATTTTTTTAAAGGTTTGCTATACTTGGTTTCCTAGACATTTCACCATTCAGTACTAGTTGTATAGGGCACAGATTTTGCAATTTTCCTGCCCCCTACGGACCACTTGGAAATTGTTGAGGGTCTTGGTGGACGACTTAAATATTTCTCTATAACGCAGTGTGCAAGGAGCTGTGCGATTTTTTTTTTTTTTTTTAACAGAGCAGCTGAAAAGCTTGTGGACTGCTGGTATATTAAAACAACGAATCGTTTAAATTTTATATTACATCTTTTTAATTTTAATGATCATTTCTCATTTTTGTGTGTGTGTTGCATCTGTGTTGTTTTAATTTGTGTAAGCTAGTCTTGCGGGGGGGGGCGGGGAAGGCAGGATATAAATAATGCGATGATAATGATCATAATCTGAAGGCAGCCCTGTTAAGGGAAGTTTTTAATGTTGGGTGTTTTATCGTGCTTTCTACATTTCTGCTGAGAGCTGCCCAGAGTGGCTGGGGAAACCCAGCGAGATGAGTGGGAAAAGGTAAAGGGACCCCTGATTGTTAGGTCCAGTCGTGGCTGACTCTGGGGTTGCGGCGCTCATCTCGCTTTATTGGCCGAAGGAGCCGGGGTACAGCTTCCGGGTCATGTGGCCAGCATGACTAAGCCGCTTCTGGCGAACCAGAGCAGCGCACGGAAACGCCGTTTACCTTCCCGTCGGAGCAGTACCTATTTATCTACTTGCACTTTGATGTGCTTTCAAACTGCCAAGTGGGCAGGAGCAGGGACCGAGCAATGGGAGCTCACCCCGTTGTGGGGATTCAAACCACCGACCTTCTGATCAGCAAGCCCTAGGCTCTGTGGTTTAGACCACAGCGCCACCCGCGTACAGTCGTACCTCGGGTTAAAGTCGCTTCAGGTTGAGTGTTTTCAGGTTGCGCTCCGTGGTGACCCGGAAGTAACGGAACGCGTTACTTCCGGGTTTCACCGCTCGCGCATGTGCAGACGCTCGAAATGATGTCACGTGCATGCGCAGAAGTGGTGAATCGCGGCCCGTGCACGCACAGACACGGGTTGTGTTCTGCCCTGGATGCGAACGGGGCTCCGGAACGGATCCCGTTTGCATCCAGAGGTACCACTGTATTGTTATTAATAATAGTAGCAGTAAAAAAATAAAATAAAACCAAAATAAAAATATAATAAACAGCAGCATTGAGTCCTGCTGCCTCCCTGTGGAGGGTGGGGCGCATTGAGGCTTTTGTTGTGTGAGCAGAGCATAGGACCAGACCTAATCTTCTGATTTACTCGTTGGGTGACCCACCCACCTGTCCGCCCCCTGCAGGTATTGCAGGTATGCAGTGCTCTTGCAGAGAGAAGGGGTGTGTGAGAGAGATGGAGAAACAAAGAGCAGAATGGAAGCAGAGAGGGGAGGCCTAGGCTGTCCTGGCTGGCTTTTTCTTATTCATAGCTTTATCGCTGTATCTTTTTGTAAACAACCACCGGGGAATCTCCCTGCAGGGTGCTGTGGGGGAAAGCCTCCGCCCGTGTGTTTCTCAGCAGATTACAGTCACTCTCAGACAGTCACAATGCGGCTTTAGAGCTCAGAGGTCGACTGTCGACACGATTTCCTCGTTGCGCCAGCGGCAGGGGAAATGCCAAGGGCAGAGAAGACCCCGGGGGCATCATCGCCTTTGTAGACCCGATGGAGGCCTTTGACCTCGTCAGCCAAAAAGGACTCTTCACTGTGCTCAACGAGATAGGATGCCCACCTGAGCTTCGCAAGAGGATTGCATCCTTCTGCAAGAACACGCAGCACTGTCCAATAGGATGGGCACCTTTCCCTATAGAGAGTGGTATGAAACAGGACTGTGTTCTCGCCCCAAACCTCTTTGGCATATTCTTCTCCATTTTGTTCTCCAATGCCTTCAGCTCGTCTGAAGACAGCTTGTGCAGTCGTACCTTGGAAGTCGAACGGAATCCATTCCAGATGTCTGTTCGACTTCCAAAATGTTCGGAAACCAAAGTGTGGCTTCTGATTGGAAAGCCCAGGAAGCCCCGTTCAGATGTTCGGGTTCCAAAGAATGTTTGCAAACCGGAACACTCACTTCCGGATTTGCGGTGTTCGGGAGCCAAAACGTCCGAGTACCGAGTGACGTTAACATATGAGCGTGCTGGAGGTGAAATAGTTAAACAGGTTACCCAATCAGGACCCAGGGGGGTGGAGTCAGAGGGACTATAAAACCAGCTCTGGGAGGAGTTTGTTGGGAGTTGGGTGGTTGGTTGGAGTGGGAGTGAATTGGGATAGAGTTTGAATTGTGGGTAGGTTGAGTTAGTGTAGAGAAATAAGCTGAGTCAGGAACAGTTAGGAGCTAGGAAGACAAGTAAGTATCTGAGAGGTGGTTTAGTGAGTGAGAGCAGGTAGCGAACGTTATAGGACTGGATAGGCACCCCATGAATGTAATGGACTGATACCGTTTATGAAACCACACGCTTGTTAAACTGCAATAAATAAACAGAAGTTTATGTTCCAATTGAAACCCTGACTGGGCTCCGTATTGTCCCAGGTAGGGCCTGGGTGGTGGCAGCGAGAAATCAAGTGGTGGCACAGGGATCAAGAGATGGTGAAACGTCCAGGGACCCTGTTTGATCGCCACACCAAGGCTTTCAGGATCCAAGGTATGACTGTACTTCTGTTCACGGAGCAATGGGAGCCTGTTCAACCTGACACGTCTCCACACCAACCAAAAGTGGGTCCTTATCTGAGAGATGTTTGCAGACGATGTAGCCTTGACATTGCACCCCAAGGAAGCTCTCTACAGAGACTCGCCAACTGCTTGACCAAGCCTCACCATCAGCCTAGACCAACATCCTGGGTCATCGCCAACAGTCCACACATCCGCATTGGTGATTGTAATATTGAGGTGGCTAATGCTATTCTGGGCTGCATCCACAGAAGTCGAGGGTCCAGATCAAGGGAAGTCAGAGTCCCACTCTCTTCTGCCTTGGTCAAACCCTCACCTGAAGTCCTGGGTCCAGTTTTGGGTGCCATAATTTAAGAAGGATGCTGACAAGCTGGAAGGTGTGCACAGGAGGGCAACCAAGATCGTCAAGGTCTGGAAAACCAAGCCTTATGAGGGATTGTGGGTGTTTAGCTTGAGAAGAGGACCCAAACCAACGGATTCAAAAAGGAGATTCCAGCTAACCCTAATGAACTGAAAGTTCATAATGTTTTGGGACTACAACTCCCATCATCCCTGGTCCTGTTAGCTAGGGATGATGGGAGTTGTAGTCCCAAAACATCTGGAGGGCTGAGTTTGCCTGTGCCTGCTTATGAAGAACTTTCAGATGGTAAGAGCAGTTTTGGCAGTGGAACGGACCCTCCGGAAGGTCTTGACTTTCCTTCATTGCCTGAGCTGCCTCACAGAGTTATTCTGGGGATTAAAAGAATCGTCGTTACAGATTTGAGCTTTGAAGAGAAGACGGAATATACCGTAAATGCAATAGATAGATAAAACAAACCCAGGTGTGGTGAGGTAGCGACTGCAGCAGGATTTTACCCATAGCTCCCATAAAATGGGCGTTTTGTCTTGTTTCATGGAGTAGATTTCAGACTGAAGAGTAGCCTGAATTTGCATGCATGGCTATTAAAAGGGCTTTCTGCATCGTCAGAATTCAGTGGCCTAAAATTATCTTGGAATATTTTTTAGCCCGCTCCGTCTGGAAGCTCAGACAGCTAAGAACAGCTCCTTACTCAGCAAAGCAGCAATGCTGTAAGACGGGCCCAGACTGATCCCATTTCGCAGATGAGGGCATGTCCGCCACAGAGTAGAGGCTGCTCAGAGCTATGGGATATTTTTAACTGGTTTACTGGAATTATTTATATCCTGCCTTTCTAGCAGTATTGTTGAGCCAAGATCTGAACCCTGGTCTTGCAGGCCAGAATGCTCATCCCTGGCTGTGATGGCTGACACCCACTCCAAACAGGGTCTGTCCAACCCCCTAGACCAGTGGTGGCCAAACTCTGCCCTCCAGATGTTTCGGGACTACAATTCCCATCATCCCTGACCACTGTTTCTGTTAGCTAGGGATGATGGGAGTTGTAGTCCCAAAACATCTGGTGGGCTGAGTTTGGCCACCACTGCCTTAGACCTATTGATAATAATAATAATAATAATAATAATAATAATAATAATAATAATAATAATAATAAATTTATACCCCGCCAATCTGGCTGGGTTTCCCCAGCTATTCTGGGCGGCTTCCAACAGAATATTAAAATACAATAGTCAGTTAAACATTAAAAGCTTCCCTGCCTTCAGATGTCTTCTAAAAGTCTGGTAGTTGTTGTTCTCTTTGACATCTGGTAGGAGGGCGTTCCACAGGGCGGGCGCCACCACCGAGAAGGCCCTCTGCCTGGTTCCCTGTAGCTTTGCTTCTCGCAGTGAGGGAACCGCCAGAAGGCCGTCAGAGCTGGACCTCAGTGTCCTGGCTGGACGATGGGGGTGAAGACGCTCCTTCAGGTATACTGGGCCAAGGCCGTTTAGGGCTTTAAAGGCCAGGCAGCACAGCAGGGTTTGACACCCGTCAGCATCACTGAATGTCCACAAATTATAGTGTTATGAGAGCAGGAGAAGAATGTCTCTCTAGCTGTTTCTGCATGCCAAACATAGATGCATAAACCTTTGTTGTGTTGTGTTTTCGTTGCCTTTTCTCTAAGCTAAGATGTCCCAGGCGTTGCAACCTTCCCTCCACCCCCTTGATCTTTTGAGTCACCTTTTTGTACACCTTTCCAACTCCTGCTACCATGGTTAGTGCGTAGGGGTGACAAAGAGAAGAATAGGTTGCTGGATCTAATCCAGAGGGGCACCCGGTTGGCTAAACTTGCTCTCTACTGGTCTACCTTTTCATCATCTCGATCCCTATCAGAATCCCGGATTTGAAGTGATTTGGGGGGGGGGGAAATAAGGGAAAAGGCTATGGAGATAAGTTGTATTTGCATTCCTATCTGGCTATGGTCACCTTCAGATGGGCAGTATATTCTGGGAGAGATCCAGGCACATGCTGGAATCTGAAGTTTGCACAGTTAAAAGTGGATTAAAGTGCTGTGTTGTCCTAATGCAGCACTCCCATTTTAAAAAGGGGTTTGGGGAGTGATGACGAAATGCGCGTAAAAGTGTGGGATGAACAAATGGTTAATGGGAAGATGCATGGCATGTCAGGATGTCGTTGTAGACCCGCCCCGTGAATAAATTGGAACATATGCTCAGTAGAGATTGGACACCGTCTAACCTCCGTGGAAGCTTTGCGCAAGCGAATCAGGGATGAGCGTTCAGTAAATGGGTCATTTGGATGAGCCTATAGCAAGGGGGTGAAGCCCCTGGATTGAGACATGTCTGTCAACTCCGCCTAACTCCAATTCCAAACTTCCATTTCGTGGGAATGTTGTCAAAGAAGCGCTCTTGGGGGGCCACTAGGTGGCGCCTCGGAAGATGGCTGACAATAACATCTTTCCGACCCACACAAGGTAATTTGGAGGCTATGATAGGGGTAATTAGCCTCCTTAACCCCCCCAGGATTGTGGGGGGGACGGCCCTTGCCTGCTGTGCCCTATACCACCCCCGAATTTGTGGGGGTGGGGGCACTAGGCACAAAGCCCTCCTGTGGGATTCCGGCACTCCTGGACGCCGTCCCTGATTCGCGCCGCTAGTTGCAAGCATCTTCAAAAGAAACAATTTGGACGAGATAAATTGCACATGCTTCAAGGAAAAAGGGGAGTAAAGACTGCTGACAGAAGAGATCTCTGATAACAAGACAAGAATAAAATATGAGAAGATACGTCAAGATACGGTACGACAAATGACTGAGGGGGGAAAAAACCTGCCTTCCTTTTTCTTATGTGATTTAACAAGAATCCCCTCCCCTAATGAGTCAGAAACTAAGGACTTAAGCTGTGGATTTAAGGCTGTGTGGAGATAAACTTTCGAACCAAAGCAATGTTTTAAGATGAAGCTGGAAAGCTAAGAGTTTTGGAATGACGCAGTTAAAAATGCCGTCGCCGTTTTGGGAGGCATTGTTGGAGCTCTTGGGTCTGGGAGGAGAAAGAGAGAAATAGAGTTGTTTACATATCGTGGATCAACTCCTCGGTGGGACTTAAGAGCGACAAATGCCAAATTTATGATGGAAAGAGCGATGCTATCTACGAAGGAGATATATGGAAACCATCTGGACTTAGTGGAGGAACGGGAAATCCACACAGGATTATTATTTTGCTTATCGGCTTAAGGAGACTAACAGAAGAGATCGTAAAGGAAAAATAGAAATTATATGAACAAGATATGATGTGGAAACACCAAGATAAGACTGGATAGAATTACGAATTTTGTTTGGACTGATTGGGACTGATTTGGACATTAACGCAGTAATAAGAAGATGATCTGAATCCCCCTTTGGATCTTGAAGTATGGGTTCCCCCAACAAAATTTAAAAATTTGGCTTTGTAATTTGGAATTTATGTGATGTGATTTAATTTGATGTGATTGGCCAGTTAATAACAATTATTTTTTTAAAAAAACAAAGAAGCGCTCTTGGGAGTTTCGCTTTCGCCTGGAGCGTTCTGGAGGTTAGCTTGAGGTACCAAAATTTTCCTTGTGACCCAGTCCACCATCTTTGACGGGCGAATTGCAGCCTCTTCATCCCATGCGATTGTCGTCCTTTGCTGGCGATGCGATGGCAGGATCCCCTCTGAGTGTTTGCCGAGGGCTGCATGTGTGCCAATTAAAGCAACGTAAACCCAATGTACTTTATGTTGTTTATAATAATAATAGTAATAATAAAATTTTATTTATATCCCGTCCTCCCCAGCCGAAGCCGGGCTCAGTGAATTGAAATGCTTTGTAATGTAAATATAAGGAACTGATTTACCGATAATAAGGTGAAATATTATAATTTGACAAAGGGTAAATAAGTGAAATGCAAAGGATATGGAAAGTTATGCGGAAGTCAGAAAGAGGGAGGGAAGGAGGTTGATGCTCTTACAGAGCAATATATTAAGTCATAGAATTATGTAATAAAATGTGAATATGATTTAGTGTAAAACTCAATAAAAATTGCTTTAAAAAAGAAGAAGAGAGAATGGAGGTTTGGTGGTCCCCTGTATGGTGCCAGCCGCGAGCCAGGCCCTCTGCACATGCCCAGAAGACATGTTCTCTCCGCTGCAGATTCCAGAGGTGAGCTCTGGGCTCTGATTGAGCTCGGGCTTCGTCTGGGAACCCTGCTTGCTCGGCGGTGGGCTGCAGCCTTCTTTCAATACAGGCGGAATGGTTGCCGAATTTTGGAAGCTCAAACTTCTGTTTACACAGCCGAGGCTCATCCGGTTCTTGAAAAAGCCATCCCTCCGCTTCTCGGCTGCCGCTTCCTGCCAGCGCTGTCCCTGGGGGGGGCGAGGGGGAGAACGACGCGTGGGCACCGGCGTTGCTTGCCTGCCATCCTCCCGGCTTGTTTTGCTTTTTTAAAACTTCCCCTGGTCAAATGCAAAATAAATGAATATCTCTACTATACTTGGCTGCACAAACACTCGCCGCACAAGGAAGCTCTCTTTTCTCTCCTGCCTCTCTGCCACCGCTCCCGAGACACCCCAACCTTGGTCAAACCGCATTGAAAGCAGCTTCTACTGGGAAGGCGATTGTTCTTTGAGAGGCCCCTGCATTTGGGTCTGGGGGGGCAGGTCTCCCTGGTGCCTCTCTTTGGGCTGGCTCAGCCTCCCCGCTCTGTATTTTTAGACATCGTGCGCGGCAGCCAGCACGCAGCTGACTGCTTGCTGCAGAGCTTTTCATCGAACAGAACCGTGGAATTGTCGAGTTGGAAGGGACCCCATGGGGGCATCTAGTCCAACCCCCTACGGTGCTTCGACGAATCGAATTCCAGAGTTTCATAGAAACACAGAATTGTAGAGCTGGGAGGAGCCTTCAGGGTCGTTTAGTCCCACCCCTTCAGAGCCCGCAGCCATCCCTAGGTGGGCTCTGTTATGTACTGAAGTTCTCACCCTGGGCCAGCAGGGGGATACTGTAGATAGTTCAGGTCCACATATGCAAATAAGGGATTGAAAGTGACGTTCAGTGATTGGATAGTTACAGAAAGTGGTTACTGTTGCGTTGTAGTGGAGCTCTATATAAGCAGCCTGGCTGAACCCTTCAGTTCAGTTCTGTTCTGACCTGTGAATAAACAAGAGCTGTTTGGAGAATCGCTGTGTCGTCTGATATGTTCACCCACAACTTAACAGGCTCGAACCACCAACCTTCTGGTTAGTAGCCAGATGCATGGACCCATTGCACCACGGCTACCCGTATGTGGTGTTTTTGTAGTTCCCACAAAAGATGGCCGCATGCAAGGTGACCCAGTCGGACATGTAGGGCTGAGTCTGTTGGGCAGTTGTTACTTACTGGACCCAGAAACTCCAGCAGGTGCAGAATGCTGCAGCGAGGCTCCTTACGGGGTCCTTGCTGCGGGATCACATTCATCCAGTGCTATACCAGCTGCACTGGCTCCCGGTGGAGTACCGGGTCAGGTTGAAGGTGCTGGTTTTGACCTTTAAAGCCCTAAGCAGCCTAGGACCCACGTACCTACGGGACCGCCTCTCCTGGAGGACCTTAAGGTCCACAAATGACAACATTTTGGAGGTCCCAAGTTGCAAGGCGGTCTCAACTAGGGCCAGGGCCTTTTCAGCACTGGCCCCGACTTGGTGGAACGCTCTGTCCCAAGAGACTAGGGCCCTGCGGGACTTGACATCTTTCCGCAGGGCCTGCAAGACAGAGCTGTTCCACCTGGCCTTTGGTTTGGACTCAGTCTGACCCTTATGTCTTCCCTCCCCTTATGGTTTTGATTTATGGGCTACTTTTAAAATGAGGCTGCATTTTAAATTGTGTTTTAACCTGTATTTTAAATTGTTTCCCCCCCCCTATAATTGTAATTTTACTGGTATTAGCTGTCCTTAGCCCAGCTCTGGCCAGGGAGGGTGGGGTATAAATAAAATTCATTATTCTTATTATTAAATTTGCATGCCACCCTTCTTCCATAGATTTCAGGGCGGTTCACAACGCAAAGTGGAAAACGTGATATACGTAATGAAAACAAGAACACAAAACAAACCACATTTGTACTCCTGCTTTCGTTTCGGTGTGGTTTGTGCAGGCGATATTTCCTGACATTGCATGTTTGCAACGGCGCAGCAACCCCCTTTCTGCTTCCCCTGCGGTTCCGAAACACGCAGTTTTCCACCCGTATTTTATCAGAGCTTCCTAGTTAGCTGCCTTTCGCTGGGTCAGAGCTATTGGTCCATCTGGCTCAATACCGGCAGCAGTGGCTCTCCAGGGATCCTGTCAGGGATCTCTCCCAGTTCTACTGGGAGTTGCTGGCGATTGAATTGGGGTCTCTCTCCGCATACAGAGGAGATGCTCTTCCACTACCAATATTTTCCACCCAGGAGTGAAAAGAAGGGCTGTTTTAACTCTGCTTGGAGGCCAGGCTTGTGCTTTTGAGAACTGTGGCCCTGGGGGGGTGGGTGGGCATTTCTGGAGGTCAAGCCAGAACCTTTGTAGTGTGCATTGCCTTACTCCATCAAAGCCCATTCGGCCGCTTTGTGCATTGCAAGGGGTTGGACTAGATGACCCTCTCAGGGGTCCCTCCCAGCACTACAAATCTGTGATTGGCAGAACCGGCACAGTTACAGGTTCCACGTTTCGTAGAATCATAGAACGGTGGAGTCAGAAGGGACCCCTGGAGGTCATCCATCCCAACCCCCTTTCAATGCAGGAATCTCAGCTAAAGCATCCAGGACAGATGGCCATCCGACCTCTGCTTAAAAACCTCCAAGGAAGGAGAGTCCACCACCTTACAAGGAAAACTGTTTCACTGTTTAGACGAAATCTCCCCTTTTGTAACTTGAATCCGTTTTCGGGTGGCAGAATCAGTACTCTGGAACTCCCTGCCACTTGACATCAGGCAATAGTCTTCTCGACAGCAGCTGAGAACATAGCTGTTCAGAGAAGCCCACATGAAGAATGTGGATGTGTGTTTTAATCTGTTTTCAGTCCGTTGCTGATACTATATTTTTGAATGTTTTGAAGCGTCGTTTTTACTGATACAGTGGACGCTTGGGTTGCGAACGTGATCCGTGCGGGATGCACATTCGCAACCTGCTGCGTTCGCAACCCGCGTCTGCGCACGTGCAGGTTGCGATTTGGCGCTTCTGCGCATGCGCGACCGCCGAAACCCAGAAGTAACCCGTTCTGGTACTTCCAGGTTTTGGCGTCCGCAACCCAAAAAAACGCAACCTGAAGCGGCTGTAATCCGAGGTATGACTGTAGTTTTACAGTGCTGTTCTCTTTGTAAGCCTCTTTGAGTTTTGTTTGTTTTACAACCGAGAGGTGGATAGATTTTATGGAGAAAACAAATGTGAAAATGCAATCTCCCGTGACCTAACCTTTGCTGCCCCTTTTCCTCTCTGCAGCGGGTCCGAGATGGCGAGTGTTCTCTCCAGGAGGCTGGGGAAGCGGTCCCTGCTGGGCGCCCGAATTTCCGCTCCCCCCTTGCTGGGGGACGGGGTGCTGATGATGGCCCCGCTCCCCCCCTTGCAGACGGAGCACCCCAAAGAGTCTCCTCGTCTGGCTTCGTGTGAAGACGGACGCTTCAAAGAGCCCGTCGGAGACTCTGGCGGTCAGGGCCAGAACTGGCCACTCCTGCAACCAGGCCAAAAGGTAACCGAACCAATTTATTCTGCTGGGTGTGGTAGCATGTAAAAGGGGTTCTAGTCCTTGTCAAGATCTCAAATTATGCATGATTTCCCTCTATTACAGCTATATTCCAGAGTGAGCGATTTGATGTTTTCAGGTGTTGTATACAGCTTTGATTTTTTTTCTTTAAAATGTAAAGCGTTATATAAATGCAGTGCTTTTTTCCCATAAAAAAATGTTTGGGGGTACTCTCATTTTCCTACTCATATTGAAATACTGCCCCTCAACGAGGCCAAACTTCAATTCACAAAATGTATAGGGGTATGTGTTCCCCCAGAAAGAAAGCACTGTATAAATGAATTTTTTAAACTTAAGGTCATTCCCACCAGTTATGCATAAATGAACCACAGTCGCCTTTGATAAGACATACCGTATTTTTCGCTCCATAGGGCGCACCGGACCATAGGGTGCACCTAGTTTTTAGAGGGGGAAATGAAGAAAAAAAAATCTTATTTCCGCCCCCCCCCCAGCCCCAAAGAGCAGCGTACAGGCTGCGCGCAACCTCTCCCTGCCGGAGGGGTTGCGCGCGGCTATGGCACAAGCCAAGGCAGCGAGCGGGATGGATCCCGCTCACTGTTTTGGCTTCCTCTTTAGCCCTGCGCAACCTCTCCCTGCCAGGAGAGGCTGTACGGGGCTAAAGAAGCCATAGCCGCATGCAGCCTCTCCCTGCCGGAGGGGTTGCGCGCGGCTATCCCTGAAGCCTTCCGAGCACAGCGCAAGTTCCTGCTGCGCTCCTCAGGCTTCGGGTTCCTTTTGCTGAAGCCAGGAGAGCAAGACTCTCCCGGCTTCAGCGAAAGGAACCTGAAGCCTCCAGAACACAGTGGGAACTCACGCTGCGCTCCGAAGGCCTTCAGGCAGCTATCCCTGAAGCCCGGAGAGCGAGAGGGGTCGGTGCACACTGACGCCTCTCGCTCTCCAGGCTTCAGCGAAAGCAACACAAAGCCTCCGGAGCGCGGGGGGAGCTCTCCCTCTGCGCTTCGGAGGCTTCGCGTTGCTATTGCTGAAGCCAAGGAGCCTGCATTCGCTCCATAGGACGCACACACATTTCCCCTTCATTTTTGGAGGGGAAAAAGTGCATCCTATAGAGCGAAAAATACGGTAACTGTCCAGGGATCCTTTACCTTGTTTACCTTTTTACCTGTGGTTGACCACTTTGCGAATGGGATGCTGGACTAGATGGGCTCTTGGCCGGATCCAGCAACCTCTTAGGATTTTACATGCAGACGCTACTCTGAGCCACCGAGTCTGGTCCCCAGTTAATCTGTCCTCCCAACAGAGTGGTGTTTTATCTCTCGTTTTCTGCTGCCCATTCCATTCCGGCTTGTACATTACAGCACCTTCAGTCTTTCCGTAGGGTAACCGGAGTTCTCTATAAATAGCTCCCAGGAATAACTAACACAAGTGGGCCCATCTCTGCACAGATACAATTACATACGTAAAAATAGACTTTGGGAATTAAGGCAGTGGCTCTGTGTCCAATTAGGTCACTGTGGAGAGGGGAAACCTATCTAGGCCGTGGATATCAGGTCTCCCAGATGAGCTTGTCCCAGCTGGATAAATGGGTCATAGAATTGTAGAACTGTAGAGTCGGAAGGGACCCCAAAGGACATCTAGTCCAGCCCCCTGAGATGCAGGAATCTCAAACACAAGTGTCTGCTTAGAATAGAATAGAATTTATTTATACCCCGCCCATCTGGCTGGGTTTCCCCAGCAACTCTGGATGGCTTCCAATAGAGTATTAAAATACAGTGGTCTGTTAAACATTAAAAGCTTCCCTAAAGAGGGCTGCCTTCAGGTGTCTTCTAAAAATCTGGTAGTTGTTTTTCTCTTTGACATCTGGTGGGAGGGCGTTGAACAGGGCGGGTGCCACCACCGAGAAGGCCCTCTGCCTGGTTCCCTGTAACTTGGCTTCTCACAGGGAGGGAACCTCCAGAAGGCTCTCGGCGCTGGTCCTCAGCGTCCGGGCAGATTAATGGGGGTGGAGACGCTTCTTCAGGTATACTGGACCTGCTTGTTAGGATTTCAGTCTCGTTCTAAATGCATTTGTGGTTTCAATCATCTTAGGTGTGAATTGCATTGAGACGGTGCTCTGGAAGTCAATGAACCCAACAAATCGCGGGAATAATAACACAGCCTTTGCTAGTCAAACACCCTCTTCACTCCTGCTAGGCTGAAGGTGCAATTGTCTGCAGGACACTGAGAGGGTAGCTCAGTTGGTAGAGACCACGAGGCTCTTGATCTCAGGGCCGTGGGTTCGAAACTCCATGTTGGGCTAAAGATTCCTGCATTGCAAATGATGCTCATGGTCCTTTGCAAAGCTATGATTCTATGACACAATGGCGCCTATTTTCAGGGGTTTAGAATATTTTATTTCTCAGAATTGCACACTGCCCTTCATCCTTAGATCTCAGGGTGGTTTGCAACTTGAAAACCCAAGGCATGAAGAAGTACGGCAAGGGAAATTGATGGACTATGTAGAACTGGCAAAATTGACACATAAGCTATGGGACAAGGATAACTGTGACTTTAAAGATGAATGGGAACCTTTTACAAAGTATTTAAAGACGCAGCAAAGTGAATTGGACTCCTTGGCAGGTTTTGATGAAACACTCACAAACTTTTTACAGTGTTATCTCGGGTTACATACGCTTCAGGTTACAGACTCCGCTAACCCAGAAATATTACCTCAGGTTAAGAACTTTGCTTCAGGATGAGAACAGAAATCGTGCGGTGGCAGCAGGATGCCCCATTAGCTAAAGTGGTGCTTCAGGTTAAGGACAGTTTCAGGTTAAGAACGGACCTCCGGAACGAATTAAGTACTTAACCCGAGGTACCACTGTATTGATAACAACCAGTTAGACAAATTAAGGATCTATACAAATCTGTAACATGCAGAGAATAGCATTTATAGAGAAACCAGAGATTGGAACTGAGGGAAGTCAGGGTGGGGTGGAGGGGGGAGGGTGGGTTGTTTTATGGGAGGGGGTAAAATGGGGAAAAAAATAAGGATGATATGTGTTTAAGATAACATGTTTTGTTTAAATTTATTAAAAAAGAAAAGAAAAGAAAACCCAAGGCATGGCACACTGGGCTTGGGGGTTTGAGCCTGAAATGGCCGCCGTGACGCTAGAGCGCCTTTCCTCCTCCCTTTATAGGTCTACGTCTTCTACAAAGGGCAAGAGGCCCCCGGCTTGGTGGAACACCACGACCTCTTCAGCAACGAGGTGAAGGTGCTTCTTCTGGAGCAGGGCTTCTACGTCTGCCGGAAAGCCGAGGAAGTGAGACTGGCGAACATCCAGGCCTTGCCTCTTCCAGCCCTGGAGATGGACCTCGGGTCTCCTGCCACGACGGGCTACGACGCCGTCCCAGTGGCCATGGACCACGGACCAACCATGGAAGCAGCTGCCGCGGCAGCACCAGGACCCAGGTCGGTCTCCCGGAGCATTGACGTGCCAAAAAGGTGAGTCCCGGATGTTTTCATAGAATCATAGAATCATAGAGTTGGAAGAGACCACAAGGGCCATCGAGTCCAACCCCCTGCCAAGCAGGAAACACCATCAGAGCACTCCTGACATATGGTTGTCAAGCCTCTGCTTAAAGACCTCCAAAGAAGGAGACTCCACCACACTCCTTGGCAGCAAATTCCACTGTCGAACGGCTCTTACTGTCAGGAAGTTCTTCCTAATGTTTAGGTGGAATCTTCTTTCTTGTAGTTTGGATCCATTGCTCCGTGTCCGCTTCTCTGGAGCAGCAGAAAACAACCTTTGTCCCTCCTCTATGTGACATCCTTTTATATATTTGAACATGGCTATCATATCACCCCTTAACCTCCTCTTCTCCAGGCTAAACATGCCCAGCTCCCTTAGCCGTTCCTCATAAGGCATCGTTTCCAGGCCTTTGACCATTTTGATTGCCCTCCTCTGGACACGTTCCAGTTTGTCAGTGTCCTTCTTGAACTGTGGTGCCCAGAACTGGACACAGTACTCCAGGTGAGGTCTGACCAGAGCAGAATACAGTGGCACTATTACTTCCCTTGATCTAGATGCTATACTCCTATTGATGCAGCCCAGAATTGCATTGGTTTTTAGCTGCCGCGTTTTGCTCGTGGCTGCGTAATACTCATTTCCTTACGACGTGGATTGAGTATTCTTTTAGCGTCACCAAAATGGTGGCCCCCAGATGCATAGCTGTCAACTTACATATTTGAAAATAAGGGACCAGCAGCCTCAAAAATAAGGGACCAGCAGCCAAAATAAGGGATTTTAGTCAACCAGCTGAAATACGAAGTTAAAAGGGACCTGATAATTTTGGAGAGCAGCGCTGGTTTTTAGCCCTTTGTTTCCAGAGGTTGCTGCTCAAGACACCAGCTGATGAAACACTGCAATTAAAGAACTACAAGCAGCAACCACTTTTCGCGCAAAACGAAGTCCAAGCTACAAAGATGCTGCTGCAGTTCTGTATCTTTTCTCTCGGAAGGGCCCGAGGCTCCCACCAGTCCCGGTGGGGAGGGGCGCCCGGGGGCCGAGGCTGGTGAGAGGAGGCCGGAGGTGGGCACACCAGGCAGCCAAGCAACACAGTTGGAGCCTCCCTCCTCCCTGGCCAGCAGGGAGGGAGGGAGAGGAGCTGCTTCCTTTGAAACCCGGGAAATTTAAGGGACATCATCAATAAGGGACAGCAGCGGGACACTGCGCTGGGATAAGGGAGTTTCCCGCCAAATAAGGGACGGTTGACAGCTATGCCCAGATGTTTTTTTCCAGCTTCCCTCGGTTTCCAGAGCAGCTTGCAGTGTTAAGACCACCTTAGAAACATGGACCGCCATTGTTAAAATAGCTGCAATCGGCTTCCCACTTCCTCACTGGAGTTCTTGCCTTTCAAAGGAGTTGGGGCAGCACTGCTGTGCCTTGTTAAATTGGGGTGCAAGTTGGGAGGTTCCTAAAAGGTGTCCTAAATCCACCCCCCTCTTGTGATGCACGAAATCTGTTACAGCATCCATCATCAAGCACGTGGTTGGAAGATGGATGGTGGTTGGAGGATGGTTGGCGGCTAACAGATTGAGGTTGAATCCTGACAAGACAGAAGTACTGTTTTTGGGGAACAGAGGGCGGGGAGGTGTGGGGGACTCCCTGGCCCTGAATGGGGTAACTGTGCCCCTGAAGGACCAGGTGTGCAGCCTGGGAGTCATTTTGGACTCACAGCTGTCCATGGAGGCACAGGTCAATTCTGTGTCCAGGCCAGCTGTTTACCAGCTCCATCTGGTACGCAGGATGAGACCCTATCTGCCTGCAGACTGCATTGCCAGAGTGGTGCATGCTCTAGTTATCTCCCGCTTGGACTACTGCAATGCACTCCACATGGGGCTACCTTTGAAGGTGACCCGGAAACTGCAATTACCGTATTTTTCGCACCATAGGACGCTCCGTCCCATAGGACGCACCTAGTTTTTTGGGGGGGAAATTAAGGAAAATTTTTTTCCCTTTATTTCCCCCCCAAAAGCAGGTCAGGGAAACCGAACCAGGTCGAGGAACAGCGGGATGGTGGCGCTGCGCCTCCCTGCTGTCCCCGAGCTTGTGGGGCTGGCTGATGTCTGCCTGGCGCACGGGGCGCTCTGCTTCAGGGCGCCCCACCCGCCGGGCGGCAGGCTGCTATCCGCAGCGTGGGGAGCCCTGCGGGGAACTCCTGCAAGGCTCCCCACGCTGCGGATGTGTTCCCGAAGCGCCGGGCGCTCTGCTTTCAGGGCGCCCGACGCTCCGGGAAGCAGGCTACTATCCGCAGCCTAGACACGGCTAGCGGAGCGCTGCGCTAATCCCGAAGCTTGGGGCGTGCGGAGCTCAGCGCGCCCCAAGCTTCTGGGTGCTGGCAAGGTCTCCGCTAGCTGTGGGAGAGCCGCGCGGCTCTCCCATGGCTAGCAGAGCGCTGCGCTAATCCCGAAGCTTGGGGCGTGCGGAGCTCAGCGCGCCCCAAGCTTCTGGGTGCTGGCAAGGTCTCCGCTAGCTGTGGGAGAGCCGCGTGGCTCTCCCATGGCTAGCAGAGCGCTGCGCTAATCCCGAAGCTTGGGGCGTGCGGAGCTCAGCGCGCCCCAAGCTTCTGGGTGCTGGCAAGGTCTCCGCTAGCTGTGGGAGAGCTGCGCGGCTCTCCCATGGCTAGCAGAGCGCTGCGCTAATCCCGAAGCTTGGGGCGTGCGGAGCTCAGCGCGACCCAAGCTTCTGGGTGCTGGCAAGGTCTCCGCTAGCTGTGGGAGAGCCGCGCGGCTCTCCCATGGCTAGCAGAGCGCTGCGCTAATCCCGAAGCTTGGGGCGTGCGGAGCTCAGCGCGCCCCAAGCTTCTGGGTGCTGGCAAGGTCTCCGCTAGCTGTGGGAGAGCTGCGCGGCTCTCCCATGGCTAGCAGAGCGCTGCGCTAATCCCGAAGCTTGGGGCGTGCGGAGCTCAGCGCGCCCCAAGCTTCTGGGTGCTGGCAAGGTCTCCGCTAGCTGTGGGAGAGCTGCGCGGCTCTCCCATGGCTAGCAGAGCGCTGCGCTAATCCCGAAGCTTGGGGCGTGCGGAGCTCAGCGCGCCCCAAGCTTCTGGGTGCTGGCAAGGTCTCCGCTAGACAGCTAGCGGAGACCTTGCCGGCACCCAGAAGCTTGGGGCGAGCTGAGCTCCGCGCACCCCAAGCTTCGGGATTAATGCAGCGCTCCGCTAGCCGTGGGAGAGCTGGGTCTCCCACGGCTAGCGAATAGCTTCCTGAAGCCTGGAGAGCGAGAGGGGTCGGTGCGCACCGACCCCTCTCGGTCTCCAGGCTTCAGCGAAAGCCTGCATTCGCTTCATAGGACGCACACAAATTTTCCCTTGCTTTTTAGGAGGGAAAAAATGCGTCCTATGGTGCGAAAAATACGGTAATCCAGAATGCGGCAGCTAGACTGGTGACTGGGAGCGGCTGCCGGGACCACATAACACCGGACTTGAAAGACCTACATTGGCTCCCAGTAGGTTTCCGGGCACAATTCAAAGTGTTGGTGCTGACCTTTAAAGCCCTAAACGGCCTCGGCCCAGTAGACCTGAAGGAGCGTCTCCACCCCCATTGTTCAGCCTGGACACTGAGGTCCAGCGCCGAGGGCCTTCTGGTAGTTCCCTCATTGCGAGAAGTGAGGTTACAGGGAACCAGACAGAGGGCCTTTTTGGTAGTGGCGCCCGCCCTGTGGAACACCCTCCCTTCAGATGTGAAGGAAATAAGCAGCTATCTTTAAAAGATGTCCTATCTTTCCGATCCTTTCCGATCTTCAAAAGATCTGAAGGCAGCCCTGTTTAGGGAAGTTTTAAACGTTTGATGCTGTATTGTTTTAACACTTGATTGGAAGTCGCCCAGAGTGGCTGGGGAAACTCAGCCAGATGGGCGGGGTATAAATATTATTATTATTATTATTGTTATTATTATTATTATTATTATTATTATTATTATTAGGTCAAAAAGTTCTTTGTAATGTTCAGTCTCCCTTTTCTAGTAATTGCAACCTGTTCTGGTCTCCTCCAGAATTTGCATAGCAATAGCAAACAATACATCGCCCAGGACCGGTATGAGGGGCAGAGCGCGATGGCGGCATCGCCCAGTGGTATATTGGGGGGGGGGTGAAACTGCTGCATGCTCCTCAGCAGAGCAGCTTAAAGAACCCCCCCCTCCAGCTCGTGTGAGCCAGAGGCCGTGTAGGGGCTCTGTTGAACCAATGAAGCCCAATGTTTTGACTTTGCAAGGCAACTTCCCGTGTTCCTAAATCGGACAGCAGTTTTCAGGGTCTGGGGAGGGCCCCATCCTGCTTCGAGACACTCTTTTTCATCGCAGATGCTGGTGACCGAATGTGGCACCTTCCATAGTTACCCCCCCTCGCCTGCTTCTGAGTTGCAGCCCCACCGCGTTAAAGCAGACCAAGACATTACATGGCAGCCCAAGCTGGAAATTCTAAGGAAAGCTTTCTTAACTCCTGGATACAACTAATGTTTATTTATTTTTTAATAAAAGGGGGGGTGGAGCGAAATGCTTTCTCTCCTGACTCCAGGTACGTGATGTTCTCCAGATCTGCTCTTGGGGGGCTGTTTGGACTCGCTGCTTAAATAATTCATTCTGTTAAAAGCGCCTCTTATAGATCTCTCTTCCTGGAGAAGCGGGCGAGGCGAGTTCAGCGCTGAGCTGAGTTCAGCTTTCCGTGCAGATTTGGGGGGAAAGAGGCCTGGACTTTCCTTGACCGCCCCCCCCGTGCCGGTTTCAAAGCTGCCTTTTTTTTAAATGCCTGCTGAAACCCAACCAATTAAATGTCCTGTTTGAAACCCTCCATTCATTGCTGCGTTGTTGAGTCGATGCTTGCCGTCGTTTCATGACACCATCCTGAAATGCCTTCATAGGATCAAGGCGTAGAGGGATCCTTCCGCTGTGGTTCTTGCATTTCATTGGGGGGGGGGGGCGTACCTTCCAGTTGGACGATTCTAGTTAGAAGGGACCCAAGGGTCATCTAGTCCAACCCCCTTGTTGATTGGTTCAATGTCTGTCTTGGGAGACAGTGGAGGAGTGCGGTTTTTTGGGGGGGGGGTCAAACTCTTGGAAGATTCTTTTTTTCCCCTGGTGCAGAAATTCTACCCGCTTGTCGAGCGATACACTGAGCTCCAAGCACCCATTGAAGCAAGAGAGGGACAGTGGTGGGTCAGTACT
The DNA here is from genome assembly GCF_964270895.1 of Podarcis filfolensis. Taxonomy (NCBI): domain Eukaryota; kingdom Metazoa; phylum Chordata; class Lepidosauria; order Squamata; family Lacertidae; genus Podarcis; species Podarcis filfolensis. The sequence goes on from NC_139606.1 coordinate 118,900,133, forward strand.
GTATGGACCAGGGACTGTCCGGCTCAAGGCAGGCAGTAGCTGACCAGCGAGACATGGTGATCTCTCCCACCCACGAAGGCAACCTGTGGCACGCCTGCAATGCAGGAATCGCAGCTAATAATAATAATAATAATAATAATAATAATAATAATAATAATAATAATTTATACTCCGCCCATCTGGCTGGGTTTCCCCAGCCACTCTGTGCGGCTTCCAACAAAGTATTAAAATACAGTGGTCTGTTAAACATTAAAAGCTAGCAGCTACATTCTATTTGGCAGCTAGACTGGTGACTGGGGGTGGCCGCTGAGACCATATAACACCAGTCCTGAAAGACCTACACTGGCTCCCAGTACGTTTCCGAGTACAATTCAAAGTGTTGGTGCTGACCTTGAAAGCCCTAAACGGCCTCGGTCCAGTATACCTGAAGGAGCATCTCCACCTCCATCATCCATCCTGGACACTGAGGTCCAGCGCTGAGGGTCTTCTGGCGGTTCCCTCGCTGCGAGAAGCCAAGTTACAGGGAACCAGGCAGAGGGCCTTCTCGGTGGTGGCACCCGCCCTGTGGAATGCCCTCCTATCTGTTGTCAAAGTGAAAGATAACTGACAAACTTTTAGAAGACATCTAAAGGCAGCCCTGTTTAGGGAAGCTCTTAATGTTTAAAAGGTTATTGTATTTTAGTGTTTTGTTGGAAGCCGCCCAGAGTGGCTGGGGGGACCCAGCCAGATGGGCGGGTTATAAATAATAATAAATAATAATAATAATAATAATAATAATAATAATAATAATAGTTGTTGTTGTTATTATTATATAAAAGCTTCCCTGAACAGGGCTGCCTTCAGATCTCTTCTAAAAGTCTGGTAGTTGTTTTTCTCTTTGACATCTGGTGGGAGGGCGTTCCACAGGGCGGGTGCCACCACCAAGAAGGCCCTCTGCCTGGTTCCCTGTAACTTGGCTGTTTGAAACAAAGGCAAGCTGTTCAAAGTGTGATAGCAGGGCTCAAATCCTGGTGCCCTTTCTCCTGGGATGTGCTGGTGTGCCACCGTTTTTGTATGCGTGGAAGTTGGCTTCATATTCAACCCCCCTCCACCCTGTTTCTCGGTCTCTCGTTGCAGGAAATCGGACGCTGCTGCTGTGGAGATGGATGAGATGATGGCAGCCATGGTCTTGACCAGCTTATCCTGCAGCCCTGTGGTCCAGAGCCCCCCAAATGGTGATGCTGGCATCCCAGGTGAGCTTGATGCGCCCAGGTCGAATAGGAAGGACCCCTTGGCTCAGTGGCAAGGGGCACAAGGTCCCAGGTTCGGTCCCAGGTGTGTCTCCAGGTAAGGCTGGCAAAAGCTTTCCATTTTCAATGTCATTCTGGTCTCCCTGCTCCCCAGCAACAGAGCAATGGAAAGCAAATTTGCTCCGTATGCGTGACAACCCTTCAAACACAGGGTGAAATCATGGGGTGCCTTTGCCAGCCGGTTCAGATGTCCTGTTTCCTCCATGGTCACAAAGCACTCAGACTCTCCGCTCGATAATTTTGCCGAAGGATTTGTTCCCGAAAACAGCATGTGACCCAAACATAGATCAGGTGATTGATTGATTGATGGACTACTGATCATTCAATTTCTGTGCGGCTTAATAGATTAAAACATTTGAGAAAACTGAAGCGACAACAGACGACTTAAAAACGAAATACTGCAAAAATACACGGTTGCGCATAAAAACGTTGCATTAATGCAAAAATACTAAAATACAGTGGTACCTCTGGTTACGTACTTAATTCGTTCCAGAGGTCCGTTCTTCACCTGAAACTGTTCTTAACCTGAAGCACCACTTTAGCTAATGGGGCCTCCCTCTGCCGCTGCACGATTTCTGTTCTCATCCTGAAGCAAAGTTCTTAACCCGAGGTACTATTTCTGGGTTAGCGGAGTCTGTAAACTGAAGCGTCTGTAACCCGAGGTACCACTGTATATAATATTTTCTTTTTAACACGCCCTCCCTCTCAGCCTCCAGCTTCTCACCAGGGTCCAAACAAACTCTCAGCTCACCCCAAAAATTCTCACCACGAGGAGTTCTTGAAAACAGTGTTCCTTGCCCTAGTCTCTCACTCTAGACTTGCTTTTTATGGACAGCTCAAGGTGGATAGTCCTTAATCATGCTGTCCACAGCTGCGTCCCATTCAGCTGCCCTCTCTACGCCCAGTTCCAGATGTGGCAGGTTTGGTGGGTTTCCGGCCCAATCGCCTTCTAGATCTGGCCCACGGATGGTCCAGGAATCAGTGGTTTTTTACATGAGTAGAATGTGCCCTTTTATTTAAAATGCATCTCTGCATTATTTGTGGGGCCTGCCTGGTGTTTTTACATGAGTAGAATGTGTCCTTTTATTTAAAATGCATCTCTGGGTTATTTGTGGGGCCTGCCTGGTGTTTTTACATGAGTAGAATGTGCCCTTTTATTTAAAATGCATCTCTGCATTATTTGTGGGGCCTGCCTGGTGTTTTTACATGAGTAGAATGTGTCCTTTTATTTAAATTGCATCTCTGGGTTATTTGTGGGGCCTGCCTGGTGTTTTTACATGAGTAGAATGTGTCCTTTTATTTAAAATGCATCTCCGGGTTATTTGTGGGGCATAGGAGTTCGTTCCTTATTTCCCTTCAAAATACAGTCCGGCCCCCCAGAAGGTCTGAGGGACAGTGGACCGGCCCCCTGCTGAAAAAGTTTGCTGACCCCTGGTCTAGAGGATGGGAAGAGGGGGCCCTTTCCACTCACAGCAGGTTATGTGATCCTAACCCTGCAAAAATAAAAAATAAAATCCAAAGAGCTCAAGGTGTCATACGTGGCTCTCCACCCTCATCGAATCTCCCCAACAACCCTGTGAGGGATTTTGGGCTGAAAGGCAGCGATTGGCTGAAGGTCACCCGGCGTGCTCAGTGGCCAAGCATTTGGATTTGAACCCAGGTCCTAGCCTGACACTCTAAGCCAGGCTTCCTCAACTTCGGCCCTCCAGATGTTTTGAGACTACAATTCCCATCATCCCTGACCACTGGTCCTGCTGGCTAGGGATCATGGGAGTTGTAGGCCCAAAACATCTGGAGGGCCAACGTTGAGGAAGCCTGCACTAACCAGTGAAAAAAAGACAGCCACGCAACCAAGAAATTACACAAAACAAAAGAATTGCCGTGAAAATCCCTGAAGCGAGAGATAATCGACTATAGAATTGAATAACAAAAATCAATTTATTTGGGGTGGGGGAATTAACCTAGAATTAAACAAAGACTTAATGAGATGCCGGCTACAAAACTCCTTTCACTGAACTAATCCGTTTCCTCAGAAGGAAATAAAGAATTTTTAAACCTTGAATGATTTTAAGTGAAATCAAACAAACTCAAGAGCAGGGCTGAGACGCTTCCTTGAGTTTACAAAAAAGGTATAAAAACCTCAGTGACAAGTTTAAAACGTAGCCCTATTTAAGAGAACATTATAAACCATAAATGGTTTTCAGTGATTTCCAGAAAACTCAAAAGCAGGGCTGAAACGCTTACAAAAAAGGTTTTAAGAAAAACTTACAAAGGAATACGAGATAAGCTGTTTAAGTTTCAAACAAACTCAAAAACAGGGCTGAAGCGCTCCTGACTGCTGATGTTAAAGACTGATCCTCCCCCCCACTGCTCTAACCACTGAGCCACACTGTCCTGGATCAGGACAGTGGCTCATCTGGTCCACAAGCAAGCCCTGAGCGAGAGAGCACTCGATTTCACCCCTCCAACAGCTGCCCCATCTCCCTCCGAGGTCTGACGGGACCCCTGTGCCCCCCCTGTGACCGTCTGGTTCAGCCGCCTTCTCAAACCAGCAAGGAGATGGTGGCTGAACTTTGCTGGCTGAGGAAACCGCCAGCCCAGTCCCTTGAGGGTTGCTGCTTGTGACCGTCTGCTCCCCTCTCTGTGCCCTCCGCCCGGCCCTGCCGTCGGACAGCTGCTTGGAAGGGCAGCTGGCCGCATTTGGGACGGTGTCTGCATTCCTAGAGAGAGGCATGGAGCACGTAACCCGACTCCCGGTCGCCGTTTCCAGTCGGATGCTCGGGCCAATTATGGGAGCGACGGGTCCTGGGGCACCCAGAGGAGCCGGCGTCTCTATTTACAGGTGCTGCCCAGGAATCAAGTTAAAAATAGGACTCTGCCAGTGTGGGAAAGGCCATCGATCGACTTGAGTTGGCAGCGCAGTTGTGGAAACTCGGAGCGTGTGGGATTTATTCTCTTGTCCTCCTCTCCAGATGCAAATTTCGCAGGTGCGATCCTGTGCACACCTGCTCAAAGGTTATCCCCCTTTTTTTTAAAATAAATGTTTATTAAAATTTTCCATCTTAATAAAAAAAATAAAAAAAATAAAAAAAATAAAAAAAAAGTTTTAAAAAAAACACATAACGTTTACAATCCATATTTTCAATGACATATTTCCCTGACTTCCCCACACCTCCCCTTCTTGTATTCCAATTCAAATTGTTAGTTCAACAAGTTCTTATCCCCAATTTTTAACTTTTTTATATTTAGTTTATTTAAAAAAACAAAAAACCAATTTTAACTTATAAACATCAATATTTGTACATCAGTGTTCATTCTTAAAACCTTTTTCTAAAGTCGACCCAAATTCCCTTCCACGAATTCCCCAATTTTCATACTAATAACAAAACAAAATAAAAAACAGATTATAATTGTACACCCTTTGGATTCCCAAACCCCACCACCCCCTTTCCCGGTTTCAAAGGTTATCCCTTTTGAGTTGGTTGGGCTTTGTCCAGCAGTGTCATACCCAGCGAACAAATTTCCTTAAGTCCTTCATATATCAGTTGCTGGAAACCACAGGAAGCGACATCGCTCCTGTATTCGAATCCTGCTTTCGGGTTTCCCATAATGGGCATCTGGTTGGTCACTGTGAGAGGTGGAAGCTGGACCAAATTTGCCATGGGCCTGATCCAGCACACTCATCTTACGTTTGTTAAATTGCTGTCTGAAACATTTAGAAGACACCAGCCTGAAGAAGGTCTTTTCAGCAAGACCTCTGACGTATCCCTACCCCATAAACAACCGACAATATTTCGGTGTAGTCACAAATTTGTAAAACTGCTTTTCCCTTTTTCCCGCTGGGTGTGCATATGCTTTTCGGTAATGGGTAATTAAAAAGCAAAACAAATTAATTTACAGATCAATTGTAAACAGATAAAAACATTAGTAGAATCATTGTAATAACCCACAGTTTTATAAGAGTATGTATTTACAGTAGATAATTTAAATGAGCAGGGTGAATGAATTTGGATATCAAAAAACAAATTTAAGGAACCGCAGAAAGAGGGGGGAAGGAAGTCAAATTTTGAAATGTTAATTTGATTGTGAAACTAATGAAATGTATAAATTTGAAAAGTATAAATAAAAAACAAAAACAAAACAGAGAGGTTCATAGATGGATGGATGGATTGAATGGCCATCTGGAGAGGGTGAGATTTGAACCTGCGATCCTTTGCATGCAGGGCAGATTTCCTGCTCCTGAGCCACAGCCTCGGCCCTCCAGATGTTTTGAGACTACAGTTCCCATCATCCCTGACCACTGGTCCTGCTAGCTAGGGATCATGGGAGTTGTAGTCCCAAAACATCTGGAGGGCCGAGGTTGAGGAAGCCTGGACTAGTATCTGGGGGGAAAAAGAGCAATTCAGAAAAGACGTTGACGGGGGCTGGAACTGGACATAACTGTGAGCCAAGTGCGAAAGCAACTTGCGGCTTGTTTCTCAAAAGAGCTGTGGGGTAGGAAGGGGTTCCCGAGGGTCATCTAGTCCAACCCCCTCTTGTCCTCTGTTTCCCAGCATCCCAAGCGGCGGGCGATGTGTGGAAGGAAAGCGGAGACATGTCGGACGGGGGCAGCAGCAGCACCAGTGGGCACTGGAGCTGTATGTCGACCCCATCTCCTCCCCATTCCGAGGCCAGCCCCAAGTACTCAAGCGAAGCCTTCAGTTCTCCCCGGCCGGACGACGGCTTTGAGACAGACTTGGACCCCTTCCTCTTCGATGAACCTGCTCCCCGGAAGAGAAAGGTAGGGGGCGCATAAGTGGGAAGGGGCAGTGGCTGGAGAATCGCCCCATGTAACGCGGATTCTTCGCTGCCTGATTTTTTTGCGACTTTCATTAACTCACTGTTAACCTGTGGAACTCCCTCCCACAGGAGGCTGTAATTGCCACTGACTATTATGGCTTTAGGGACGCGGGTGGCACCACAGAGCCTAGGATTGCCAATCAGAAGGTTGACGGTTCGAATCCCCGCAAAGGGGTGAGCTCCCGTTCCTCGGTCCCTGCTCCTGCCAACCTAGCAGTTTGAAAGCACGTCAAAGTGCAAGTAGATAAATAGGCACCGCTCCGGCGGGAAGGTAAACAGCGTTTCTGTGTGCTGCTCTGGTTCGCCAGAAGTGGCTTAGTCATGCTGGCCACATGACCCGGAAGCTGTACGCCGGCTCCCTCAGCCAATAAAGCGAGATGAACGTGCAACCTCAGAGTCGTCTGCGACTGGACCTAATGGTCAAGGGTCCCTTTACCTTTTTATGATGGCTTTATGCTGGTCTAGATGGGTCATTGGCCTGATCAGCAGACTCTTCTGTTTTTTTTTTGTTTTTTTTTATTAAATATTTATTGGTATTTTCAAAAAACACACAACAAACAAAAACAAAAAAATAAACAAAATAAAAACAACACAAAAAAGCATATTCGAAACTAAACAGAAAAATAGAAAAAACACATACAGTTTCTGATACTTATTTTCCTCAACCTTGTTTCTCAGACCTCCTCACACCTCCCCTTCTTGTATTCCAATTTAAATTGTCAATTCAGCAAGTCCTTAACTTATTTCTTCACCTTAACTTAAACATTTATTCTAACATACTGTTATTTTACTTTACTTCTTTTTTCCATTTCCTCCATTTATTTTTAACAGCCTTATTTTCACTTAATTTAAAAAAAAAAGAAAAAAAAACCAATTTCACCTTATTAAAATTACACATCAATACTTATACCTCATTAATTTATTCTTAAACCTTTTTCCTAAGGTCGACCAAAATTTCCCTTCCACGGTTTACCCAATTTCCTTACCACTAGCAAAATATAAAACAAACAAAGCAATGCAAATTATCCTTATGTACCCTTTGGATTCCCAACCTCCACCCACCCTTCTCCCGGTTCCAGTCCCCAACCAATATCCATCAGTCTTTATATTATTTATTTAGCCTGGAGATCTCAGGTCCGAGGCCCTTATGTCTCTCTCAGTTCCTTTCTGCCGGTCTCTTTGATAGACCTTGATGTTAAGCCCCAGGTCTCGGAGGGGCTCCGGCCCAACAGAATCGGTGTTACTTCTAGCCAGTCCTCCATACTTAAAAGCAAAAGCAAAGCCTATGGGGTATTCCAACTCTTGTTTCAAATTTCTTTCAAATCCCAATGTCCCCACAGCTCCAGCTTCCACCTTCAACAAATTTATAATCCTCAGGTCTTCAGATCTCCTCAAAAGAGGATCTCTCCATTTTCCAAATTCCCAATCAAACCAGGCTTTCCGCATCCAGTTTTTATTGTCCTTTTTTATCATCATGTCAGGCCTCATATTGTAGCTCTCCTTTGACTCCTGCAAACCTCCATCTCCTCCTTCGTTTTCTTCAAAAAGAACATATTGCTCCATCGTGTCTACGCTTTCGGTTTCATTTATTTGTTCAGTTGAGTAGGCTTCCTGTTTCAAATCCTTATCAGACTCCAAGCTGTTGTTTACTGTCCAGTGTAATAGCGATACCTCTGTAGACAAAGCATCGTACTCATCTTGTAAGTTTCCCAAGAGAACCAGTGCTCTGTCCAATTCTGCTTGGAATTTAGACACTCCAGCCATTTTTGTAATGTAGTATCCTTGTTACCCCTCTAGGGGGATTTAATTCCTTGATCTTCCTTTCAGCTCAAAAACCAAAAGTCCAGTTATTTTGTATCAACCTTATTTTCAACAAGTTATCCCGAATAAGCCAGCAAAAACAGCAGAAACAATGTTCTCTTTTTCCAGCTGACAACTAGCTGACTAGCAGCTCACTTGACAGCTGTCAAAATCTTCCATGCAACAGGCTTTCTCATCGGACGTTCCCGGGTCTAGGGGGGGTGTAGTTTCAGCTCCCAAAATTCTTTTTATCCTCCAGAATATCTTCTTATAATGTCCAAACCGTGAGGTCAGGATCTTTGTTAAAAAAAAACAAGAAACAGATTCTCTCGACCTTAGCTGCCCAGTCCTTTGCTTTAAGTTGTTTACAAAGGGGGGGGGTGGACTTCCTTTTTAGCCCCTTCCCGCTCGTTCCAAATCCAAGATAAAAATTTTTTTAGAGTTCCAATCTCCGTATTACTCACGGGTTGATGTTTTAGGATCCAATCACTCTTAGAAGAAGTTGGCGCTCTCTGTCAATGGCTTGCGGCTTCACTCCGTAGGCGAGGGAGTACTCTCAGCACCACGCCTTACCCTGCCTCCGTTCCGAAGCCTTTAAAAAGGCTCCGTCGCGGATTGGGGGGGGCGCAAATGGTGCCCGCCGAGTCTCTGTGTTCACAGGCATCCGCGCCTGTGATTTTAAGGGTCCCCGCTTCGCCGCAGCGGCCAGACCCAGACGCTACGGAGCCGATTCCCTCCGGAGCTCGGAGGGAATCCGCCATTAAACAGTGGCACCAACCCGGAAGCTCTAGACTCTTCTGTTCTTACTCAGCAGTTGGTTGATAATTAACTTTGTTAATGATGAAAAAAACAGGCTTGTTTTTCATGTGGATGTCACTTTTGTAAGAATTTTTTTTTAACTGATTTTTTTTCAGATAAGCAAAGAATACCTATTAATGAGCAAGGCACATATACAAAAGCCTGACTAGAGATTTAGTCCCGGGGCTGTTTCTTTTCTTCTTCTTCTTTGATAACTTTTTTTTTTTATTTTCCAAAAATGACAAAACGGGAAACAAACAAAAAACCAGAAAAAACAATAACCAGATTAAACTGCCTGCAGACCTGAACCAGGTGTCTCTCTCTCTCTCTCTCTCCCCTAGAATTCTGTGAAGGTGATGTACACTTGCCTGTGGCCCAGCTGCGGAAAAGTCCTTCGCTCCATCGTGGGGATCAAGAGGCACGTGAAGACCCAGCACTTGGGGTGAGTAAGGCCCCAAGACCCCGGTTGAACAGCGTTCACCCAGGGGGAAGCGACACGGTGTTGAGATTCCTTTCATTGTAGCTGGTTGGGCTGGATCAGCAATGTCCAACAGGTCAATCACAATCGACAGGTCTCCTTTTGATTGCCGGCTGGAGAAAGAAATGTTCTGGAATTCTCCGCCCACCGCGGTCCTTGTTCTGTCCATGAAATGGGGGAAGATGTTACTGAAAAGAAGCTTTCTCCTCTTATTTGCGTCGTGTTGTTTTTTGTGTGTTTTATGTCCTCCCCTTGGTGCTGGAGGAGACTCTTGAGAGTCCCATGGACTGCAAGAAGATCAAACCTATCCATTCTGAAGGAAATCAGCCCTGAGTGCTCACTGGAAGGACAGATCCTGAAGCTGAGGCTCCAAGACTTTGGCCACCTCATGAGAAGAGAAGGCTCCCTGGAAAAGACCCTGATGTTGGGAAAGATGGAGGGCACAAGGAGAAGGGGACGATGGAGGACGAGATGGTGGGACAGTGCTCTCGAAGATACCAGCATGAGTTTGACCAAACTGCGGGAGGCAGTGGAAGACAGGAGTGCCTGGCGTGCTGTGGTCCAGGGGGTCACGAAGAGTCGGACACGACTAAACGACTAAACAACAACAACAACAAAAATCTCAACAACTTTGCTTCCTCCAATGATGATGGGTAGATCCCCCCCCTCCATTGATCACTCCAGATCACTGCCAGTCGTTTTATGCTGGGAGTAGATCACAGCCTCTAGGGAGTTGGTCTTGCCTGGGCTAGATGAACTTGGGGTAGTGTCCAACTCTCTCACTCTGTGATGGAACTCGGGTGCTATTGACGGAATCAGAGGTTCCAGATGTGCCTGATTCCAGAGTTGGAACATTTGTCTGCTGGTGGCCTTCCAAGTTGAGCTCCTCAAGATCAGTTGCTGTACCTGCCTGCTTGAGGCCTTGTTGCAGAATCACAGAATTGTAGAGGTGGAAGCGACTCCAAGTGTCACAGTTGTCCCCGTTGGGTTGTCACAGCCAGACATGGTGGACGCCGCGACTGGTGTAGAGGCCAGAATTGGAGCTTCAACTTCCAACCGCCTGGTATATATACCAAGCCTGGCCAATCCGGGGGTGCCATGCTGCCTGCCAATTGCAGCCACCGACATTGCCCATTCCCGTCCGTTTGCAAGCCTGAAAGAGAACTGAAAGGTGTAATAGAATGATTGGAACCTTACACCATATGTGGTGTTCATGTCCGGAAATTAAGAAATATTGGAATACAATACACGAGGAAATTAAATTAAAAAGCTAATAAAAACATCACATACTAAAAGAGCAGAATCATATTTATTAGGAATTTTGAATGGAGACATCCCGAATGACAAAATTAATATTTTATTGTACGCGACAACAGCAGTGAGAATGTTAATAGCCAATAACGGGAAAGGAAATTACGTTCCAACCAAAGAAGAATGGCTGAATAAATTATGCGAATACTAGGAATTAGCAAAGTTGACCGATTTGATAAGACAAAAACCAAAAAATATAATCTAGTAACAGTGGAAATGTTTAAATGATTTATTTATTATTTACAAAGATTAAATGTAAGGTATTGGTTGTGTTTAGAATAGATTTATGAAAGATTTAGAAAACTTATTGATTAGAATATTTGTGTGAGATTGTATGGGAAAAATACGGAATAACAGATACTATCTTGCTTAAAATGCATATAGGAAGTGCAGTGTAAGCGATGGAAGTCAACCAATGAAATTTTATTATTGAGATATTTGTAGGATAACTTTGGAAGAAATTCTTCCAACTTTTCTCTTTATTTTTTATTTTTTATTTTTTTCCTTTTCCCCTCTTTTGTTCTTTTTTATATGTGTGTGCTTATCTGTATGTATTTGCAATATTTTGCATATATTTTGCAATAATTATATTAAATAAATTAATAAAATAAAAGGGGAAAAAATGAAAGAGAACTCTGAGGCTCGGACATTCCCGGGGAATTTGCCCCCCCCCCCCAAAGCACAGCGTCGTCTCTGAGCTCTGAACGATGAGCAAAACAAAAGGGGAAACTGGGATTTAGGTGGTTAACGCTACCTGGGCTGTTCTCTGGTCAAGAGGACGATGCTTGTCCGTTTGATCTGGGGAGCCAATGGAAAAAGGGCGCCTCTAATTTAAATTAGACTACTGCAATGCGCTCTACGTGGGGCTATCTTTGAAGGTGACCCGGAAACTGCAATTAATCCAGAATGCGGCAGCTAGACTGGTGACTGGGAGCGGCCGCCGAGACCACATAACACTGGTCCTGAAAGACCTACATTGGCTCCCAGTACATTTCTGAGCACAATTCAAAGTGTTGGTGCTGACCTTTAAAGCCCTAAACAGCCTTGGCTCAGTATACCTGAAGGAGCGTCTCCACCCCCATCGTCCAGCCCGGCCACTGAGGTCCAGCCCGGACACTGAGGTCCTTCTGGCAGTTCCCTCACTGCGAGAAGTGAGGTTACAGGGAACCAGACAGAGGGCCTTCTCGGTGGTGGCACCCGTCCTGTGGAACGCCCTCCCTTTAGATGTGAAGGAAATAAGCAGCTATCTTTTCTTTAAAAGACACCTGAAGGCAGCCCTGTTTAGGGAAGTTTTTAATATTTAATGCTGTATTGTTTTTAACAGTTGATTGGAAGCTGCCCAGAGTGGCTGGGGAAACTCAGCCAGATGGGCAGGGTATGTATGTATGTATGTATGTATGTATGTATGTATGAATAAATAAATAAATAAATAAATAAATAAATAAATAAATAAATATTACTATTATTAAATCCCCAGAGCCCAAAATTTGCCAAATGTTGGACTTGTGTCACCCAGTTCCCCGGGCATTGCTTCATCTCTCTTTTCCCATCGCTGCAGAGACGGCGCCAATTCTGACCAGCGGAAGAGGGAAGAGGATTTTTACTACACGGAAATGCAAGTGAAGGACGAGGCGCCCCCAGAACCCGCAGCGGCCGTCTCCAGCCCCACCGCCACCTCTGCGGGGGCTTCTTCTCCCATCGCCATCCAGCAGACTCCATCGCAGCCAGAGGCTCTCATCCTGGACCAAGCAGTCCCCCCAGAGCATCACCTGTCCAGCAGCGCCCTCAGCCAGTCGGCTCCTAGCTCCTTCTGGCACATCCAAGCTGACCATGCGTATCAGGTAGGGCCTGGGCAGCCCTTCCCAAATATATATCTCTCCCCCCCACACCCTTTTTATTACAACTAGCAAAAACCCGAAAGTGTGGCTGTGAGGTATTGCATCATGCCACGTGCAAAGCAGTCGAACGATAAATAGTAAGAGGAATAGGGATGCGCCAATATAACTTGAGGTTAAACCACAGAGCCTAGGACTTGCTGATCAGAAGGTCGGCCGTTTGAATCCCCTCTACGAGGTGAGCTCCCGTTGCTCAGTCCCTGCTCCTGCCCACCTAGCAGTTCGAAAGCACATCAAAGTGCAAGTAGATCAATAGGTACCGCTCCGGCGGGAAGGTAAACGGCATTTCTGTGCACTGCTCTGGTTTGCCAGAAGCGGCTTAGTCATGCTGGCCACATGACCCGGAAGCTGTATGTCGGCTCCCTCAGCCAATAAAGCGAGATGAGCGCCGCAACCCCAGAGTCGTCCACGACTGGACCTAACGGTCAGGGGTCCCTTTACCTTTTACCTTTATGCCACCTACAAAGGTAGTCTGGCTACGGTGATGCATGCATTGAAAACAAAGTCCTCCTTCATGCAGCGTGCAGTTAAACTACAGTGGTACCTCGGGTTAAGAACTTAATTCATTCTGGAGGTCCGTTCTTAACCTGAAACTGTTCTTAACCTGAAGCACCACTTTAGCTAATGGGGCCTCCCACTGCTGCTGCCCCGCCGGAGCACAATTTCTGTTCTCATCCTGAAGCAAAGTTCTTAACCTGAGGTACTATTTCTGGGTTAGCGGAGTCTGTAACCTGAAGCGCATGTAACCTGAAGCGTATGTAACCCGAGGTACCACTGTACAGACCTCTCTCTCTTTGGCCCCCATAAATGCATTTTGAAAAATAGGCAGCAGAGATTGGATGCAGCGAATCCTTTCACACCTCCCTTGTTTTTTCTCTCTCAGGCTCTGCCGTCCATCCAGATACCAGTATCCCCGCACATATTCACCAGTATCAGCTGGGCTGCTGCGACATCTACCATCCCCACCCTCTCGCCGGTGAGTCCTGACTAGAGATGTAAAATTTCCGGAAATTTTGAAGCCATGAGAAAAAATTGTTTCCCCCCTTGTTTTTTTCCGGGGAAAAAATACAAATTTTGGAAAAATTGAAAAAAAAGTTTAGTGTGGTTTTACAAATTGCGTGAAACGCAGTGTATATAAAAGTATTGTGCCTGCAGTAAAACACGTAACCACCCTTCTTCCCCTCAAAAGCATCAAAAAAAGCAAGAAACCATCAACGTAAAAATAATCAGATTTGCCCCTTAGCGCCAACAGCAAATAAAGTTAAGGTCCACCTCAATAGAAGGTCCAGCTCCATAGAAGATCTACCCTTTGAGTAGTGCTTTTTTAAAAGAAGAAACAGAAGATACAACATAGACATGCAGTTTATTTTGTCTCATTTTCTGAACTACTGCTGTCATTTTCTGTTTCTTCCTCTTTGTCATTTTTCTCATGGACTTCAAAAAAAAGCTTTGGGAAAAAATAGGAAAAAAACCCCTGGTTTCTCCCCAATTTTTCTGGGTTTTTTTCCAGGCCTTTTGTCATATGGCAATGGTGGTTGCTCGTGAGTAACCAGGCAGGACTCAGACCTGTCTTTTACAGGTTTTATTTTGGTGCAAACTATTTACAGTGCAGAGCCACAGGTTCATGTCTGCCTCAATCGCTAGCAGAATCCAGGAGTGGTTGTTTCCTGGACGTCCCCCAACATAAAAGTCTTGTTGTTGTTGTTGTTTAGTCGTGTCCGACTCTTTGTGACCCCCTGGACCAGAGCACACCAGGCACTCCTGTCTTCCACTGCCTCCCGCAGTTTGGTCAAACTCATGCTGGTAGCTTCCAGAACACTGTCCCACCATCTCGTCCTCTGTCGTCCCCTTCTCCTTGTGCCTTCCATCTTTCCCAACATCAGGGTCTTTTCCAGGGAGTCTTTTCTTCTCATGAGGTGGCCAAAGTCTTGGAGCCTCAGCTTCAGGATCTGCCCTTCCAGTGAGCACTCAGGGCTGATTTCCTTAAGAATGGATGTGTTTGATCTTCTTGCAGTCCGTGGGACTCTCAAGTGTCTCCTCCAGCACCAGAATTCAAAAGCATCAATTCTTTGGCGATCAGCCTTCTTTATGGTCCAGCTCTCACTTCCATACATCACTACTGGGAAAACCATAGCTTTAACTATACGGACCTTTGTTGGCAAGGTGATGTCTCTGCTTTTTAAGATGCTCAGGTCCTTTCACCTCTTCCCCACTAGAGGTGGGGCTTTCCTCATCAACGGAAGAGGAACTGCTTTGCTAGATTTTCGGAGGCTCCCTGTAACAAGACTGCCCCTCTCTTTCCCGCCCCTGTTCCAATGGCAGTTCCCTGACACCTTTCAATCTCTAGTCCTGACTTCTGTGGCTGCAGGAATCTTCAGGGGCACAGAGGGCTTTTTCCAGCGCCTTGGGGAGTGGGGTCCTGGAGAGACTTGCTCTTGGGTGTATCGTAAAGCGCGTACGTTTCTTGTTTGCAGGTGCGAAGCCGGTCCCTGAGTTTCAGCGAGCAGCAGCCTCCGCCGCCTCTGCCTCCTCCTCCTCCGCCACCTGTCTTGAAATCCCACCTGATTGTCACGTCACCTCTGCGGGCGCCCAGCAGCTCAAGGTAAGGCTGGCAAATAATAATAATAATAATACAGCGGTACCTCTGGATACGAAAGGGATCCGTTCCGGAGCCCCGTTCGCATCCAGAAGCAAATGCAACCCGTGTCTGCGCATGCTTCCACGCATGCGCGTGATGTCATTTTAACCATCTGCGCATGTGCGAGCGGCGAAACCTGGAAGCGCTTAACATGAAGCATGAAGGTATGACTGTAATACAGTGAACGCTCGGGTTGCGAACGTGATCTGTGTGGGATGCACATTCACAACCTGCAGGATTCGCAACCTGCAGCGGTGCGTCTGCGCACACATGGGTTGCGATTCGGCGCTTCTGCGCATGCGCAAAGTGCGATTTAGTGTTTCTGTGCATGTGTGACCGCCGAAACCTGGAAGTAACACGTTCCGGTACTTCCGGGTTTCGGCGGGTCCATAACCCGAAAAAATGCAACCTGAAGCATCTGTAACCCGAGGTATGACTAATAATAATAATAATAATAATAATAATAATAATAATAATAATAAGGATGTCACATAGAGGAGGGAGAAAGGTTGTTTTCTGCTGCTCCAGAGAAGCGGACACGGAGCAATGGATCCAAACTACAAGAAAGAAGATTCCACCTAAACATTAGGAAGAACTTCCTGACAGTAAGAGCTGTTCGACAGTGGAATTTGCTGCCAAGGAGTGTGGTGGAGTCTCCTTCTTTGGAGGTCTTTAAGCAGAGGCTTGACAACCATATGTCAGGAGTGCTCTGATGGTGTTTCCTGCTTGGCAGGGGGTTGGACTCGATGGCCCTTGTGGTCTCTTCCAACTCTATGATTCTATGATTCTATGATTCTATGATGATGATGATAATGATAATAATAATATTTTATTATTTATACCCCGTCCATCTGGCTGGGTTTCCTCACTCTGGGCGGCTCCCGACAGAACACTAAAAACAGAATAAAACTTCAAACATTAAAAACTTCCCTAAACAGGGCTGCCTTCATCAGAAACACTGAGCGACATTTATTTTGGAGAAGGTCTTCTTGACTTCTTTTCTGTTTGGCCCCGTGGTTCCCAGACTGGGTGTAGTTCCAAACACACCTAGAAGACCCCCCTGGTCTGCAAAGGCTGCTGTCCGCCTCCGTCCCCCTGTTTTCACGGCCGTGTTAAGGGGAGGATAACTCTGCGAAGTTCTCCTGCGTCTCCTTCAACGCCTGTCCCCTGCCTTTCTCTCTCCCGCAGGAAAGTCCGCGGCGAAGCCAAGAAGTGCCGTAAGGTCTACGGCATCGAGCACCGCGACCAGTGGTGCACAGCCTGCCGGTGGAAAAAGGCGTGCCAACGATTCCTGGACTGAGCGCATGCAAGTTTCCCAAGATGGAGGGAGCAATTCTCTCTCTCGCTGCCAGCCAAGCGCCAAGGGGCCAGACCTCTGTGTTTTTGCAGCGCCCTTGGAAGCCACTCTCCCCGTGCTTCAGCGGAGATCTCGAGAGCCCGTCCTGGGCTCCGTATATTCTACGTCCGGCAGGTTTTTTTTCTTCCTAATTTTCAGTGTTTTGTGGGAATGTTCGTTTTTTTTTAAACACACCTTTTCCTCCTATTTTTTAACACACACACAAAGACACAGCGCCTCCCTTTCTATTTGTAAATAAGAGGGGCAAAGCGGGGAGGAAAGAGAGTTTTTGGCTTGGTGTAGCTTAACAGACTTGTTTCTCGGTGTGCCCAGGGACCAAAGAACCTTTTTTCCTGAACTGTTCCCTCCAAACGTAGTTGGCTGAGTGTTTGGGTCGGTGGTTGCAATATGGAGTGCATAACCCTAACCCTTATCTAACCCCAAATCGAGAGGGTGCTGGGTCCGTCAGCTGAAGGAGGAAGGGGCGTGGCTGACTTCCTGTGGACTGTCTCCCCCTTCTGGTGCCCGGGAGGAATTACACGCTTGCACCCAAGCCCTGGGTTTCCCCCCTTCCTTTTAAACATTACGCTGTCAAAAGAACAATCACTGCATCAAGCTACAATCCAGCGAATGCTTGTTTCATTGAAGTGGAAGGAACCTGGCTATATTGCTTTGATTTATGCTTTCATTCCCCCATTTTACACCTAAAATTTAATGTGCAAAACAGCCCTGGGGCGCCTGAGGATTTCTCGTGTGGCTTCAGTTGCCCCCTTCCTCAAAGGCCAGACCCGGCGTTACCTGAGGGAGGAAATCATATTTTTGCTTAATGATGGGCTTGCCCATCAAGACCATTGGGTGGTTTTGTGGGTGCTCTGGTCTGAACTGGAGCGAGCAAAAGTCATGGGTGCCAGGGCATAAACGCCGTTATCGTGGCCTTCCTCAGCTTGGCCCCCCTGCCAATGTTTTGGGCTGGCTGGGGCTGATGGGAGTTGTAGTCCCAAACACTGGCAGGGCGTCCGGTCGAGGAATTTGCTTCCTTCCTTCCTCTTCAGGGTCATGCCCATTGCGCATGCAATCCAGACCGTTTGTCGCCAATGCACCAAACCTGCGCCATTTTGCAGAGCATGCTGGGAGAATGCACTTGGCTCACGCTGTGAAGTTGTGTGGAGGAGCAAAACCTTTCGGGGAAAACCCTCTTTCTAGCCAAGTGCTGCCAGCGGTCAGTGTAGATGCCAAATGACAATCAACGCAGAGAGCTAGATCTCCTCGCTGGGGAACGATAAAAGTAGCCCAGGGATGTCTTGGGACAGGAGATTTAAAAACTCCAGGAATGTTGAAGCCCTCTGTTTCCCTGCACCCCCAGGCTGGGGGGAAAAATATGAAAGTTTAGGTAGTACTTTTTTAAAAAATCGGATTTTCAACTTGCTTTAACACACCACGTTCCCAGCGGTTTCCATTTAGGCCCCAGAACCCTGGGGGAGAGGTGTGGGCCCCCACCCACAATTTGTCACATGACTCCATCTGCTTTTCTCTCGGTTGTGGGTACAGCAACTGCACAAGGAGGGAGTCCTCATTGAGGCCACTAAACTTTGGGGCTGGCAGTCATGACAGAGAGGGGCTTGTTAACGAATCGTGGTTTCCCTTCCTTGGGGGAGCACTTCCCTCCCTCCACAAAAACCCATTGCCCGGACATCTTTTTCCGATTGCTTATGTGGCTTTCCCCGTCCCAGTCACCTGCGTTTTGATAATCATGAGCCATAAACGAAAGACACAGATCTCTCCTTGCGAAAAGAATGAATGAACAATGAACACTCTGAGAATGAGGATTTCTTTACAGAAAATAAAAGCTAGCCCTGCTTTACTTTTAAGGGTACTTTTTAAGGCTTGGGGTGGGAGAGTTGTTTTTTTTTTTTTAAAGGAGTTATGTATATTATCGGTGCTTGTTGAAAATTTTGTGTTTTTCTTCGTTGTCATTTTGTGCATCATAAACACCAGCCTCTCTCAATCTCCTGATCTTTTGGACCAGAACTGTGCCGGCTAGGGCTGGTTGGCAGATCTGGTCCAATACATCTGGAAGACCCGAAAGTTGAGGGAGGCTGCTATACACAGTATGTCGGATTTTTTATTTCCCTAGGCCCAGACTCCTGGTCAGTGCTAAAGCTGGTCGACGCCAAAATGTGGGTCTTATTTGAGCGCTTTGAACATCCAGAGAATCAGTGGATTATTGGATCACCCAAAGCTTGAGCCCAGATTTCTGCATTTTTATATTTCCAAATGTGAGATTTTGGGATATTTGTGTTCTTTTGATTTCTTCAAATCAAATCAATCTTTATTATGGTCCAGAGACCCAACAAAACGATTTCTTCAAAGCAGTGTGCATTTTTTGGAAAAAGATGCCGTCATGAATTAGGATGCGGAAACGTTGTCTTTTTGACAGCTGTGTTTAAATTTTGGGGACAAATAATCTGGGACATCAGAGACATTTCTTTGGAAATCTCATCCATCCTTCTTCAAAAATATCGATCTGTAGCTGTCTCGCTGCGTTTGACCTTTCTGAGGTCTGGCAAAATCTACCGGATTTCCAAAATGGTCTGTTTCTGCTCCTGAAGGAGCCGCCTGACCTCTCTTCCCCATCAGAACTAATTTGTCTTGAGATTTGGAGACCAGTTTCTTCACTGGCCGAAGTCTGGGCCCTTTGGAATCTCTTTTCTTTTTCGCTTCTGGTTTTTGTTTCGTTTTTTTGTTAAAAGGTGATTAAGGAGGAGGTGGAAACAGAGAAGTAATTTGTAAAGGAAAAAGGAAAGAAAAAAGAAAGGACTTTGGGGTAAGCATGTGGTATCTGGCTTTCTCTTGCTAAGCTGCAAAAACCCCGGGGTTGGGGAATATTTCCTGCTGTTACCCAGCTATTAAAGGAATGTGCACTCCGTCGGTGTGGAGGCGATGAGTTATACTCGCTGCTAAAAGCAGCGCCCTGGTTGCTGTATGCTCCAACCCCTGGCCTTCTTCATCAAATGCCTCGTTCCAAAATTCTATAGCACTTAATTTTGGAAAGTGAAAAAGGAAAAGCTAAGCTTGCATAGGAATATATTTGTTGTCAGTATTTTATTTTATTTTTGTTTCATTCCATGGGATAAGAGTTCCCCATCGTCTCTTTTTATTTTCTGAGCTGTGCAGTACAAGTTAGACTGGACAACGTAGGTCTGTGGTTTTATGTATGCCTAGCCTTTTTCTTTCTTTTTAAAAAACTGGTTTGTCAAAGTCGTGGGGTGGGAGGGAACCCAGAACGCAATGGGAACTCGAGGGAACAATCTACCCATGCAACAGATTTCCACTTTGCCATTATTTCCTAGGGCGCACGACTTCCCCTGCACCGAAAGGGCGCAATCCTGTTGTCTCTACACTTAGGATAGCGGACTTTACATCTGCATGTGATGGCCAGAAACTAGGGGCGAGTGATGGGAACAGGGAGGGCTGGCTCATTCTGTCTCCTCCTGGCAGACTGACTGTGAGGGCTGCCTATGCATGAGACTAGCCCTCATTGAGGAGCCAGGTTTAAGGTTCAGCCTGCTAGCCCTTCCTGCTTCGTTCCACTCAAGATGCTCTGCTTCCTAGACTCTGGTCCTCCCCACCAAGCGCTTTGTGGCCCCACATGTAACTCCGATGGCTGGCATACCAGTGTGTTGCCACGCTGTGGACTAGCGCCTATCTTTTTGAATTGTGGCATGGTGGGAGCTTCGGGACTTTGCACTCAATAGAAACCAGCAATACACGAATCCCATCACCACTTCAAAAGCTGTGAGCTTCATCTTGGGTCTCTGCATGATGCCCGGAGAGGTGTTCTGCAAATTATTTCAGGGCCCCAAAGTACACAATCCGGCTTCGATCAACGATAGCCTTGCAACTATTGCAGGTAACTTCAGTTTTTTCCCTTGGCAGGAAATGAACCGAAAGCAAAATATTTGCTATTTCCTCTGGCCAAAACAGCTGTTCCTCTGGATTTTCTTTACAGCTTTGAGCTCCCCTTTCCTCTGTTTTGGAAAAATAGCCTAAATGTTTAGATCTCATTTTAAAAAATCTCTTCCCTTCCCCTTTCTCGTTTTTCCAGCCCATTCTCTCAATTTCCCTTGAAATGTGGTCGAGTTTCTTACGTAGAACTTTTTATAGTGAAAAGTCTCTTTTCCTCACCTGTCTGTAAAATGGGGTCGGAGGTCTCTCCTCTGACCACAGGTGTGTTTGTAGCCTTCCTAACAAATGGCAGCTCCTGCAACTGAACTCTATGAGCTGTTTTTCGTTGCCACATCTTTAAGGACATGGGTATATCATTACTTCTAAAGGGTTTTTTTTTAATAAAAAAAATATAGGGTTGTATTCAAGCGGGTGCCAAGTCCCTCAACCCATTGATTCCAGTTTTGCAGGGCTTTCGGTCCACCATTCTGTGATCAGAATTGGTTCTTGTGCAACAGAAATTTTCTCTCCCTCCCCCTATACCTCCTAAATCTAAATCCTAGGGGTTTCTCATCCCATAACAGGGCACACATCAGAGGGGAATCCTGTTGTGTTAGCACGAAATCCCACACTTGTACAATTACTCTGTTGCACGCTACCTATATTCTTGTCCATCCAGTGGCGCTCTCTTTTCCTGAGCGAACGGTCCAGGTTTGTCGTTTCTGTATCCTGACTTTGCGAGACAGAAATCGCGTGAGTTGAAGACCCAGGAGAGATCTGCACACACCACTGTGGGCTGGATCTCCCGCCCCACTTAAGAGGACTTTTGTACACATGTATATAGGAATCTTTTCTACCAGGCACTAATAGGAAGAGATGGGAGCTGTTTTCTAATTTACACTTTGCACTGTGAACCGTTGAGTTTTCGTTGGGAGGCTGGGAGCCCACATGAGACAGACAGAGGAAGAGTTTGTGCAGAAAACCGGCACAAACTGAACCATTGCACATTGTCTGGTTCGATCCAGAACTCATTGATGACCCCTTTCTACCAGGAAAGGAAAAAAGGAACGCTTGGGTTTTGATCGGGGATGGGAACTGGGGACCCTTTGGGTGTTGTTGGACTACAACTCCCATGATCCTTTGGAGATGATGGGAGTTGCCTGAAAGCTGCAAGACTCCCACCCACCCCAGCCAAAATAAAATACCAGCGAAATCCCACATGGAAAGGGCTGCGTGGGTACGTGCATGTGTGGATGTTGTGACCTGTCGGGCATGCATAGACATTTTTGTTAGCTCAGCCAGGCAGGGTTTACCTGAATTTCTAGTCGCCTGGATACAAACTCCTTTTTGCATTTGGTAGAAATCAACACACACATCACACACACACACACACACACACACACTGGTGCAAGCAATTCTGTGGGTGCATGAGAAAGGGGACCAGTCCGATCACCAGCAATTTTCTTCTTCTCTTTCGAAAGAGTTTAACAAAGGTGCGGGGAGAGAAAGAACAAGGAACCTCCATTTTTCTGCCCTTTCTCCCTCGCACAAGTCGCGCACCAGCCAGTTCAGAAGTTCCAAGATGCTAGCCGCCCTCTGCAAACTGTCCGTCTGTCAAGATCTCCTTAGGAAGCTAAGGAATGCAACATGGCCGTTTTGTGGGCTTGCTGGGTTGCTGGCGGGGTGGGAAAGGTGAGGGACGCACACCCCCCCCCCCCAGTTATTACAAGGCGTTTGGACAGGAAAGGGGAAAGGATGAGATCTTGTAACCCGCTAATAATAGCTGCTGTTTGGATGGTGATACGCTACCAAGCCTAACGGGGGGGAATATATCGTATCGGTGAATTACTGTCTCTTAATTGGAGCTTTTCTTTTTTGATTGTCTTCCAAGTATTATTTTTTATTGTAAGCAAAACAAAAAAAATAATGTGAAATGTAATTTTTACAACGGCAATATGAAATATATTTTATAATAAAATGATATGGCCTGATAACCCTAAGCTTCTCTGGGTTTTTCTTCTCCCACTTGCTATTACTGTATCATCATCATCATCATTATCAAGATGACATTTATACCCTACTTTTTCCTCAAAGAAACGGAAGGTGTCGTACATAGTTCTTCTCCCCATTGCAACCCTACAACAACCCTGTGAGGTAGTTAAGGCTGAGAGGCAGTGACTGGCCCTCAAGGCCACCTAGGGAGCATGCAGACTGAGTGGTGATTCGAACCCTGGTCTCCCAGGTCCTTGGCCGACTCTAACCACTACACCACCGCTGCCTCTCATTCCATTACTTCAGCAGAAACGCCGGGTGGATGTGCCTGTGTGCTTCAGGTATGTGTGCAGCAACCACAAGGCCGTTTGGAAACAGCCTGATAATGTTTCGGACTTGCTCTGTGTTATTCCAATTTGATTCTTTATTTGGGTTTGAATCTGATCGTATGGTCGGCGGTTTGAATCCCCGCGGCGGGGTGAGCTCCCGTCTTTTGGCCCCAGCTCCTGCCCACCTAGCAGTTCGAAAGCACCCCTAAGTGCAAGTAGATAAATAGGTACCGCTTTATAGTGGGAAGGTAAACGGCGTCTCCATGTGCTGCGCTGGTGCTGGCTCGCCAGAGCAGCTTCGTCACGCTGGCCACGTGACCCGGAAGTGTCTTCGGACGGCGCCGGCTCACGGCCTCTAGAGCGAGATGAGCACGCAACCCTAGAGTCGGACACGACTGGCCCGTACGGGCAGGGGTACCTTTACCTTACCTGTTAAACCCAATGCTCTGGTTTGCTCCCATTGATTATATTTAGGGAGAAGGATCTAAAGGGGCTATTAAAGTTTCTTTCCCCGACTTATTACATTCATATCACACCTCTCAGCACCTCAAGGTGCCACACGAACTTCTCCTCCTCCCCATTCGATCCTCACAACAACCTTGTGAGCGAGGGTAATAATAATAATTTATTATTTGTACACCGCCCATCTGGCTGGGCTTCCCCAGCCACTCTGGGCCGCTTTCAACAAAGATTAAAAATACATCAAGATGTCACACATTAAAAACGTCCCTAAACAGGGCTGCCTTCAGATGTCTTCTAAATGTCAGGTCGTAGTTTATCTCTTTGACATCTGATGGGAGGTCGTTCCACAGGACGGGAGCCACCACTGAGAAGGCCCTCTGCCTGGTTCCCTGTAACTTGGCTTCTCGCAGGGAGGGAAGTGCCAGAAGACCCTCGGAGGTGGACCCCGGTGTCCGGGCTGAAAGATTGGGATAGAGACGCTCCTTCAGATATACTGGGCCGAGGCCATTTAGTGCTTTGAAGGTCAGCACCAACACTTTGAATTGTGCTCGGAAATGTACTGGGAGCCAATGCAGATCTCTCACGACCGGTGTTAGGTGGTCCCGGCGGCCGCTCCCAGTCACCAGTCTAGCTGCCGCATTCTGGATTAATTGCAGTTTCCCGGTCACCTTCAAAGGTAGCCCCACGTAGAGCAAATTGCAGTAGTCCAAGCAGGAGATAACTAGAGCATGCACCACTCTGGCAAGACAGTCCATGGGCAGATAGGGTCTCAGCCTGCGTACCAGGTGGAGCTGGTAAACAGCTGCCCTGGACACAGAATGGACATGCGCCTCCATGGACAGCTGTGAGTCCAGAATGACTCCCAGGCTGCGCACCTGGTCCTTCAGGGGCACAGTTACCCCATTCAGGACCAGGGAATTCTCCACACCTGCCCGCCTCCTGTCCCCTAAGAAAGAGTACCTCTGTCTTGTCAGGATTCAACCTCAATCTGTTAGATGCCATCCATCCTCCAACTGCCTCCAGACACTCACACAGGACCTTCACTGCACTGGTTCCGATTTGAAAAAGAGGTAGAGCTGGGTATCATCCGCCTATTGATGGACACCCAACCCAAACTCCCTGATGAGCTCTCCCAGTGGCTGCATGTAGATGTTAATAATAATAATAATAATAATAATAATAATAATAATAATAATTTATTATTTATACCCTGCCCATCTGGCTAGGTTTCTCCAGCCACTCTGGGCGGCTTCCAACAGAACACTAAAATACAATAACCTATTAAACATTAAAAGCTTCCCTAAACAGGGCTGCCTTCAGATGTCTTCTAAAAGTTTGGTAGTTATTTTTCTCTTTGACATCTGGTGGTGACATCTGTTAAAAAACCATATAGGACTCCCTCAGATGGCAGCAGACTCTCCTTCATGGCAAAGTTTTTAAACAGATCGGGAAGACGATCAGGTCAGATTCTTCAGCCGCGGTCCCTTCATTGCAAGGGGGTTGGACTGGATGACCCCCCGGGGTCCCTTAAAGCCCTGCGATTGTATGATTTTATTCAGCCGTTCAATGAGGCTTGGGTGAGCTGGGTTCAGATCCTTGCGCGCTCCGCCTCAGAGGTTTGGCAGTGCAAAGGGCGATGGAGAGCTCTGTTTTATAAAGTGCCTCCAGCCTCCTTGGCAAGCTTTGATTTGGGAAATTAAAAAGGGAGGGAGAAAGAAAACATGCACTAGGGTGAGGTGCGGCCTGGGTGAGGCATCAGTTCCTTGCTTCCCCATTGGAATGTCCCTTCCCCTTCCTTTCAATTTCTATGAATTATGACTTCGTAGGAATGCAAACACCATCGCCCCAAGATGGAACACCTGGGCTTTGCTTGCAGGAAAGTAATTAAAAAGTGGTCCTGGGTGGCTCGCACCTCGGGCCAATGTTTCTTGTGAGGTAGGCTTGCTTGAGTGGCCTACCTCAGGCTGTTTTCACCCCCGATTTTGGGGGGGTATGTGTGTGTGTTGTACTTAAATAGTTGTTGTTGTTGTTTAGTCGTTTAGTCGTGTCCGACTCTTCGTGGACCAGAGCACGCCAGGCCCTCCTGTCTTCCACTGCCTCCCGCAGTTTGGTCAAACTCATGCTGGTAGCTTCGAGAACACTGTCCCACCATCTCATCCTCTGTCGTCCCCTTCTCCTTGTGCCCTCCATCTTTCCCAACATCAGGGTCTTTTCCAGGGAGCCTTCTCTTCTCCTGAGGTGGCCAAAGTCTTGGAGCCTCAGCTTCAGGATCTGTCCTTCCAGTGAGCACTCAGGGCTGATTTCCTTCAGAATGGATAGGTTTGATCTTCTTGCAGTCCATGGGACCATCAAGAGTCTCCTCCAGCACCAAGGGGAGGACATAAAACACACAAAAAACAACACGACACAAATAAGAGGAGAAAGCTTCTTTTCAGTAACGTCTTCCCCCATTTCATGGACAGAACAAGTACCGCGGTGGGCGGAGAATGGGAAGAGTCTCATTGATTCTTCGGCGATCAGCCTTCTTTATGGTCCAGCTCTCACTTCCACGTACTTAAATAAGAGCCTCGCTTATTCTGGTCCCAGAGAGATCATGAGCGCATTCGCATCTGTTGTTTTTGTGAAGGGTGCTGGGAATTGTAGTTCTCTGTGGGTATGCACAACATTTCCCAGGATTCTTTGGGGGAAAGGCCATGAGATTTGGATGGATGTTGCAAATGTCATGTCTGTGCAGTGCCAGATCACCTATTCCACCCTCACCCGCTGCCTTATGCATAGCTCAGCTGCTTAGAGCAGGGTGCAGACAATGCCATGGTTGCAGGTTCAATTCCTGTAAACAACAGCTGTGTATTTCTGCATTGCAAGGACTTGGACCAGAAGGTCCTAGGGTCTGCTTAAAGGTAAAGGTAAAGGGACCCCTGACCATTAGGTCCAGTCGCGGACGACTCTGGGGTTGCGGCGCTCATCTCGCTTTATTGGCAGAGGGAGCCGGTGTACAGCTTCTGGGTCATGTGGCCAGCATGACCAAGCCGCTTCTGGCAAACCAGAGCAGCGCACGAAAACGCCGTTTACCTTCCCGCCAGAGCGGTACCTATTTATCTACTTGCACTGGTGTGCTTTCAAACTGCTAGGTTGGCAGGAGCTGGGACCGAGCAATGGGAGCTCACCCCATCGTGGGGATTAGAACCGCCGACCTTCTGATCGGCAATTCCTAGGCTCTGTGGTTTAACCCACAGCGCCACCCACATCCCTTAGAAGCCCTGTTTAGGGAAGCTTTTAATATTTAACGCTGTATTGTTTTTAACACTCGATTGGGAGCTGCCCAGAGTGGCTGGGGAAACTCAGCTAGATGGGAAAGAAAGAAAGAAAGAAAGAAAGAAAGAAAGAAAGAAAGAAAGAAAGAAAGAAAGAAAGAAAGAAAGAAAGTCATGCTACCATGAATCCACTAGAGGGAACTGTTGACCCATTTTCCCCTCCTGCTTTACCTACAACGCACTTCAATGTTTCTCCCACCAGATGGCAGTGTCTGTCCTTTCTCATTCCCAAATATGAGGCTTGGCTTGAAAACAGACACATCTATCTGTCTGTCTGTCTGTCTGTCTGTCTCTCTGTCTTTCTGCCTCTGTATTATAGATAGAGCAATGGTTATGGAGGGTGTTTAGCCATCCAAATGTTAACTTTCTTTTTTCTTGCTCGGGCATTGAAAGGTAAAGCCAGTGTGAATATCATGGTGAAAAGTTTCAGATTAAGGCTGAACTCTTCCGCTCACTTTCTCTGATTGATTTCAGGTGAGACTTACTTCTGAGTAGACACATGCAAAATTACACTGGAAGACAAGCAGTCCAGGGATGCATTAGGGATGGGAGTTTGTTATGTACTGAGTTGAATAGGAGTCTGATTGGCCCTAGAACAATGGGATCCAGCATGCAGCAGTTTGATTGGTCCACAGGAGCCACCCAATCCAACTCCGGGTGGAAGTGAATTCCATAGCTGTCAAGCGTCCCTTATTTGGCGGGAAACTCCCTTATCCCAGCGCCATGACCTGCTGCTGTCCCTTATTGATGATGTCCCTTAAATTTCCCGGGTTTCAAAGGAAGCAGCTCCTCTCCCTCCCTCCCTGCCGGCCAGGGAGGAGGGAGGCTCCAACTGTGTTGCTTGGCTGCCCGGTGTGCCCCCTTCCGGCCTCCTCTCACCAGCCTCGGCCCCCGGGCACCCCTTCCCCCCGGGACTGGCGGGAGCCTCGGGCCCTTCCGCCGCCATCCTCCTCCTGAGCGTCTCTGTCTGGGGCCTCCCCTCTGCCCTACGCCGCCGCTCTTGCTAGGACGTACTGCGGCTGCACCGCCGAAGGACGCGGATGAGATGGGCAGCCTGGCGTGGCCTATGAATTGCTGAGGAGCCTTGAGAGGAGAGCGAGGGCAACCATAGAGAAAGCAGTTCAGAGAGAGGAGGAGGAGGCGGAGGCACAGGCAGGTGTTCCAAGGGCTAACCATAGCGGGGGAAAGTGGAGGAAGGACCACAAGTGCTTCTCCCATAGATTTGTAGTGGTAGACTAGCATAGATGGTCTGATCTGTGGGTTTACTTTGGGTGCTATTTCCCTCCCCCCCTTCCTCCCGCCCCACCTGATGGAATTGAGAGCTGCAGATGGAGCACGAGAGAAAAGATACAGAACTGCAGCAGCATCTTCGTAGCTTAGACTTCGTTTTGCGCGAAAAGTGGTTGCTGCTTGTAGTTCTTTAATTGCAGTGTTTCATCAGCTGGTGTCTTGAGCAGCAACCTCTGGAAACGAAGGGCCAAAAACCAGCGCTGCTCTCCCAAATTATCAGGTCCCTTTTAACTTGGTATTTCAGCTCGTTGACTAAAATCCCTTATTTTGGCTGCTGGTCCCTTATATTCTAGGCTGCTGGTCCCTTATTTTCAAAGTTGACAGCTATGGTGAATTCACAACCTGATTGGCCTACAGGAGAATCCCAGAATTAGCCAATCACGTGGGGTCCATTGTGTAAATAATGTATATAAAGCAGACATTTCGGGGGAACTTCCATTCCTCCTCACCACTATGAGCTGAATAAAGAGCATGAAATCCACTCTCGACTCTGAGTATATTTCAGAGTTGTTCAGGCCACATCACGTTTTAATGCAAACCTTCCTGATTCCTGTTTCCCAAAGCAAGATACGAGACGAAATGCAGCTCTCCTTGAAATTCCCACCTCTCCGAATTTTGTGGGGCAGTTGCCCAAGCACAAAATGTATATATTCAGGGAAAGGGTGCAGCGAAGTCTCTCACTGTGGGGAGATTAGGGTGTGCATAAGTGCAAAATGGATATTGTAGAGTTGGAAAAGGTTCAGAAAAGGATCTGGACAGAGGAAAGGTTTTCTCCTGCTCTCGTAACAGTCATGGAGGTCCATTGAAGCTGAGGCTGATGGGAATTGCAGTCCAACAAAATATGGAGGGCACCAGCTTGGCAAAGGCTGTTCTGCTGTCTCTGGCTTGCTTTTTGCATTTCTTGTAGGTATGTCCATTTGTTAACTTTTGCTTTGATCTGTGTGTGATGCTCTGTCCCAGCTCCTGCCAACCTAGCAGTTCAAAAGCACGTCAAAGGGCAAGTAGATAAATAGGTACAGCTCTGGCGGGAAGGTAAACGGCGTTTCCGTGCGCTGCTCTGGTTCGCTTAGTCATGCTGGCCATATGACCCGGAAGCTGTACGCCAGCTCCCTTGGCCAATAAAGCGAGATGAGTGCCACAACCCCAGAGTCGTCTGCAACTGGACCTAATGGTCAGAGGTCCCTTTACCTTTTTATGTGTGATGCACCGCTTTGAGGGCACAACATCATTGCATAATGCCTCGGCAGTCTATGTGAGTTGGTGGCATATCCATTTCTTTTTTAAGGAAAATCACTGAGGAGGTCATAAATGGGAATAATTAATGAAAGTTCTTCAGTGCCTCTGAACATGCACAGAGTACCTAGCTTCCACATCCGGCCCTCTAGCCCCATGTGCATCGGGATTAGGGAAGGGTAGACTACTTGCACTGTATCGTGTGAATTCTGGCCTCCTTTGAGCCTTGCTACTGCTTTCTTTGCAGCCGGTTCTGCTCAGTTAAAGAAATAATAATGTGTAGCAAATAATCCAGTCCCCAACAGAAATAAGCCTGTATAGCCAATAATTCAGCCCCCAACTTGGCAGCCTCATCTCGCGCCACGAACGACCCATAAATTTTCCCCAAACTACAATGAAGAGTTGTCATTTCCGCGCCTCTCCTCTTTCCATGGCGTTGAGTTTTATGGGTCCCCTTCTGCTCCAAAACGCTCCGAATACAAAGGACTCAGATGCCATCTAGCATGCTCAAGTGCTTCCCAGAGCTCGTTCAATGAACGGCAGCGCAGGAAGATCCTGATTCAGGGCAATCAACCCGTTCCAGGCTGCTGGGCCTGCCTGGCGATCTGGGGCTCATAACTGCTGTCAAACTCCTCTTTTCTGCCGGTTTGGGCTCCCTTCTCAGCGAAGGCAGACGGAAACATTTTCCCGCCTCTGCAAATGGTTTATTGGGGGGCGAGTTGGATAGAGAGGCAGGCAGGGAGCACCCCTGTCATAGTACCAAAATGCCAGCACCTAATACAGGTAAACTTAGGGAACAAGCTGTACTACCAAAATTATTAAGGTTTTAAATGATAATTTTAGGTTATATTTTAGTGATCAAGATTTAATATATATTTTTTAACTGCCGCTGTATCTGAATTAGGGGACGCGGGTGGCGCTGTGGGTTAAACCACAGAGCCTAGGACTTGCCGATCAGAAGGTCGGCTGTTCGAATCCCCGTGACGGGGTGAGCTCCCGTTGCTCGGTCCCTGCTCCTGCCCACCTAGCAGTTCGAAAGCATGTCAAAGTGCAAATAGATAAATAGGTACTGCTCTGGCAGGAAGGTAAACGGCGTTTCCATGCGCTGCTCTGGTTCGCCAGAAGCGGCTTAGTCACGCTGGCCACATGACCCCGAAGCTGTACGCCGGCTCCCTCGGCCAATAAAGCGAGATGAGCACCGCAACCCCAGAGTCGGCCACGACTAGAACTAATGGTCAGGGGTCCCTTTACCTTTACCTTATATCTGAATTGTCTCTGTTATACCCAATTGCAATTCAATGTATTCCTGTTGTGTTTTATAATTTTCCTGATATTGTAAGTGACCCGGAACTGGTCTGTAACCGTAATAATAAAATTTTATTCCACCTAATACAGTGGTTCTCAAAGTAGGTGGAACTGCCCCTCGGGGGGGGGGGACGCGAGGGATTACTGGGGGGGGGCACTAGGAGGCAGTAGGGGGAGCTGGAGGTGTGAAGGACTATCAGACTTTGGAAAGCTGGATCAAGCCCATCAATTTGAGGAATTCATTAAACTGAAGAGTTTTAACTGGGTTTTGCACCAATGTGCAATGGAAAGGCGACCATATTATTTCGCAACAGGGTCATTCCATATCAAGTGCTCCAACTTTTTTTAACCTCACGTCATCCAGTTTTATTGATATTTTGTACACCTATTGAATGTTCAAAACCAAGTTTAAATCTAAAAGGTTAGCTTTTTATCTCATCCCGTTTTTGAGTTTTGAGGGTTTGAACTTTCAAATAAAAATATGGTTTTGGCCTTGTCAGGCTACACAAAAGCCTTAAAAACTGAGCCCAGCATTGAGATATGTCAAAACTGAAAACACTAATCTCTTCAGAACTTCATGGGCTTTAATATGATATGTCACAAGAGGGACTTACTTTAAATTTTGAATTTAAGTTACGAAATTTAAAAAGTGATTACAAAAATTAATATAATTCAAAAAATTCAAAATATGTATTATTTAATATTTCCAAGATCCACCCACAAAATTTCATTTTGGGATCTCAGTGGGATCACATTGGGGGGGGGAATATTTTGCACATACATGTCTGCCTTATTGGGTTCTGTTTAGGATAAATGGGTCTTCTTGGAGTAAAATATGACAGGAGAAACAAGACTCCCAACTATAAGATCAGGCATTTCTTTAGAAAGTTATATACCGTATTTTTCACCTGACCATAAGACGCACCTAGTTTTTAGAGGAGGAAAACAAGGGGAAAAATATTCTGAATGAAACAGTGGATGTATGATTTTTGTGGTTCATGCTGTGGCCACAGACGTGTGATTTGATGGTGAGTTTGGGGTAGCCCAATGCAAAAATCCTGAGAATCCATGTAGATCCGTGCTTTCTAACCACGTTTTTGCACCATTGCAGCCCCATGAAACAGCGCTTGTGTGGTTTTTTTGGTGCAGGCTGTACCCATGGACATGCTATGTGATCTGATGGTGAATTTGGGGTGACCCAATGCAAAAATCCTGAAGATCCATGGGCTTTTACCTCCCCCCTCCCAGGCAGCCTCCTTTATCTCTAGCATCCCTTATCTCGCTCCCGATCCCACCGATCAGCTGCTTCCTTTCAACACTCCCTTCCCTCTTGTTTGCCTTAGTGTCTTTTCCTTAGCTGGAGCAGTTTTTTGCTCCTCCTTTTCTTCTAATTTCTCTCCTTATTGCTTTAGTCTTCCTGTTTCCCCCCTTTGCAAGTTTGCTGTCTTTACCTCCCCCCTCCCAGGCAGCCTCCTTTATCTCTAGCATCCCATATCTCCCCTCCCGATTGCTTGCTGATCAGACATTTCCCCTTACTTTTTAGGAGGAAAAAAGTGCATCTTACAGAGCGAAAAATACAGCAATTAAAAGGTATCTGAAAAGCTAGCCAGGCTTTTCTTTTCAAAACGTGTTCCAAAGCAGATTGATAGCTTGCTGAAATTTTAGGTTGAAACTTAGTTTAGATCATTTGACAAGTGTACAAAAATATTAAGAAAATTGGGTGACACAATCAAGTTGGCTCACTTGATATGGAATGACCCAACAGTGTGTGCCTGGCAATTCTGCTATTGAGATGCCTGCTTTGCGGTGGCGGGGGGCCTTTCCAGTTCTCCGATTCTAGGTTCTAAGATCTCCCTGCTATGGATTGCGAGATATGAGTGAGGAAGGAACAGAGTCCAGGAGCTCCCATTGTGCCACGGCTACCTCCTTCCCGCACTCGCCAGCTAATGCAGGAATATTAATCGGTGGAATTCTGCATCCTTGTGCACTTATTAAACACGCCCCCCCCCCCGCTAATTTTGCTAATACAATAGATTGGAGACCTGTCAGGTCTTCTGTTTCTGCTCAATGTTGTGGAAAACGCAAGCTGGCTTCTTTCTCGAAATTAAAGTACGGCTCAATTACCTATTGGCTTTAATTGCTAATGAGGTTACAAAAGAGGTGAATCCCGGGTTAATTAAAGAGGGGTGTGTGTGTGTGTGTGTGTGTGAGAGAGAGAGAGAGAGAGAGCAAGAAAGAAGGAAAGAAAGAAAGAAAGAAAGAAAGAAAGAAAGAAAGAAAGAAAGAAGGTGTTATGTATTGAGTTGAATAGGATCCAGAATGCAGCAGTCTGATTGGCCCTAGAACAATAGGATCCAGAATGCAGCAGTCAGATTGGTCCTAGAACAATAGGATCCAGAATGCAGCAGTCTGATTGGTCCTAGAACAATAGGATCCAGAATGAAGCAGTATGATTGGTCCTAGAACAATAGGATCCAGAATGCAGCAGTATGATTGGTCCACAGGAGCCATCCAATCCAACTCCAGGTGGAAGTGAATCCGCAACCTGAGTGGCCTACAGGAGAATCCTGGAATTAGCCAATCACATGGGGCCCATTGTGTAAATAATGTATATAAAGCAGACATTTCGGGGGAACTTCCATTCCTCCTCACCACTATGAGCAGAATACAGAGCATGAAATCCACTCTTGTCTCAGAAAAAAAGAAAGGAAGTTTAAAGTACCCAGGCTAAAAACTGAGCTGTGTTCCTTATGCTTTGGCCATAGGTGGGTGAAGGCATTGCAACAATCCAAACAGAAAACAAAAGGGGCATAGTCCATACAAACACAAATCAAGAATGCCGTGCCTTTAAACAGTAAAGGAGCTTAAGATGGCAGTGAAAACAGTCTTTTTAATAGAATAAAATAAACCTATCTCCACCTTCCCTCTTCCCCGAGTTCTTATTTGCAGATTCTCCTCTTCTAACTTTGCTTCCAGGTTTCAAGTCCTCTCCTCTCTGAGCTCACAGAATCCAGGCTCCTGTAGACTCCAGCCTTGGGCTTTGAAGGGTGAAATCACCTAGGCAAGACAGAGAGGCATCCATCGCCTTGCGTATCAGAGGCACAAACACCGCAAGGTTGAAGCGTTTTGAAGTACTGCAATAGCTGCTATCTCTGGACGGTGATGAAAATGACGACGATGATTTCTAATCAGCCTTTCTGGCTTAGGACTCTCAAGGCACTGGGAAGTGAAAAAGAAAAATGTTAAAACAGAAAATTATTCTACATTTTCCTTGATAGGAATGCTTTCTCCCATCTCCACCCAAATTTTCTGCTGTTTTAACTTCATTGTACAAGAAGCAACCATCCGTATTCAGCAGTCCTCTCCAACAGAAGCACCAAATGTCTACTTAATTGCATTTAACGTTTTCAGTGCTTTCCGTTTTCAAGCAAAGGCGTCATTCCTCAAGTTGCCATGTGCCTATAGCCAGTAGTACGACTCATTCAACACATTGGTGACTAATAAAGGTAAAGGTAAAGGGACCCCTGACCGTTAGGTCCAGTCGTGACCGACTCTGGGGTTGTGGCGCTCATCTCGCTTTATTGGCCGAGGGAGCCGGTGTACAGCTTCTGGGTCATGTGGCCAGCATGACCAAGCCGCTTCTGGCGAACCAGAGCAGCGCACAGAAACGCCGTTTACCTTCCCACCAGAGCGGTACCTATTTATCTACTTGCACTTTGACGTGCCTTCGAACTGCTAGGTTGGCAGGAGCAGGGACCGAGCAACGGGAGCTCACCCCATTGCGGGGATTTGAACCGCCGACCTTCTGATCAGCAAGTCCTAGGCTCTGTGGTTTAACCCACAGAGCCAACCGCATCCCACTTGGTGACTAATATACACACAATAATTACCAAAATGATTATGCATTCTTTACCAATCTTCTGAGAAAATTACAAAACCTTATGCAAAGCCTCAGAGATTTGCGAACTACCCATCCGAAGATGAACTTATAATGTCTGATTTCAATGGATTTTTCAAGTGCTTAACTCAGTCTATTGCCAGGCTGATTCAAAAGTAGTGATTTTTAGTGAGGTAGTGAAGCAGGTAATCTACTGATTCCTTTTTGTTTAAGCGCAAACAGAACTGAATGCCCACCCCCTGCACCTCCTTTTTTTAAATTTTTTTTATAAGATATTTATTGAGGTTTTACAAAAAGAAAAGTTTACATAAATAAAACAAAAAATCGTGTAATAAAAAAAGATACAATGACAAAAGAAAAAATAAAAATACAGAATTCAAAAGACAAATAGATACAAAAAGAAATTAAAAACAAATCCATTTTTGTAACTTTAAATTCATTTAACTTGTTTCCTTGACTCCCTCACACCTCCCCTTTTTGTATTCCCATTTAAATAATCAAATCAGCAAATCCTTACCCTCTTTCATTTATCTTAACTCTATATCTTAACATATTATAACTCTATATTTTCATCCTTTTATCAATTCATTTTTGCATATTCTTATTAACTTTTGTTGCTAAATACCACTTATTTCCAATCCAAACATCATTTTAACATTCATTAATTTTACAATATTTCTGAAGGTAGTCTTTTGCTTTTTTCCTTTTAGCTGGCAGCCCAGGAGTGCTGGAACTCCCCTTGCAAGTTCACGATCCCATACCCTCTAACATTTC
Source organism: Podarcis filfolensis (assembly GCF_964270895.1). Classification (NCBI taxonomy): domain Eukaryota; kingdom Metazoa; phylum Chordata; class Lepidosauria; order Squamata; family Lacertidae; genus Podarcis; species Podarcis filfolensis. The sequence continues at coordinate 118,935,059 of NC_139606.1, forward strand.
TCCGATGAAAGTAGGGACGTCCCATTCCATAATGATTATCTTAATTTAAACCCCACCCATCTTCCTGGGTTGCCCCAGTCACTCTGGGTGGCTTCCAACATATATAAAAACATAATAAAGCATTAAATACTTTAAAGAATCTTCCCTATACAGCATTGCCTTCAATGAAAATAGGGACATCCCTGGAAAATCGGGACTTCAATACCAGCTCTTGCTGAATGCCAAAGTAGCATGGCTTTACCCTGGCTTTTAACACTTGGGGGGATGTTTTCAGAATGTGCCCTCTTCCTGGGACTGTAATTAACCTTTTAAAAATACTGAATTTTGATATATATTTAAAATTCAAACAGTTTACACACTGCTTAAGGACAGTCTTCTCCAAGCGGCTGAAAGGTAAAGGGACCCCTGACTGTTAAGTCCGGTTGCAGACGACTCTGGGGTTGCGGCACTCATCTCGCTTTATTGGCTGGCGTACAGCTTCCGGGTCATGTGGCCAGCATGACTAAGCCGCTTCTGGCGAACCAGAGCAGCGCATGGAAACGCCGTTTACCTTCCCGCCAGAGCGGTACCTATTTATCTACTTGCACTGGTGTGCTTTCGAACTGCTAGGTGGGCAAGAGCAGGGACCGAGCAACAGGAGCTCACCCCGTCGCGGGGTTTCGAACCGCCGACCTTCTGATCAGCAAGTCCTAGGCTCTGTGGTTATGCAAAAATTGGATGCTTCTGAACCCCAGTTCCTGGAAATCAAAGGAAGGGAAAGGGCTATTGTGCCAGGACCCTGCTTGCGGGTTTCCCACAAACATCAAGATGGCCACTGTGAGAACAGGATTCTGGACTAGAAGGGCCACCAGCCTGATCCAGCAAGTTCTTCGTCTGTTCCTGTTAACGATAAAATCTAAGGGCCACCAAAGGTCTTGCTCTGGTACCTGAGTCCCTGGTTTCCCTTTCTGCTTCCTCCATAACGTTTAGGCTGAGACCATTTCCCATCTCTGCTCAGTTTTTTCTCTTCCCAGCTTCCTGCCTTTCAGCTGTTTTGGAGACGATGGAGTAGAGCGTGACAATATTAAGACTGCTGGATCCTTCTTTTTTCGGAACTGCAAAAAAAGACCAAACCAGACACACATACAGTCATACCTCATGTTACATCCGCTTCATGTTACGTTCTTTCAGGTTACGTCCCGCGGCGACCAGGAAGTACCGGAAAGGGTTACTTCTGGGTTTTGCTGCTCGCGCATGCGCAGATGCACAAAATGACGTCATGCGCATGCGCAGAAGCGGTGAATTGCAACCCGCGTGTGCGCAGACGCACCGCTGCGGGTTGCGTTCCTTTCATGTTGCGAACGGGCCTCCGGAACAGATCCTATTTGTCCTCCCAATTTTATCCTCATGACAACCTTGTGAGGTAGATGAGGCTAAGGGAAGATGACTAGCCCAAGGCCAACCGGTGAGTTCCATGGCTGAGTGGAGATTCGAACTCTGGTCTCCCAGGTTCCAGTCCGACACTCTAACCATTACGCCACACTTCGCTGAGGTGTCAAGAAGCAATGTTTGAGCTGAAAGACTACCACGCCACCATTCTTTATGCGCAAAGTCAGAACCATCCCCTCTGGGCAGTGGTGGAGAGCCTTTTTCATCCTGAAGCCCACATTCCGGGCAACTTCCGAAGGGCCACATGTAATTACTACTGTAACTCGCTCTACGTGGGGCTGCCCTTGAAACTGTCCCACAAACTCCAGCGGGTGCAGAATGCTGCAGCGAGGCTCCTCACGGGGTCTCCGCCATGGGAGCATATTCACCCAGTGCTTTATCAGTTGCACTGGCTCCCGGTGGAGTACAGGGTCAGGTTCAAGGTGCTGGTTTTGACCTTTAAAGCCCTTTGTAGCTTAGGGCCCTTGTATTTACGGGACCGCCTCTCCTTGTCTGCCCCACAGAGGACCTTAAGGTCCATGAATAACCATAGTTTAGAGGTCCCAGGCCCTAAGGAAGTCAGACTATCCTCCGCCAGGGCCAGGGCCTTCTTAGTGATGGCTCCGACCTGGTGGAATGCTCTGTCCCATGAGACCAGGGCCCTTCAGGATTTAACCTCCTTCCGCAGGGCCTGTAAGACAGAGCTATTCTGCCTGGCTTTTAATTTGAATTCAGCCTGATTTTTTATTTCCCTTCTCTTCCCTCCCCCTCCCCTTTTATGAAGATCACCCGCTCTGAGACCCCACAGCTAATTCTCCCCTGGCCTCCTCACTGGCCCAAGTAGGACCAATTCAGCCAGCTAGCCCAGGGGAAACCCAGCCAGATGGGCGGGGTACAAATAATAAATTATTATTATTATTACAGTGGTACCTCGGGTTACGTCCGCTTCAGGTTACAGACGCTGCTAACCCAGAAATAGTACCTCGGGTTAAGAACTTTGCTTCAGGATGAGAACAGAAACCAGGCGGCAGTGGCGCGGCGGCAGCAGGAGGTCCCATTAGCTAAAGTGGTGCTTCAGATTAAGAACAGTTTCAGTGTGATGGCCTGGGAATCCGATTCAGAGGCTGAACCGGAGGAACCCAAGCCTGCACAGGAGTCCCCGCCTCCAGGGCTGGCTGAACTGGGGCAGGGCCTTGATCCTGAAGCGCCTGCACCTGTGCCGGATCCTCAGGAGCAGGCACCAGGTGAATCCACTCTGGCTCTGGAGGCGATTGAGGACCCATTGCCTACAGGTGCGCCTCTCCCAGCCCTGTCAGGAGAAGGTGAGTCTCCCCCTGGGTCCAGTAACCCTCCAGCCTCTCCTGAGATGCAGAGGCTCAGGGCAGAGAGGCGGAGGGAACTGGTTTCTCCCAGGAACAGTGCTCGCCTTAAGGCCAGGAGAGGCGGGTCTCCTGGGGGCCGGGACCGCCCCTGGCCTCAGAGAAGATAAAGGCCAGTCAGCCCGGTCCCAGGTTGCGGGAGCAACATCGTTGAAGAGCTGTTTCGGCCAGCGCCCAGTCCTGTTCCTCCAGAGTTCCTGTCCTTGCCCGGCTCCTCGCTTTGGACCCCGCTTCGCCCGTGGAGGACTGTCTGCCGACCCTCGACTCAGGTTCTGGACCTCGCCCCACGGTAACCTCCCACCGGGAGCAGCACATTCAGGTTAAGAAAGGACCTCCGGAATGAATTAAGTACTTAACCTGAGGTACCACTGTATATTATTATTCTGGAGTCACAAAGACCACCCAAATCCCAGGAGGAAGGGAAGGGCATGCTTGTCGGAGGGAGATCTCCCTCTTCTCGTCTTCTTGAAAATCTCCCCAGGACCTAATATTGGGCCATAGTGAGAACAGGACGACGTCGTGTTTGATGGGTCTGACTCAGCCAGGAGATGTGCAGTTCCTTCCTGTAAGTCTCAGTGCAGAGAGAAAGGAGGAGAGTAGACGTGGGGAATGTTTTTCTACACACCTGGGAAAACTCGCGGTGGCGATCGAGGATTTTTGGTAGCTCTTGCAGACGAACTGCTTGACAAACTGCCAGGGGAAAAGCTTTCTGAGCTGAATAACCTAGAAAAAACAACAGCAATACTTAATGGTGCTTTACAGGCAAACACAAGGGCCTTCAAGGTAGGCCAGCACTGTGACCCCTCCTATTACAGAGGTGGGGTGTTGGTGTCTGTGACTCAGAGGGGGCTTTCCTGAGCCCACCTGAGCCAAAGTTCACGGCAGAGGTCTGAACCTGGGGTTTCCTAACTTGTCGCCCAGCCTCTTAGCCACCAAATCTCAGGACAGCTGTCTACCAGCTCCATCTGGTACGTAGGCTGAGACCCTATCTGCCTGCGGACTGTCTCGCCAGAGTGGTGCATGCTCTGGTTATCTCTCGCTTGGACTATTGCAATGCGCTCTACGTGGGGCTCCCTTTGAAGGTGACCCAGAAACTACAACTAATCCAGAATGCGGCAGCTAGACTGGTGACTGGGAGTGGCCGCCGAGACCACATAACACCAGTCTTGAAAGATCTACATTGGCTCCCAGTACATTTCCGAGCACAATTCAAAGTGTTGGTGCTGACCTTTAAAGCCCTAAACAGCTTCGGTCCAGTATCCCTGAAGGAGTGTCTCCACCCCCATCATTCTGCCCGGACACTGAGGTCCAGCGCCTAGGGCCTTCTGGCAGTTCCCTCGCCGCGAGAAGCAAAGCTACAGGGAACCAGGCAGAGGGCCTTCTCAGTAGTGGCACCCTCCCTGTGGAACGCCCTCCCACCAGATGTAAAAGAGATAAACAACTACCTGACATTTAGAAGACATCTGAAGGCAGCCCTGTTCACGGAAGTTTTTAATGTGTGACATTTTAATGTATTTTTAATCTTTGTTGGAAGCCGCCCAGAGTGACTGGGGAAACCCAGCCAGATGGGCGGGGTACAAATAATAAATTATTATTTGTTGTTGTTGTTTAGTCGTTTAGTTGTTTCCGCCTCTTCGTGACCCCATGGACCAGAGCAGGCACTCCTGTCTTCCACTGCCTCCCGCAGTTTGGTCAAACTCATGCTGGTAGCTTCGAGAACACTGTCCCACCATCTCATCCTCTGTCATCCCCTTCTCTTTGTGCCCTCCATCTTTCCCAACATCAGGGTCTTTTCCAGGGAGTCTTCTCTTCTCATGAGGTGGTCAAAGTCTTGGAGCCTCAGCTTCAGGATCTGTCCTTCCAGTGAGCACTCAGGGCTGATTTCCTTCAGAATGGAGAGGTTTGATCTTCTTGCAGTCCGTGGGACTCTCAAGAGTCTTCTCCAGCACCAGAATTCAAAAGCATCAATTCTTCAGCGATCAACCTTCTTTATGGTCCAGCTCTCACTTCCATATTATATTATTATTATTATTATATTATTATTATTTCTTCGTTTGCTATGGCTGGTATCCCGCCAAGCCATTCTCAGATAATGCTTGGTCTGAGTTCACACTGCACCTTTAAAGCACATTCAAAGCAGATTTTTTCACCCTCAAAGAATTCTGGGTGCTGTAGTTTGTTAAAGGTTGCTTGGAACTGCAACGCTTATGAGGGGTAAACTTCAGTGCCCATAATCCTTTGAGGGAAAGGATGTGCTCTGATATTTTTTTTAAAGGCGTTGTGTGTACACAGTCCGACTCTTGACTAATCAAGACCATTGATTTCAAAGGGTCCACTTTACAACATAGCCGGATACTAGGTAAAGTAAAGGTAAAGGTACCCCTGCCCGTTCGGGCCAGTCTTGCCAGACTCTAGGGTTGTGCGCTCATCTCACTCTAGAGGCCGGGAGCCAGCGCTGTCCGCAGACACTTCTGGGTCACGTGGCCAGCGTGACAAGCTGCATCTGGCAAGCCAGCGCAGCACACGGAAACGCCGTTTACCTTCCCGCTGGTAAGCGGTTCCTATTTATCTACTTGCACCCGGGGGTGCTTTCGAACTGCTAGGTTGGCAGGCGCTGGGACCGAGCAACGGGAGCGCACCCCGCCGCGGGGATTCGAACCGCTGACCATGCGATCGGCAAGTCCTAGGCGCTGAGGCTTTTACCCACAGCGCCACCCGCGTCCCTGTTAGCCGGATACTACCCTACTTTAATTCTATACGCTGTAAAAACATCTCAAGACTTTTTCCAATTTCCTTCCTCATGAAAACATCACCTAAAAAAATTACCAGTAATTGCAAGTTTTTATTTTATTTAAAAAACCTTAATAATCTGGATTGTTGCTTTCAATGCTTTGGCAAATTGCTCTTTTTGGAGAGATATTTCTTAAACTAAATGTATCCAAAGGGCAAATCTCAAATGACTATATATATATATGGCATGGTTTTATTTCTCATACAGATATTGCAGCAAATGTTCACTCATCACCACCAGTAAATGCAAATGCCTGGGTCATTTAGGTCCTTTATTCTCAATAATAATGGAACTTACAAGTAGAGAACACTTTTATTTTTTAAAATAAATCTTTATTATTTGTAAAGGGAATATTTGCATGAGTCAATACTTTATTATCTCTTTGTAGCTGCACTGTAGCTTTGTACTTTTGTCCTTCCAAGCTGTGATGCTTTTATGATTTAAATTTTCAATTCTTTGCTGCCCCCCCACCTTTGTTATACTTGCACTATTGTTGTTAATAAATTAGTTAATTGAAAATTTTATTCTACAACTAACTGACATTTATCGGTTCCACTTGCTAGGCTTGTATTGTTTGCTATGCCACTAATTTTAACTTATGAAAATTATTTTTCCAAAATGTGGGGGGGAGGGGGGCGGGTGCGGATTTTTGGAAAGTATAGCAGTGGAAGATTTTCTAGAAAATGCCCCCCTCCCCAGCACTGGTTAAGTTTGCATTTTACATCTGCAAGGCTGCCATCATCCACATCTGCGAATTTGTCAGCTGTTACATTAGTGACAGCTGGATGATGGTCCGCCAAGGGTTTATTATCCCATTATACATGCCTTGGTAAAGATGAGCACATTGTAATGAACTCTACGTGGGGCTTCTCTTGAAGATCATTTGGGAAAATCATTGGGCCCTAAATGCAGTTATTAACCGGTGAAGGTCTCACGGGTCGTGTGACGCTGATGTTTAAAGAGATCTTGGCTGGCTGTGTCATTGTTTCTCTGCTAAATTCAAGGCCCTGCTGAAAGCCCAAGACGTGTCATCGAATCACAGAATTGAACCCCCTGCAAGGCAGGATTCAGAGCTAAAGATCCCTGTCAAATGCTCATCCGACCTCTGCTTTAGTTTTTAATGTGTGATATTTTAGTGTATTTTTTGTTTCTATGGAAGCTGCCCAGAGTGGCTGGGGAAACCCAGCCAGATGGGCGGGGTACAAATAATAAATTATTATTATTATTATTATTATTATTATTATTATTATTATTATTATTTATTTAAAACCTCTAATGAATTAGAGCTGGACCATAAAGAAGGCTGATCGCCGAAGAATGGATGCTTTTGAATTCTGGTGAGGGAGGAGACTCTTGAGAGTCCCATGGACTGCAAGAAGATCAAACCGATCCATTCTGAAGGAAATCAGCCCTGAGTGCTCACTGGAAGGGCAGATCCTGAAGCTGAGGCTCCAAGACTTTGGCCACCTCATGAGAAGAGAAGACTCCCTGGAAAAGACCCTGATGTTGGGAAAGATGGAGGGCACAAGGAGAAGGGGACGACAGAGGACGAGATGGTGGGACAGTGTTCTCGAGGCTAGCAGCATGAGTTTGGCCAAACTGCGGGAGGCAGTGGAAGACAGAAGTGCCTGGCGTGCTCTGGTCCAGGGGGTCATGAAGAGTCGGACACGACTAAACGACTAAACAACAACAACAAAACTTGGCTGCAGGTGAAGACTGTCTCAACAGCCCCACCACAAGAGCGCTAAATAACATCGGAGTGATTCTGTCCTCTTGTCCTCTCTACCAGCCTTCCGAAGAACATTTTATTACTTTTTTTGTTCCCTCGATTTCTGATTCCTCCACAAGAAACTTTGGCAAGATAATAGCATCGTAGATTCTAGAGGGGACCCAACCAAGGGTCATCTAGTCCAACCCCATGCTGCAATGATAACTAAAGGAATGGAGTTGAGATATGACCTAACCTGGGGAGAAAACAGCAAAGACCTGATGAAGAGAGCACAGCAGAGGTTATATTTTCTGAGAATCCTCCGGGGAAAAAATCTCTCAAAGGACCTGTTGATGGCATTTTACCACTGTATTGTTGAGAGTGTATTAACTTATGGTCTGTGTGTGTGTTTGGGAGCTGCACGGTGAGGGAAAAAACAATGTAGTCCACGGTTGTAAAGACTGCAGAGAGAATAATTGGGTGCACTCTTCCCACCTTGGGTCAAATTGATGCTTCCGGGTGCCATAAGAAAGCTGCAGAGATAGCGCAGGATAGTGCACACCCCAGAAATGATCTCTTTCAGCTTCTGCCTTCTGGAAGAAGGTACAGGCTTATAAAGACTCCAACTAGAAGCCTGAGAAACAGTTTCTATCCAAATGCAATTTTGGTTTTAAACGCAGTGTAAGGGACGCGGGTGGTGCTGTGGGTTAAACCACAGAGCCTAGGACTTGCTGATCAGAAGTTTGGCGGTTCAAATCACCGTGACGTGGTGAGCTCCCGTTGCTCAGTCCCTGCTCCTGCCCACCTAGCAGTTCAAAAGCACTTCAGAGTGCAAATAGATAAATAGGTACCGCTCCGGCGGGAAGGTAAACGGCGTTTCCATGCGCTGCTCTGGTTCGCCACATGACCCAGAAGCTGTACGCCGGCTCCCTCAGCCAGTAAAGTGAGATGAGCACCCCAACCCCAGAGTCGTCCACGACTGGACCTAACGGTCAGGGGTCCCTTTACCTTTAAGGTAGTTTCTATGGGAGTATATTGTATTTAATTATGGGGTAATTATGGAGTTTTTAGGGGGCTAACCAGGCTGGGATAGCTGGGATAGCAGGCTTGTGGGTTTTTGAATGTCTAATGTAGATTTTTTCAGTTTCGTTGTTCTGTATGGGACAATGACAATAAAGATTATCGTATTGTATTGTATCATATCGTATCGTAAAGACTCTCTGACAGATGTCTGTCTGTCTTCTGTTTAAAAGCCTTCATTGGATAATCAAATCTTAGAATTGCAGAGTTGGAGGGAACCCTCTGGCAACCCTCTAGTCCAACCCTCCGCAATGCAGGAGTCACAGCTAAATAATCCTTGGTAGATGGCCATCCAACCTCTGCCTGAAAGGATGATATGGATGACCAGCTGACCAAGTGGTTAGAGCAGCCTTCCCCCTACCTGGCGCCACGCTCGCTGGTGGGAGTCGCAATCCAAGACATCTGGAGGGCACCAGGTTGGGGAAGGCTGAGTCTGAGACACGGCGTAGGAAATGTAACGATTCAACATTAGAGGCACCTTGTTCCGTCCTCTTCTGGTCTTACTTGGGAGTCTTTGGCACTGTGGGGACGCTGTCGTAGATCTCATAGCTCTCTGCCCTCACGTACAGGTCCCTTAAGCTATAGTGGAAGCGTCCTTCTGCCTCTATCGCTTCCCTCTCCTCTGTGGAATACTCCTCTTCCTCAAAGAGGACGTGGCTCTCGACAGGGCTTTTCGCTGCCTCCTCTTTCTCCTCCTTCTCCACCTCCTCCTCTTCTGGCTCCTCTGGAAGAGGAGAAACCTCCTGGAGTTCAGGGTGTAAGGGGGGGAAAGGGAGGAACTAGTCAGATGTAGCAGAAATGTCTGCAGGGGCAGGTAATTTTTAAAAAATGTGTTTATTCACATTCCTCATGCAGGAGCCCAAGGCAGTAAACACACCATGATAAAACAGCTCTTTAGTTGCACCATCTATGCTTACCCGAAGGAACTGGTTATTGCATTGTTGCTTGCTTTTGTCACCAAGGAATTGTAGAGTTGGAAGGGACCAAGAAGGTCACCGAGTGAGTGCAGCCTCTTGCAATGCACGAATCGTTTGCTCCACACGGGGCTCAAACCCATGGCCCGAGACTGAGAGTTTATTCCTCTACCAACTGAGCTGCCTCTCTCTCTCTCTCTCTCTCTCTTCTCTCTCTCTCTCTCTCTCTCTCTCATTCATTCAGAGAAAATAAAATGGAAGGAAGGAAGGAAGGGGAGGGAGGGAGGGAAGGGAGGAAGGAAGGAAGAAGGGAGGGAGGGAGGAGGGAAGGAAGGGAGTACATAACAGGGAGGGAGAAGGGAGGGAGGGAAGGAAGGAAGGAAGGAAGGAAGGAGGGAGGGAGGAGGGGAGGGAGGGAGGGAGGAAGGAAGGAGGGATGGAAGGAAGGAAGGAAGGAAGAAAGGAAAGGAGGGGAGAGAGAGAGAGGGAGGGAGGAAGGAAGGAAGGAAAGAAAGGAGAAAGGAGAAAGGAGAAAGGGGAAAGGGGAAAAGGAGGAAGGGAAGGGAAGGGAAGAGGGAAGGGAAGGGAAGGGAAGGGAAGAAAGCAAGAAAGAAAAGGAAGAAAGGGAGGAGGGAAGGAAGGAAAGAAGGAAGGGAGGGAGGGAGGGAGGGAGGGAGGGAGGGGAGGAAGGAAGGAAGGGGAGGGATGGATGGATGGAAGGAAGGAAGGAAGGAAGGAAGGAAGGAAGGAAGGAAGGGAGGGAAGGAAGGAAGGAAGGAAGGCAAGATTTTCCAAGAAGCACTGTGAAAGCAGATATATATTGTTAAAAGCAAATAGGAGTGGGAGGAAGTTTAATGGCAATATAAACAGAGGAATGCGTAAACTGAGAAGTAATTATGGATGATTGTCAGAGAAGTCGAAGGAAGTCTAAAAAGAATCAAATTTGCGAAAATTTGTGAAAATTTGACAGAACTGTATATTTGTATTGGAAAATAATAAAAATTATTTATAAAAAAATAAAAAAAGGAAGGAAGGCAAGAAAATGACATATGAAGGGGGGGGGAGAGAACATAACTAAAACTCTATGGTACCAAGAGTAAATAAAAAGGTAAAACACAATAATTTACATTGTCATTCCTTTAAAGCCTTTTCGCACCTGGCCTGGGAAAGCCAGACATTGGCAGGACCGGCAGCGACAGCAGCAGCAGATAAGAGTCTAATGTTTTATTCTTTTGCTAATTATGCTGCTTCAAAGGGTGCCTGCAACTCCCCTTGCCCAATTCTGGCACAACCCCCCCCCCCCGCGAAGTCCAACTCATACTCACAGCTTCATCGTCGCTTGGGAAGACGCGGATGCTGAGGTTCTCCAGGACGGCGTAGGATTTGGGTTGTGGTTTCAGGTAGCAAGGGGGCGGGTGCTGGAGAAGGTAGACCAGGGAGAGCCAGCGGTCAAAGACGGGCTCCTCTTCCTCGTTGGTCGCGTGAAACCGAAGGTAATAAGTGCGCCCATTGATCAGCTTGATCTTGATGATCCGCTTCTCCGGGTCGTGAATGGAGATACGCACATATCTCAGAGGGATTAGCCTGTAGTGTCAGCAGAAGGGGTGCAGAAACAGAATATTCAGGGCAACTCAGCAGAAGGATGCGGGGAGCCACTGCCTTGTACCTAAGCCAAGAGGACCGATCCATCTAGCTTATCAGGACAAAGAAAGCCCTTCTTGCAGGGCATACTTAACCTGTGGAACTCCCTCCCACAAGGAAGCAGTGACTGCCACCAACTTTGATGGCTTTAAAAGAGGAACACACAAACTCATAGAGGGGAGGGCTATTGTTGGCGACTAGCCAGGATGGCTCGGCTGTGCCCAGTGGCGAAGTTGAATGCTCCGAAGAATGGATGCTTTTGAATTTTGGTGCTGGAGGAGACTCTTGAGAGTCCCATGGACTGCAAGAAGATCAAACTGATCCATTCCAAAGGAAATCAGCCCTGAGTGCTCACTGGAAGGACAAATCCTGAAGCTGAGGCTCCAAGACTTTGGCCACCTCATGAGAAGAGAAGACTCCCTGGAAAAGACCCTGATGTTGGGAAAGATGGAGGGCACAAGGGGAAGGGGACGACAGAGGACGAGATGGTGGGACAGTGTTCTCGAAGCTACCAGCATGAGTTTGGCCATACTGTGGGAGGCAGTGGAAGACAGGAGTGCCTGGCGTGCTCTGGTCCAGGGGGTCACGAAGAGTCGGACAAGACTAAATGACAAAAGGGACTTCTGGGTTAGCGCCAACGACGAATGGCGGAGTTCCTCCGATCGGAGGAACGGGCTCTGTGGAAATTGGGTCTTCCCGCCGCGGCGAAGGCGGGGGCCCGCTAGAAATCCCAGGCGGAGAAGCCTGGGAACGTGGGGTTCGGCAGAGCACCAAGAGCGCCTCCCCTACTCACGAGGAAACCCCTTTTCGGGGCTCCGGAGTGAAGTGGGGTGAGCAGCACGGTGCTGCGAACCGATCGCTATTTCCATGGAGGGAAGCCGCGCAGCCATCGCTGGAGAGCGCTGACGTTTTCCTGATGACATTTGGACCCTAAATCAAGTACCCGTGAGTAAAAACGGAGAATTGGATCAAGAAGTTTGCAAAATTTATGAATTAGGCACGAAGCGGGAAGGTTTAAACAGGAAGTCCGCCTTCTGCTTTTTGTATATAGACTGAAGCAAAGACCTTGCAACCTAATAGCCTGGAAAACTGCTTTAAAGTTGGAAATTTCCTGCATCCACAACCAATAAAACCCCCTTGGAAGCAGGAGAAAAGGGGGGAGGGGGAATTTGACTGTTTAATCCTGCAGGAGGAGAGTAAAGGAATTTAAGTTTCCATCATCCCAAACCTGGGGACGGGGTGTCGGGACAGAAATTGCTTGAGACGTCCATTGATTGAAAGTGGAGTACTTTGACAGATAGCCAAAAAAAAAAAAAAAAAAAGAGAGAAACAAATTAACTTCAACGCTACTTTCTGCATTTCTGTATTTTAAAGAAACAAAGTATCTGAAAATCGAAAGGATTTGAAATCGAAAGTAATCTTCTTTGTTGGATACATTTTAAAAATGGATACAAATAGAAATTGTGTCCCCTAGAGGGAGCCTGTCAGTTTGTTGTGAGATTCTACAGCTGCGAGATTTGGATCGTGGGACCAGCCGTTTGACCTTGAACAGAAATGTGTTGGAAGGAAGGTTTGGTGTCTGCCCTTGGTATGACAAATGCTTTGCTGGAGCAGCTGTATGAGAAAATGAACTTGATGCATGAAAAATTGGACTTGATGAGTGCTGTGGCCAGTGAATATGATTTAACAGGGAACAAGGATAAAGAAGTTATACAGCGACCAATTCAGGAATCTGGTTTGACAAGGCAAGTCCAAGGGCAGATGAAGAAGGAAGAGGCAGTGATTACTCCTCAAACAACACAAATGGAGAGACCCAAAGTCCTGCAGGAACAAAAGCCACTGCGTTGGAAGATTGAACTTGGAGAGTGCCGGGAAGTGTTTGAAGTTAAGGAAGCCCTTAACTCTAGTGGGACTATGAAACAGGTGAACAACTATCTTTTGGATAAATATTTTTTGGATTACAAAGATGACGACGGAGAGTGGGACTGGGGGGAAGGGGCCAGTCTGACCAAGGAAAATGGAAATTATTACCGGATGGAACCCTCCGGAGACCCACTCCCCAAGAAACCAACAATAGATAAAGAAGTGCGTAAGTACAAACAAGAACAGGAAAATGTGCAGAGGGGGCCAAGAAGAGACTTAAGGGCCTCGGACATAAGAACACCAGATTGATGGACTGGATGTAATGGACAGAAAGGACTGACATGACCCGAAACCAGGAAGAAGGGACGTTGGATAAAAATTAGAGATATCAAGGGAAATTCTTTTGTTAATTTTGGAATTAGTGTAACATTAACGAAATATTAGGGAATATGCTGGAAAGGAACTAAATTGGCTTTAGCAGAAATGATTTAAGGAGATATGTATCAATATGATGTAAACTTTGAAATTTTAAGATTTTTAATGATAAGATAAGGTTAAAGAGATTAAGGTAAATTGAATAACAGATTATATTAAAAGATGGAAAGGTTATGTTGAATTAATAAATAAGATAGATTGTGAAGACTAATCTTTTAAACTAAAATTGAGAAACATGGGAAGAATTTGCTGGAATAACAAATTAAACTAGAATACAAAAAGGGAGGTGTGAGGAGGTTCAAGAAATAAGCAAATGAAAAGTTGTAATCTGAGATTTGTATTTTTCTTCTTTCTTTTTTGGTTTTTTTTCTTTTTGTTTTATTTTTTGCTGTATTTTTCTGTTTTTCTTGTTCCTTTTTTCGTGTTTATGTATTGATGAAATTTTGAATAAATATCATTTTAAAAAAAATATTTTTTTTTTCTTCGAGTAGCACCTTAAAGACCAACTAAGTTAGTTCTTGGTATGAGCTTTTGTGTGCATGCACAATTCTTCAGATACACTGAAACAGAAGTTGCCAGATCCTTCTATATAGTGAGAAGGTGGGGAGGGGTATTACTCAGAAGGGTGGTGGGAATGGGTGATTGGCAGATAGCTGTGATGAGCCTGTTGACGACTCTTAACGACTGCAATAGGTCTTACAGGAAAAAGCAAGGGGTGAGAAGGTGAAAAATGGCTTTGTCATGTATAATGAGAAAAGAATCCAATGTCTTTGTTCAGACCAGGTCTCTCCATGGTTTTAAGTTTGGTAATGAGTTGCAATTCAGCAGCTTCTCTTTCTAGTCTATTTCTGAAATTCCTTTGTAGTAAAACAGCTACTTTGAGATCTTGTATAGAATGTCCTGGGAGATTGAAGTGTTCTCCTACTGGTTTCTCTGTCTTGTGATTCTTGATGTCCGATTTATGTCCGTTTATTATTTGGTGTAATTTTTTTTTGTTTTGACTATGGCAGACCAACACGGCTACCTATCTGTAACTAAAAAAAAAAGACTAAATGACAAAACAACAGCAACACAGCAGTACTTGGACGTGATGCCTTAACTTACCTGGTGAGCATTGGTTCCTCTGTGTCCTCAGAGGAGACTTGGCCAGCAACAACAGGGCGAGCAATAAACATCAGGGTGGGTAATGGCAGCTTGATGTTGGTGGAGGCAATGCCAATGATGGCCTCGTTGCACTGGTTGTGCATGAAGATTTGCTGGCCCCTTTTCGTCACCTGGGGTAGCAGAAATAATAACAATAACAATAGCAACAGCAACAGCAGCAGCAGCAGCAACAACAACAATATATTATTATTATTATGTATACCTTGCCCATCTGGCTGGGTTTCCCCAGCCACTCTGGGCAGCTTCCAACAAAACACTAAAATACAATAACCTATTAAACATTAAAAGCTTCCCTAAACAGGGCTGCCTTCAGATGTCTTCTAAAAGCTTGGTAGTTATTTTTCTCTTTGACATCTGGTGGGAGGGCGTTCCACAGGGAGGGCGCCACCACCGAGAAGGCCCTCTGCCTGGTTCCCTGTAACTTGGCTTCTTGCAGCGAGGGAACCGCCAGAAGGCCCTCAGCACTGGACCTCAGTGTCTGGGCAGAATGATGGGGGTGGAGAGGCTCCTTCAGGTATACTGGACCGAGGCTGTTTAGGGCTTTAAAGGTCAGCACCAACACTTTGAATTCTGCTCGGAAATGTACTGGGAACCAGTGTAGGTCTTTCAAGACCAAGATTACCATAACCAAGAGTACCATAACTGTTGGAGAAGGTCTTGCCAAAAAAAACCAAAAAAGCTCTCCTAGATTAGACTAGGAGGCTGATCTGTCAGGGACTGGCTGGATGATGAGGAGTGGTGGACAGCAGCAGCTGGAGAATCCCTAGGGAAGCTTCAGAAGTGTGGGATGTAATGCACTGGGAGCAGCCAAGTACAGCATTCCTTGTTTTCCTAGAGTGGACATGCAGGGGAATGTTTGGTCCAGCCAGTTGAAACTTCCTCCTGGCCTGGATCATCCTTCCTTGCATGTGACTAGTGGGTGGGCATGAGCTTTCAAGGCCTGGTAAAAGGCCAAGGCATTCTGCCACTCCCTCTATTTTCCATCTTCTTTTCATCCCGCGAACTTCCCTGACTGCTAACTGCAGTCACTAGGTCAACCCACATATGGGGTAAAACTGTTTGTATATGCTTGTAACTTTAAGCCTAAAGGCTGCCTTCAGGGATCACGCTCTGCTCTGCCTGATCGTGAGTAAACTTTCTTTTTGTTCCTTATGAATAAGACTGTGGTGTCTTTATTCTTTTAGGAGGGATTCAAGGGGTCTTACCAGGAAAATACAGTGGTACCTCGGGTTAAGAACTTAATTCGTTCTGGAGGTCTGTTCTTAACCTGAAACTGTTCTTACCCTGAAGCACCACTTTAGCTAATGGGGCCTCCCGCTGCTGCCACGCCACCACCATGCGATTTCTGTTCTCATCCTGAAGCAAAGTTCTTAACCCGAAGTACTATTTCTGGGTTAGTGGCGTCTGTAACCTGAAGCGCCTGTAACCTGAAGCGTCTGTAACCCGAGGTACCACTGTATTAGAACCCATTTCAATTTGGACAAGCCAGATTGTATTGTGTATTGTGTATCCTCTCCTGCCACCCTGAACATACCCACAAAAAGAAGCTCAGATCCCAGGGTGTGGTGGTGGGACACTGAGGACACGTCAGACAGGGAAGGAATGGTTGGATGCTGAAGAGGCAACAGGCTTTCGTAAGCAAGAGGAGCCAGGTGCAGAAAGCAGTTCAGATTCAGCAGATGAAGCAGAGGAGGAGAGGAGACAGGCTGCAGAAGCTTGCTGCTCCTACTGTATAAGCTCAACCTTGTCTCCAAGGACACGGAGGTCTTTGTAGCAGAACAAAGAACACAGACACACACCCCACATAGTTTGAAGCTGGGAAGGAGACTTAGAGGAAGTAGAAGGCAAAGACCTCCAGTTCTGGCAACTGCTTCAGAGAGGCCAGTCCTGTCTGCAGGCATTACTACATTGTACACTGTTTCCTTGAATAAAGAGTTAACCTTTCTGCTCGCCTCTGCATCTTCGGTGATGACCTGCATCTGAACCAGCCCTGACCATAGCTGTCAACTTACAGATTTGAAAATAAGGGACCAGCAGCCTCGAAAATAAGGGATCAGCAGCCAAAATAAGGGATTTTCCGGGCACAGGTATGTTCAACTTCTGAGCCAAAGGCAGAAAGCCCAGCCAGCAGCCAAACGAAGCCTCAAGCGGTGGTTCCCACAGCGCAGCAACCCGGCAAAGGGGATGCAGCAAGGAAAACCACCATCACCTCTCCGCTGGGAAGCGCTGAGCAAAGGCGAGTCCCCAGGCAACGCAGCCAATTTGATCGGCACAAAGCATGCAAGCTCCGCCCCCCAGTCATTCTT
This sequence comes from Podarcis filfolensis, assembly GCF_964270895.1. NCBI lineage: Eukaryota > Metazoa > Chordata > Lepidosauria > Squamata > Lacertidae > Podarcis > Podarcis filfolensis. Next base: position 118,951,747 of record NC_139606.1, read on the forward strand.
AGACTCCTTATTGGGTGAGCAACGCAGCCAAGCAACACACTTGGAGCCTCCCTTCTTCCTGGCCGGCAGGGAGGGAGGGAGAGGAGCTGCTTCCTTTGAAACCCGGGAAATTTAAGGGAAATCAATAAGGGACAGCAGCGGGACACAGCGCTGGGATAAGGGACTTCCCCGCCGAATAAGGGACGGTTGACATCTATGGCCCTGACATGATTTCTGGGTCAACCTTGTCACTTCCATCCTCAGGAGAGACCCTCTTACTGCTGTAGGCTCCCAAAGCTTCTCTTACATCCCATTTCCCTTTATTGTCCTAGAATTGTAGAACTGTCCAGTCCAAGCCCCTGCAACTTGCTCTGACAAGCTATAGGAACAGACGAAGCTGGCCATTTGTCCATCTAGCACAGTATTGTCTACACTGACTGTCCCAGCCCTACCTGGTGATGACCGAGCCTGGGACCTTCTGCGTGCAGGACAGATGTTCTGCCACTGAGCCACAGAAAATAGGATGCCGGGCACCAGAGTTAGTTGAGGTCGTTGCAGGCCACCTCTCTGCAGTTCCATTTACCTGGAAAAAGCTGCTCTCGAACATGGCAACAGACCGAAAGTTTGGGTATTCTCCTTTCCCGAGGTATTTCTGCAGAACTGTCTCAATTGGGGACTGGGTCAGAGAAGAGAAGTCAATGTTTTCATGTGGGCTGTGGAAGAACTTCAGGATGCGGCCACCTGCAAGGGAGATTCCACAGCCTCAGTGTTACATACAAAAGAGTGCAGTTTTTTATAACAACAACAACAACAACTTATTATTTATACCCCGCCCATCTGGCTGGGCTTCCCCAGCCACTCTGGGCAGCTTCCAACCAAATATTAAAATACAGTAATACATCATACATTAAAAGCTTCCCTAAACACGGCTGCCTTCAGATGTCTTCTAAAAGTTTGGTAGTTATTTTTCTCTTTGACATCTGTTGGGAGGGCGTTCCATGGGGTGGGTGCCACTACCAAGAAGGCCCTCTGCCTAGTTCCCTGTAACTTGGCTTCTCGCAAGGAGGGAACCGCCAGAAGGCCCTCGGCGCTGGACCTCAGTGTCCGAGTAGAACGATGGAGGTGGAGACGCTCCTTCAGGTATACTGGGCCGAGGCCGTTTAGGGCTTGAAAGGTCAGCACCAACACTTTGAATTGTGCTCGGAAACGTACTGGGAGCCAATGTAGGTCTTTCAAGACCGGTGTTATATGGTCTCGGCGGCCGCCCCCAGTCAGCAGTCTAGCTGCCGCATTCTGGATTAGTTGTAGTTTCCAGGTCACCTTCAAAGGTAGCCCCACGTAGAGCGCATTGCAGTAGTCCAAGTGGGAGATAACCAGAGCAAGCACCACTCTGGCAAGACAGTCCGGGCAGGGAGGGTCTCATCCTGTGTACCAGATGGAGCTGGTAAACAGCTGCCCTAGACACAGAAGTGACCTGTGCCTCCATGGACAGTTGTGAGTCCAAAATGACTCCCAGGCTACGCACCTGGTCCTTCAGGGGTACAGTTGCCCCATTCAGGACCAGGGAATCCTCCACACCTGCCCGCCTCCTGTCCCCCAAAAACAGTACTTCTGTCTTGTCAGGATTCAACCTCAATCTGTTAGCCGCCATCCATCCTCCAACCTCCTCCAGACACTCACACAGGACCTTCACCACCTTCACTGGTTCTGATTTCAAAGAGAGGTGCAGGTTTTAGCAGCAAGAAGAAGCTAGACATCTTGTCCCTACACTTTTTAACAGGAATCTATGGCCTCTAGAAGCTGTGGGACTCCATCACCCATCAGCCCAAGTCAGCATGGCCCATGTTCAGGGATGATGGGCATTGTAATCCGAGCAACATCCAGAGGGCACCAGGTTGAGGAAGGCTGCTTGCCAAAACTGCCTGTTATTCTGGTAATAATAATAATAATAATAATAATAATAATAATAATAATTTATTATTTATACCCCGCCCATCTGGCTGGGCCTCCCCAGCCACTCTGGGCGGCTTCCATAGAAACCAAAAATACAGTAAAATGTCACACGTTAAAAACTTCCCTGAACAGGGCTGCCTTAAGATGTCTTCTGAATGTCAGGTAGTTGTTTATCGCTTTGACATCTGCTGGAAGGGCGTTCCACAGGGCGGGCGCCACCACCGAGAAGGCCCTCTGCCTGGTTCCCTGTAGCTTTGCTTCTCGCAGTGAGGGAACCGCCAGAAGGCCCTCGGCGCTGGACCTCAGCGTCCGGGCAGAATGATGGGGGTGGAGACGCTCCTTCAGGTATACTGGACCGAGGCCGTTTAGGGCTTTAAAGGTCAGCACCAACACTTTGAATTGTGCTCGGAAACGTACTGGGAGCCAATGTAGGTCTTTCAAGACCGGTGTTATATGGTCTCGGCGGCCGCCCCCAGTCACCAGTCTAGCTGCCGCATTCTGGATTAGTTGTAGTTTCCGAGTCACCTTCAAAGGTAGCCCCACGTAGAGTGCATTGCAGTAGTCCAAGCGGGAGATAACCAGAGCATGCACCACTCTGGCGAGACAGTCCGCAGGCAGATAGGGTCTCAGCCTACATACTGGATGGTACCTCCAGATAGTTGACATTTCAGCTGCGTCTTCCAGCCTGAAACCAAATTCTTTCCAGCTGAGAGCAAAGACCTTTTTCATTTGTCCAGAGTTTCATCCTGCAATCTTAGGTACAGTTATTTGGACATAATCCCATCAAACTGAACGGATCTCACTTCTGAGTAGCCATGTCTACACAAGATTGGACTGTTGTGTGTTTTGGTTGTTTAAAACAGGTTTTTGTTGTTCTTTGCTTTCCTATGTCTGTTTTATCCTGTAATCCCCCCCCCTTTTTACGTATTTTTTTCTTTGTTTTAAGATTTCTGCAAACTGCTCTGGGAGCTTGTTGAAAAGAGTTATATAAATGCCGGAAATAATAAATTGCTTATTAAAGTATATGAAGATGTTCTGTTCAGCCCAGACACTGAGATCCAGCGCCGAGGGCCTTCTGGTGGTTCCCTCATTGCGAGAAGAGAGGTTACAGGGAACCAGGCAGAGGGCCTTCTCGGTGGTGGCACCCGCCCTGTGAAACGCCCTCCCATCAGATGTCAAGGAAATAAGCAGCTATCTTATTTTTAAAAGACATCTGAAGGCAGCCTTGTTTCGGGAAGTTTTTAAATATTTAATGCTGTATTGTTTTTAACACTCGATTGGGAGCCCCCCAGAGTGGCTGGGGAAACTCAGCCAGATGGGCGGGGTATAAATAATAAATTATTATTATTATTTGCATGTGCGCACACATACACACATAACACGTTTAACCCAACCACTTTTATTTTGGAGAATAAAGCAGTCCCAGAATGGTTTCTCTAACCATGTGGAACAGATAAACTGCAATTTAGTTGTCACATGCTGTATTTTGTAAGTCACGCAACCATTTGGATCCTCAATATTTCTCTACAATCAGTGGTTTGCGTGCAGAGGGTCCCAGGTTCAGGTAGGGCGAGGAGAGGAATTCAGCGCCTGCTCTTGTTCCACTTCCATCATTGTTCAAGGGCCCCCTGTCAAAAATGGCACCCCTAAAACCGCCTCTGCGAGGTAGACTATTGGTCTGACACAGTATGTACGGTGGTACCTTGGTTTTAGAACAGCTTAGTTTATGAACAACTTGGAAATAGAACACTGCAAACCCGGAAGTAGGTGTTTTGGTTTGTGAATTTTGCCTTGGAAGCGGAACATGTACCGCTTCCTTTTGAGTGTGTTCCATTTGTAAATCGAGTCCTCCGCTGCTAATCGGGCTTCCGTTGAGTCTGTCGGCTGTTGAGTCCCAAGCACCCACGCAACACAGAGGTGATATTTGGAGCTTTTGGGTTTGCTATTTTTTGTGCTTTTGTTTGTGTGGCTTTTTCTTACTGTGACTTGTTCCTCATTTTATGGGACTGACATGTGACTGTGGCTCGTGACTTTGTTTTTGTGACTTGGTTTTTGTGACTGTGTGGAACCCAGTTCAGCTACTGATTGATTGTGTGACTGCAGAAATGGATAAAAGCCCCCCATCCAAACAATGACTATCATCAGTGCACGTAAGAAAAAAAAATGAATTTTTATCATCTACATCGTCTAAGGGACGTGGGTGGCACCGTGGGTTAAACCACAGAGCCTAGGGCTTGCTGATCGGAAGGTCGGCGGTTCGAATCCCCGCGACGGGGTGAGCTCCCGTTGCTCGGTCCCTGCTCCTGCCAACCTAGCAGTTCGAAAGCACATCAAAGTGCAAGTAGATAAATAGGTACCGCTCTGGCGGGAAGGTAAACGGTGTTTCCGTGTGCTGCTCTGGTTCACCAGAAGTGGCTTAGTCATGCTGGCCACATGACCCGGAAGCTGTACGCCGGCTCCCTCGGCCAATAAAGTGAGATGAGCACTGCAACCCCAGAGTCGGCCACGACTGGACCTAATGGTCAGAGGCCCCTTTACCTTTACCTTACAATACTGTCTTATTTATTTCATAGTCCAGCACAATGATTATTGCTTTCATTTTATGGATCAATGGTCTCGTTAGATAGTAAAATTCATGTTAAATTGCTGTTTTGGGGGTTGTTTTTAAAAGTATGGAACGGATTAATCCATTTTGCATTACTTTCCATGGGAAAGCGCGCCTTGGTTTTAGAGCGCTTTGGTTTTGGAACGGCTTTCCGGAACGGATTCAGTTTGGGAACCAAGGTACCACTGTATAAGGCATCTTCCTAGGATGATAACAATTCATGCGCATGATGTATCAGGCTGCTAGCGCATGAAAGCTTAAGCTATAATCAATCTGTTTGTGATGAAGGTGCTCCGAGACTTTTGGGTTTTTGTTGCTTTTATTTTGCAGAGACAGACTTGGCAAGGCTGCTCCTCTGGTCGATGAAATATTTGCGGTGTCTAACAGCCAACAAATAAAGCATGAATCCAGCCTCACCATTTATAACAGTGACATTTCCTATCAACACCTGTCCTCACACTACAATCGTAGCAGTAACACAAAGGGGGAGAGAGTCAGAGATAGGATCTATGGATTCAACTGTGCAGCATCTGTTCTGCACCGTGTAGGGCAGCCAACCTGGTGTCTTCCAGATGTTTGGGCCCACAACACCCAGCAGAGTGCTGGCTGGGGATCATGGGAGTTGTAGTCTAAAACATCTGGAGGGCACCGGCTAGGGGAAGGAGAGCGGCAATGGCTTTTCCCACCTGCCTTGCCCCACCCCCTCCAGCCCAAAGAGCCTTTCCCAGTCCATGACTTTGGGAACAGAAGAAGCAGCTGGGAAGGGATAAGACAAGGACAGGGATATCTTATAAAAATAATTTTATGGGCATTGTGACTTGTCGTTATTTTTATTGATTACAGTTTAGTAATTCTTTACTGTTCCAGAGGGACGCGGGTGGCACTGTGGGTTAAACCACAGAGCCTAGGGCTTACTGATCAGAAGGTCGGCGGTTCGAATCCCTGAACAGGCTGAGCTCCTATTGCTCAGTCCCAGCTCCTGCCAACCTAGCAGTTCGGAAGCACGTCAAAGCGCAAGTAGACAAATAGATACCACTCCAGCGGGAAGGTAAACAGCATTTCCGTGTGCTGCTCTGGTTCGCCAGAAGTGGCTTAGTCATGCTGGCCACATGACCCGGAAGCTGTACCCCGGCTCCCTTGGCCAACAAAGCGAGATGAGCGCCGCAACCCCAGAATCAGCCACGACTGGACCTAGTGGTCAGGGGTCCCTTTACCTTTACTGTTCCAGAAAAACATCTACTTCTGCTTCATTGACTACACAAAAGCCTTTGACTGTGTCAACCACAGCAAACTATGGCAAGTTCTTAAAGAAATGGGAGTGCCTGATCACCTCATCTGTCTCCTGAGAAATCTCTATGTGGGACAAGAAGCTACAGTCAGAACTGGATATGGAACAACTGATTGGTTCAAAATTGGGAAAGGAGTACGACAAGGCTGTATATTGTCTCCCTGCTTATTTAACTTATATGCAGAATTCATCATGCAAAAGGCTGGGCTGGATGAATCCCAAACCGGAATTAAGATTGCCGGAAGAAATATCAACAACCTCCGATATGCAGATGACACAACCTTGATGGCAGAAAGTGAGGAGGAATAAAGAACCTTTTATTGAGGGTGAAAGAGGAGAGCGCAAAATATGGTCTGAAGCTCAACATAAAAAAGAAGAAGATCATGGCCGCTGGTCCCATCACCTCCTGGCAAATAGAAGGGGAAGAAATGGACTTAACTCACTGTTAAGACCGTGTTCATGGAAGACAATCTTACTCAGCTACGAGGGATCACCAAAGAAGAAGATTCTCTCCCTCCAAAGATGTAGGAAGCAATGCTTCTGGATCTCAGTTGCTGGAAACCACAGGAGGGGAGAGTTGCACTTGTGCTCGGATCATAGCTGTCAATTTTTCCCTTTCTTGTGAGGAATCCTATTCGGAATATGGGAATTTCCCTTAAAAAAAGGGAAACGTTGTGTTGGAAATGTAAAGAGACTGAAGGTACATTCTTTCACCTTTGGTGGACATGCCCAAGGATCAAGGCTTTCTGGGAAATGATTTATAATGAAATGAAAAAGGTATTTAAATATACCTTCCTGAAGAAACCAGAGGCCTTTCTCCTGGGTATGGTCGGCCAATTGGTGCCAAAGAAGGACAGAACATTTTTTATGTATGCTACAACAGCAGCAAGAATACTCATCGCAAAGTATTGGAAGACACAAGATCTACCCACCTTGGAAGAATGGCAGATGAAAGTGATAGACTATATGGGACTGGCAGAAATGACCGGCAGAATTCGAGACCAGGGAAAAGAGACGGCGGAAGAAGATTGGAAGAAATTTAAGGACTATCTTAAGAAACATTGTAAAATTATTGAAGGCTAGAACGATGTTGATTCAGAAATTAAGTGGTTAAAAGCTGTAATGATTATGTGATTAAGAAAAGAAAGGTTAAAAATTATACAGAAATTAGGGGAAGGATTTGCTGAATTGACTTAATTAGAGAATGGAATACAGAAAGGGGAGGTATGAGGAGGTCGGGAAAGTAAGTTTTATGAATATAAGGGATGGAAATTATACTTGCTCTGTATGTGTTCTGTTTGGTTTGTATGTATTTTTATTGTTTTTGGTTTTTTTCATTGTTCTGTTTTTTCTGTTTTATATAAATTCCTAAACCTTAATAAATATATTATAAAAAAAACAAAGATGTAGGAAGCAATGCTTCTGAATCTCAGTTGCTGGAAACCACAGGAGGGGAGAGTTGCACTTGTGCTCGGATCATAGCTGTCAACTTTTCCCTTTCTTGTGAGGAATCCTATTCGGAATATGGGAATTTCCCTTAAAAAAAGGGAAATGTTGACAGCTATGGCTCAGATCCTGCTTGGAGATTTCCCACAGGCATCCGCTCAGCCCTTGTGCCATGAGGATTCTGGACTAGATGGGTCATTGGCATCACCCAGCAGCCTCTTCTTACCTGTGCATGTTCTTAGGTACAGAGCACCTTGGCTCACCTGCATGGCTTTGGAGATAGGCCTTTCTCCCCTTATGATCTTCTCTGTCTGACGTAGGTGACCTCGGCCGGCTGTTTTCTCCCCTTTGAAAGCCTGGTATCCTAGACAAAATTGACATCTGCACAATAGAAAGGTCAGAAGTGTTGGGATTTTGAGGGTTTCGTGTGCTGACCTAGATGTTTGTTTGTTTCTTAAATTTTTTTGTTTTCCCCCCATTCTTTATCATCACACTTTCATCCAGGGATGTCGAATAACTTACCAAAAAACTATTCAGTTGAAAATCTAACAATAACATGCATCAAAATCCTCCTCCTATTAGTTATACATAACAGTATATACTTTTGTCCCTACTCATTTATCCTAATTTTTTCCCCTTCCTCCCTCCCCTTTACCACTCCCCCCAAAACTTGTTCTCTCTTCAAATCTTTAGCCATGTGCACAGATTATTCATCCTAGTTTGGATGCTTGGTTTGGCTTCCCCCCGTGCTATCCAATTCCTATAACTTGTCCATTTATTCAAAATATTTTGACATGTGTTTTCCCATGTATCTTCTGTCATTACCTGTTCAAATATATCAGATTGTATCTATTCAAAAACACAGTCATTCCATTTTTCCATTGTCCATTTATCCTTTTCTTTCCATCCTAATGCAATAATAAGCATTGTTCCACACCCCTGGAATGTTAGACACGCCCCTGGAATGTGTGCCACGCCCCGGAACACACACCACGCCCCCTGCGGGCGGCATGCCATGCCCCGTGGAATACATGCCACGCCCCCTGGGACACTTGTCACGCCCCCTGGGATGAGTGCTGCTCTGGGTATCGGAGCAGGTCGCTTCGCCTCTGGACACGGGGCCTTGTGAGGGTGACCAGCTGCCCTGTTCTCTCTCTGCATGAGGGGAAATCAGAGCCTCGCAATTGGCTGCCCTGAAGCTGAAATCATCTTACGATATTGGGGGTCCCTTGAAATCGGTTGCCTTGTTCTCCCTCACGCGAGGAGCCATATATTTCTGCATCTTGCCAGGTCAAAATCGTTATCACGGTGTGATTTCTAAACCGATTTTTGCCAATAGTCATATCTCATGTTACGTTTGCTTCGTGTCACGTTTTTTCAGGTTGCGTCCCGTGGCGATCCGGAAGTACCAGAAAGGGTTACTTCCGAGTTTCACCGCTCGCACATGCGCACAAGCGCCAAATTGTGTCGCACACCTGCGCAGATACAGCGCTTCAGGTTGTGGCCTTTTCGTGTTGTGAATGGGCCTCCAGGACGGATCCCGTTCGCAACCAGAGGTAGCACTGTATAGTGAAAAACCGCACAGTGCTAAAACAGATCCACATTATTTTTGAGCAAAAGAAGCGATGCTTCTTTTGAATTTGCTTTTCTGATGTTCAGTGTTTGGCTGTCTATATCATATGCTGCGTGAGCCGGCGGCATATGAGTGCTTGTTTCAAACAATAAATAAAAGTGGGTATGTGGTCTCACCATGCGAAAATGACAAAAATTTAGTTGTGGGAGGGGGGAAGGCAAGGGATGGGGCCGCAGACCCCCTGGGTGTGTTCTGCAGACCCCCCTGGGGTTCCCGAACCCCTAATTGGGAACCACTGGATTAGAGAATTGCAGCTGGAACTTCTGTGTGCTCGCTGAGAAGGAAGACCCACAAAACTGCAACCTTACAGGATTACAGTCAGAAACTACTCAGCTGCACTTGGAATAAAGTGCTGGCTGTTTGCAGTTCAGTCTGCTAATTAAGTAGCTAATTGAAGTGTGTGAGGTGTGGAAACCTCATTCTAGAAAGCAATTAATTACAGCTGAGTGCCAACAGATCAAGGAAAAGGACTTGTGGGGCAGGATAGTGAAATAGTTTGAAACGGGAAACATGCAAGGGAGAAAGGAGGTTTGCCCCAAAGAGGGATGTTGGAGAATTCTGATGGGAATGGAAATTGCCAATCTTCACTTATTTGCCCCACGTCCAGAATGGAAACCCAGCCAATTAATGTGAACTTTATTTGATGTCACTGCTTCTTTCAGTCCCCAAATGATAAGTAATTGATTACATGCCCCCCTCATTTGCATTGAGTGAGGGGGACTAACGCAATGACAACCTGGTTGACATAATTTGTCTCATTAATTACATAAGTTATAGAAATTAACCGCAACAGAGAACAATATTAATAATGTAGTTTTTGGTTGAAAATGACTTGCAGTGGAATGGAAACAGTGATGCGTGTGTCAAATATAGGGCAGAACAGAAAATGAAGCCTTCTTAACATCTCTACCCAGCAACACATCTTCCACTTCCCCTCCAGGGCCTGTGCCTTTTCCCATCCACCTCTGCAAAGCAGCTAGGCTGCTATTCTGCACTTTCCGTTCTTAATGAAGAAGCAGAAGCAGTAAGAAAATAAAATATAAAAACAGTTTCCCCACTGAAATGCAAGAGTGGTACCATCTTTGTTCAGAGATTCCTACTTATTTTCATTTCTCGGAGCGGCCGCCAAGACCACATAACACTGGTCTTGAAAGACCTACACTGGCTCCCAGTACGTTTCCGAGCACAATTGAAAGTGTTGGTGCTGACCTTTAAAGCCCTAAATGGCCTCAGTCCAGTACACTGTTTTCCCCAGCCACTATGGGTGGCTTCCAGCAAAATATTAAAATACAGTAATTCATCAAATATTAAAAGCTTCCCTAAACAGGGCTGCCGCATTCTGGATTAGTTGCAGTTTCCGGGTCACCTTCAAAGGTAGCCCCACGTAGAGTGCATTGCAGTAGTCCAAGTGGAAGATAACCAGAGCATGCACCACTCTGACAAGACAGTCTGTGGGCAGGGAGGGTCTCAGCCTGCGTACCAGATGGAGCTGGTAAACAGCTGCCCTGGACACAGAAACACTAATGGCCTCTTAGGTTTCCTCCACGTGAATAGGAGTTCACTTTTTGAATAATAAGAATTATATGTCACCGGAGGGGAGGATCAGGATTTTAGAGATGGGGCACAGCCAAAAAAAAGGTTGGGAACCACTGGTTCAGACGCAGCGGACCTTGGAATGCCAGTTGCTATGGGACAAACATCAGGAAAGCGAAGTTTCCTCTGGGCTTCCCAGAGACAAGAAAAAAGGGCTCAACATACCTGGAGGATGTAAGTCTCTCCCTGCTTGGAATAAATCCAGGGCTCCAGAACTGTCTTCAGCTTCACCGTTAGGGACAAGACCAAGTTACTGGGATGCCTTGAAGGGTTTGCTCTTCCTAGATCTGCAGCAGGCGAGCTGAACTGCGTCCAGCCAAGACAAGGGTGTGGTGGGCTTCATTTCTCCCCGGCGCCTCCTGCACCACCATTGTGATGTCACACAATCCCACCATTGCATCACATCATGGCTTTATGTGACTTTCCCCCTTGCCCTCGGTAGCAGTTGTCAGGGAGCCCTGGTTGGAGGCAACAGTTAGGGAACCCCCAAGGGAACCCCCAGAGGAGGAAGGCTCAGAGCCAGGGGGTTGGTGGTGGGACACCAAGGAGAGCTCAGAGGAGAGGACTGGGAGGAGGTGTTGGATGCTGAAGGGGCAACAGGGTTTGGTGGGCAGGGAGAGTCGGCGACAAGGAGCAGTTCAGACTCTGAGACTGAAGCAGATGGGTGTGTGTTGTTAGAATTCCTGCTCCATGATTGCAGTCATGGGACTTTGGTCTTTCACATGACAGTGTATGTTTTGACTCCACAGATTGGGAAGTGACGGAGACAGGATGTTTGTGTTACAGTGTTCCGTGAAGTGGGACTATTGTCCTGTGTTCTTTTTCCCTTTGCTGTCTGATGCTAGAGAGAGAGGGAGCCTGTTGTTTCTTCTTAACCAGGTTGCAATAACTTTGTCACACTTATAAAAGCCCACCAGACACCTGTGAGAAACTCTCAAGTGCAGGGGTAAGCAACCTAAGGCCCGGGGGCCGGATCTGGCCCAATCGCTTCTAAACCCAGCCCGCGGACGGTCCGGGAATCAGCGTGTTTTTACATGAGTAGAATGTGTCCTTTTATTTAAAATGCATCTCTGGGTTATTTGTGGGGCATAGGAATTTGTTCATATTTTTTTTCAAAATATAGTCCGGCCCCCCACAAGGTCTGAGGGACAGTGGACCGGACCCCTGCTGAAAAAGTTTGCTGACCCCTGATCTACAGGGTTGAAAAACTGAAGTGTTGCTGGTAGACTTCTGGGTTGTGTTGGTTTCTTAGATCTTAAAGCACAAACCTTCCTACTGGTATGTCATAGGTAAAGGGACCCCTGACCATTAGGTCCAGTCGTGGCTGACTCTGGGGTTGCGCCGCTCATCTCGCTTTATTGGCCGAGGGAGCCGGCGTACAGCTTCCGGGTCATGTGGCCAGCATGACTAAGCCACTTCTGGCGAACCAGAGCAGCGCACGGAAACGCCGTTTACCTTCCCTCCAGAGCGGTACCTATTTATCTACTTGCACTTTGACGTGCTTTTGAACTGCTAGGTTGGCAGGAGCAGGGACCAAGCAACGGGAGCTCACCCCATCGCGGGGATTCGAACCGCCGACCTTCTGATCAGCAAGTCCTAGGCTCTGTGGTTTAACCCACAGCGCCACCCGCGTCCCTTACTGGTATGTCATAGAATCATAGAATTGTGGTGTTGGAAGGGACCTCGAAGGTCATCTTATGTCAAAATTAGCAAGCTTGGCGACTTCCAGGTGCTCTTGAACTACAGCTTCCATCATCTCAAGAACATAAGAAGAGTTCTGCTGGATGAGGCCAGTGGCCTCACTCTCCCCCTCCTTTGGTTTCCAGAAAGTGATGTTCAGTTTCTTGCTAGGCTTGATGGGAGAGGAAATAGAAAAAGCAGATCAAAGGTTATTTATGTATGCTACCACTGCTGCCAGAACTTTGTTAGCCCAAAAATGGAAAGTACCAGAATTACCAACAATAGAGGAGTAGAGGCAGACAAAGATGGTGGATTATGCGGAACTAGCAAAACTGACCTGTCGAATCCGAAATCAGGAGGAAGCAAAATTCCAACAAGATTGGCGTAAATTTATGGAGTACATAAATAATGACTGTAGAAATCTGAAGACTCTGGCAGGACTGAAATAAATCTTATGATGTAGATAGGACTGGATACAATAAGAAAGTGTGGGAAAGTAACTGACATAAGAAAACCTGTTGAAGGGAGGGAAGGAAGTCAATGCTCAGCAGAGTGTGGGGAAAGAATGTGGGTAAATGATTGTTGAATTTTTCCTGTATTTTGTTTGTTTGTATTAAATGAAACACCAATAAAAAGCATTAAAAAAAACAAAAACCAGAAACTGATATTCAGAACCATTGCTGCACCCAGACCTTGAGCTGCTTATTAATCTTTCTTTCTTTCTTTCTCTTTCTTTCTTTCTTTCTTTCTTTCTTTCTTTCTTCCTTCCTTCCTTCCTTCCTTCCTTCCTTCCTTCCTTCCTTCCTTCCTTCCTTCCTTCTTTCTTTCTTTCTTTCTTTCTTTCTTTCTTTCCTTCCTTCCTTCCTTCCTTCCTTCCTTCCTTCCTTCCTTCCTTCCCCTCCCTCCCTCCCTCCCTTCCTTCCTTCCTTCCTTCCTTCCTTCCTTCCTTCCTTCCTTCCTTCCTTCCCCTCCCTCCCTCCCTTCCTTCCTTCCTTCCTTCCTTCCTTCCCTCCCTGCCTCCCTCCCTCCCTTCCTTGATAGCTCAGTTGGTTAAACTATGTTGCTGATAATGCCAAATCTGCAGGTTTGATCCCTGTCTGGGACAGCTGAATATTCCTGCATTGCAGAGAGTTGGACTAAGATGATCCTCAGACGCCCAATTCTATGATTCCTTCTTTTCTTCCTGGAAAGGTTTCTCCCTCCCTCTGTCTCTCTCTCTCTGGAGAAGACTAACTCCTACATCATTGGATAGATCATATGACTTTCCTTCTTCCAACAAACCCTCAATTGAGGATGATTAACTCGTCTTGTTATTATCCCACAATGTCAGCCTGCAGCAGAGAACTTCTAATAAACGTCTGAGATGAGCGCTCCGTTGCTGATGGAACTGTCAGTTCCCCCCCAACCCCCAGATGGGCTCCTTCAATTTATTTTGTGCTTCCCTTGTCTTATGTAATTGGGAGAGGTGTGTGAAATCATGAACAGAGGCAGCTACTCTTCCAGGACCGAAAGATAAGGAGGGGCTGATTGTGGACAGCCTGTGTGGCATAGTGGTTAGAGTGTTGGACTATCATGTGGGAGACCAGGGTTCGAATCCCCACTCAGTGGTGAAGCTCGTTGGGTGACCTTGGACCACCCACCTCACAAGGCTGTAGTGAGGATGACCCGGGAAGGAGCAGAACCATGTACCCCACCTTGAACTCCTTGAAAAGGTGGTGTGTTAATGCAATGAATAAATTGCAAAAAAGGAGCATGTGAATTGGCACAGGAAGAGTGTGGGGTGCAGATGTGCATTGCATGTTGGGTGGTACAGCTTCTGTTCTGGCTTAACTACATGGTTGGAGGATGGGTGGTGGCTAATGGATTGAGGTTGAATCCTGACAAGACAGAAGTACTGTTTTGGGGGGACAGGAGGCGGGTGGGTGTGGAGGACTCCCTGGTCCTGAATGGGGTAACTGCCCCTGAAGGACCAGGTGCGCAGCCTGGGAGTCATTCTGGACTCGCAGCTGTCCATGGAGACGCAGGTCAGTTCTGTGTCCAGGGCAGCTATTTATCAGTTCCATCTGGTACGCAGGCTGAGACCCTATCTGCCTGCGGACTGTCTCGCCAGAGTGGTGCATGCTCTGGTTATCTCCCACTTGGACTACTGCAATGCGCTCTACGTAGGGCTACCTTTGAAGGTGACCCAGAAACTACAACTAATCCAGAATGCGGCAGCTAGACTAGTGACTGGGGGTGGCCGCCGAAACCATATAACACCGGTCTTGAAAGACCTACATTGGCTCCCAGTACGTTTCCGAGCACAATTCAAAGTGTTGGTGCTGACCTTTAAAGCCCTAAACGGCCTCGGTCCAGTATACCTGAAGGAGCGTCTCCACCCCCATCGTTCTGCCCGGACACTGAGGACCAGCTCCCAGGGCCTTCTGGCGGTTCCCTCACTGCGAGAAGCAAAGCTACAGAGAACCAGGCAGAGGGCCTTCTCGGTAGTGGCGCCCGCCCTGTGGAACGCCCTTCCAGCAGATGTCAAAGCGATAAACAACTACCTGACATTCAGAAGACATCTTAAGGCAGCCCTGGTCAGGGAAGTTTTTAACGTGTGATATTTTACTGTATTTTTGGTTTCTATGGAAGCCGCCCAGAGTGGCTGGGGAGGCCCAGCCAAATGGGCGGGGTACAAATGATAAAATTATTATTATTATTATTGTTATTATTACTACATGATGTGTCACCATGAGAACGTCTCTCTGTTCCCATCCCTGCTGCCTCACAGATATTTGAGGACCTAACTGGTCTTACTAGGTGATGGGGGAAACGTTGATACAAGGCGAACAATTGGTTAAAATTACACAATGCTTGGGATCCTGTCTTGAGGAGCACATCCTTCACATCTGGATGTTCTGAGATAAGAGTTGCCATAGCAACACCATCAAGGCCAAGTCATTCACCCTCCCATTAGTTCCGGAAATATGCCTACATGTAAGTAAGGTAAAGGTAAAGGACCGCTGGACAGTTAAAGGCGACTATGGGGTTGCAGCACTCATCTCGGTCCAGTATACCTGAAGGAGCGTCTCCACCACCATCATTCTGCCCGGACACTGAGGTCCAGGCCGAGGGCCTTCTGGAGGTTCCCTCATTGCGAGAAGCAAAGCTACAGGGAACCAGGCAGAGGGCCTTCTCGGTAGTGGCGCCCGCCCTGTGGAACACCCTTCCAGCAGATGTCGAAGCGATAAACAACTACCTGACATTCAGAAGACATCTTAAGGCAGCCCTGTTCAGGGAAGTTTTTAATGTGTGACATCTTAGTGTATTTTTGGTCTTTGTGGAAGCCGCCCAGAGTGGCTGGGGAGGCCCAGCCAGATGGGCGGGGTATAAATAATAAATCGTTATTATTATTATTATTATTATTATTATTATTATTATTATTATTATCTCACTTTTCAGGCTGAGGGAGCCGGCGTTTATCCACAGACAGCTTTCTGGGTCATGTGGCTGGCAGGACTAAACCGCTTCTGGCACAATGGGACACCGTGACAGAAACTAGAGTGTATGGAAATGCCATTTACCTTTATGCCACAGTGGTACCTGTTTATCTACTTGCACTGGTGTGCTTCTGACCTGCTAGGTTGGCAGGAGCTGGGACAGAACAACGGGAGCTCACCCCATCGAGCGGATTCGAACCGCCGGCCTTCCGATCGGCAAGCCCAAGAGGCTCAGTGGTTTGGACCACAGTGACACCTGCCTACGTGTAGAGATGGGTGTAATAGTCTCTAGGCATTGCTTTCATTATGTTGTGTCCCGTCCTCTTTGCTGTCAGGGTCTGATTCTGAATCTGTGAGAGTCAGGGGAAGAGGCTATGGGTTAGCTAGCATGGTGGTGGTGTTACTGCACATATCTTTACTTCTAAGACCAGAAGAACTGTATATAGATAGTAATGTTTAGCTTTGTGTTGTGCCTGGAGACAATAAACCTTTTCTTACTTGGAACTGCATGGGAGAAGAGTTTTCCCCCTAAACAGGGACTCTGGAAAAGGCTGTCTGCTGAGATCAGGAAATCTCTACGGCTCGGCTGGGGATCTGCATATTTTGCTGACACATCACACAGATTGAGGTGTGGTGAACTGCCAACTCCCTTCCACAAGTCATCAGCAGGAAAGACGCTTCTTCAATTATACCTCTGCAGCTCGGCCTGCAACAAAATGCCGCAGTGTGGGCTGCCCCTTTTCAGAAAACTCCATTCCACTCCCCCAACTCTTTGTTTTCTTTCCCCGCCCCCACCAGAATTAAATTAACTACATGCCTACTGACCATTCTAGTCCTCATTGGGCTGTTTGTGGGCACCTTGGGTATCTCCGTCCTAAATAATTATTGGGACTTCAGTAAATCTCGCCGCTTCCCAAACTGTGTGTTGCTGTCATATAGAAAGGTGGTGTGCAAATGTGAAATGAAAGTGAAATTGAAACTTGCTGATAGCTGAGTTACTTAAATCTGCTGATTTCAATTGGCCTGCCCTGAGCATGACTAGCAATGGATATCACCTAATGTTTCCTGGATCATTCCTTTCCATATGTTTATGAACACTCTCAAAGCACTCTAAAAAGTTAGCCAGCTACATGAAGAAACCAGAGGCCTTTCTCCTGGGCATAGTCGGCCAATTGGTGCCAAAGAAGGACAGAACTTTCTTTATGTATGCTACAACAGCAGCAAGAATACTGATCGCAAAGTATTGGAAGACACAAGAGCTACCCACCCTGGAAGAGTGGCAGATGAAGGTGATGGACTATATGGAATTGGCGGAAATGACTGGCAGAATCCGAGACCTGGGAGAAGAGTTGGTGGAAGAAGACTGGAAGAAATTTAAAGACTATCTGCAGAAACACTGTAAAATTAACGAATGTTAAAATGATGTTGGATTGAAAATAAGTGGCATTAGCAACAAAGTTAACAAGAGTATGCAAAATTGAACTGAAAATGGATGAAAATATAGAGTTATAATATGTTAAGATATAGAGTTAAGATAAACGAAAGAGGGTAAGGATTTGCTGATTTGATTATTTAAATGGGGATACAAAAAGGGGAGGTGTGAGGAGGCCAAGGAAATAAGATAATGAGTTAGGGTTACAAAAATGGATTTGTTTTTATTCTTCTTTTTCTTCTTTTATGTATTTTTCTATGTTTCTTTTATTGTATTTCTTTCTTTTTATATGATCTTTTAAATTTATGTTTTTGTAAAACTCCAATAAATATCTTTAAAAAAAAATAAAATAAAAAGTTAGCCAGCTACGACTTATCCTTGTGGAAGCCATGCTGCTTCCGTTTCAACAAGGCTTATTCTTCATATGCTTAGTGAGCGCTGTCTTCCACCAGTTTCCCCAGAACAGAGAAGTTAACCTAATCAGCCTCTGATTTCCAGGATACCTAACCAGCTTCTAATTTCTAGGATCCAGATTCCCAGCCTCTAATTTCCAGGATTTTAAAAATTGGCGTTAACATTGGCCACTTTCTAGTTTTCGGTGAAGAGGCTCAACTGAAGGACATTCAGGGTAACATTTTGGTCTGGGGGACACCAGTACTTTGCCAGTACAGTGGTACCTTGGGTTCAGTACTTAATTCGTGCTGGAGGTCTGTTCTTAACCTGAAACTGTTCTTAACCTGAAGCACCCCTTTAGCTAATGGGGCCTCCCGCTGCCGCCGCGCTGCCGGAGCACAATTTCTGTTCTCATCCTGAAGCAAAGTGCTTAACCTGAAGCACTATTTCTGGGTTAGCGGAGTCTGTAACCTGAAGCGTATGTAACCTGAGGTACCACTGTACTAAATTACCCCTGGGGCCCAGTATGCCCTGACCCTTCCAGTTCTTGTGATCCTATATCTGTGGAGGTAGAACCAGTCCCTTTGTCCAGGTAATGGTTTTGCCTAACTTGTTAAGCACCACGATTTGCATACCCAATAAAGCTGCTCTGTGCAGCAAAACAAATGAGTAGGTCTCTCCCACCTCACCTAGCTGCCAGGTAGGAGGAGACGAGCCAGAGTTTTGGGGTGTGAACTGAGCTGAAAGCAGACTGGAAGCGGGAGACACAGAGACTTCCTTGCTCTGTGCTGGGTCCAAAGCTGCGGTTAATGGAGAAGCAAGATCTGTTGGGGTGCCAATGCTGTGAGCCCCTCCATCTTAGGCTCAGGTTGTAAAGGTAAAGGGACCCCTGACCGTTAGGTCCAGTCGTGGCCGACTCTGGGGTTGCGACGCTCATCTCGCTTTACTGGCCGAGGGAACCGGCGTACAGTTTCCGGGTCATGTGGCCAGCATGACTAAGCCGCTTCTGGCGAGCCAGAGCAGCGCACGAAACGCCGTTTACCTTCCTGCCGGAGCGGTATCTATTTATCTACTTGCACTTGGTGTGCTTTCAAACTGCTAGGTTGGCAGGAGCAGGGACTGAGCAACGGGAGCTCACCCCGTCGTGGGGATTCGAACCGCCGACCTTCTGATCAGCAAGTCCTAGGCTCTGTGGTTTAACCCACAGTGCCACCCGTGTCCCCAGGCTCAGGTTGTACATATGTGTAAATATAACCATATATCCTAAAGACACTGCAGTCTCCGCTGAGCTTCGTTCCTAGGAAGCTGAACTGTGGGCAATTTCTGGAGCCCCTGGGAGCTCTTAGAGATTGGGACAGAGATAATTGTGTCCCACTGGCTCTTTCCATTCTGCTAGGGTTTGTCTATGCCATGGGTAGGCAAACTAAGGCCCGGGGGCTGGATGCAGCCCAATCGCCTTCTCAATCCGGCCTGCAGGCGGTCCAGGAATCAGCGTGTTTTTGCATGAGTAAAATGTGCCCTTTTATTTTAAATGCATCTCTGGGTTATTTGTGGGGCATAGGAATTTGTTCATTTCTCCCCCCAAAAATATAGTCTGGCCCACCACATGGTCTGAGGGACAGTGGACCGGCCCTCTGCTGAAAAAGTTTGTAGACCCTTGGCTTAGGGCATGGGTAGGCAAACTAAGGGACGGGGGCTGGATCCGGCCCAATCACCTTCTAAATTCGTCCTGCGGAACGTCCGGGAATCAGCGTGTTTTTACATGAGTAGAATGTGCCCTTTTATTTAAAATGCATCTCTGGGTTATTTGTGGGACATAGGAATTCATTCATTTCCCCCCCCAAAAAAATATAGTCCGGCCCCCCACAAGGTCTGAGGGACAGTGGACCGGCCCCTGCTGAAAAGGTTTGCTGACCCCTGGTCTATGCCCATCTTTAAGTACTCCAGTTTGCCCATATTAGCTCAGAGGCACCTGACATTATTGTATAAATACCTGTTGTCAGGGGCTCAGGAGCAGGAGCACAGGAGAGAGAGGAAATGGAGAGCGAAGGGGAACAATCCGAGGGCAGCGTAGGGGAGTATGACAGTGGCCCGAGAGATTCCATGAGTTTCTCCAGCGAATCAGAAGATTCCCAGAAGGGGGCGCCGATGGTCAGGGCAAGGGGGGTCCCAGGGGGGGACGCACCAGAAACAAGGAGCCAGCGGGGAACCCCGAAGCAGCAGCGGGGGATCAGGACCAGTTTCCCCACCAGAGCGTAGTGGGGGGGAAGAGTCACATGTGTCAGGGCCAGCGTCTCCTCCAGCGGGGAGAGAGAGTGAGTCAGGGCTGACCACGCCTCCAACGGAGGGGAGGTCAGTTGCAGCTAGCCTCCCCGAAGGGGGAAGCAGTGACAGCAGCAGGGAAACGGTCAGGAGGAAAGTTGCTGGCTGGGCGCGCGCGCCAAGTTCAAATGTACAGGCGCGGGGGACAGCAGGAGACCCGGATGGGGAACCAGCTCCTAAAGCCCACCGGAAGGAGGGGGAAGGCTCAGGGGATTCAGCGTCAGAAGAGTCTAGAAAGGGCGAGACTCCAACGGACAGGCGGAACCAGAGGCGGAAAGAACAGAGGAAGAGGTGGAGTAAGGCTAGAGTCTTAAACTGGTGTCTGGGGGCAGGAGACTCAGACGGAGCTTCAGCGGTCTAGAGTTTGAGACGTAGAGCTGCGCGCTGCGGCTCTGGAAGTGAAACTGAACTTCAATAAAGACTTCCTTACTTAACAACGAAG
The DNA here is from genome assembly GCF_964270895.1 of Podarcis filfolensis. NCBI lineage: Eukaryota > Metazoa > Chordata > Lepidosauria > Squamata > Lacertidae > Podarcis > Podarcis filfolensis. The sequence goes on from NC_139606.1 coordinate 118,971,992, forward strand.
CGGCGTTGGTCCTTTGTGAGCTGGGACCTTGGGCAGCTCTGACACCTGTGCATGATCTTCCTCTTTTCAAATGTTTTTGGCACACGCATTTTACCATCCTGGGCTCTCGCCTTTCTGACACCCCTCACTTGTGCCAAATTTAGTGTGAAAATACAAAGGTGCTGCAAAAACAACCCGTTAAGTCCCCCCATGCATGGAAAAAGATCCTAAAAGTTCCTTTGAAATTTCCTGCCGCTCAGGAAAGTTGGGGAGCGAGTTCGAGTGAGCCACGGGTGAGCGCCAAGTCTGCAAGGCAGGCCTCTGACTCATATCTCTGCCCGAGACTTGAGCGAGTGGGGTGGCCAGGGCAGACACAGGGGTGTGGGTGGAGAATACGCCCAGGTAGCACATTAGCGCCATGCTCGTTGACAGTGTGCTGACCACAACGTTACAGTAGAAATAGAAAAGTAATTTATTAATCTTTTCTCTTTTTTTCTTTTTGCTATGTACAAGTTTAATGGAGGAATCTTGGCGTCTGCAACAATTAAAAATAACAGGGTTTCGCGTCTCATTTCCCCTGTTTTTGAACATTCAATGGTTAACAGAAGGAGGTGCGCCCAGCTCTCGCTACATTGCTAATTTTCAGTCATGCGGTCTTTTCCGGAGACGATTGTTACCAGGCAGGGCAGAGGAAGGGGGCAACGGGAGTCTCATTGGCTCCTCACCCCTGTAATTACAAAAATACACCTTTGAAAGTGACAGCCCATAGACAGCGGCTTTGACAAAATGCATGCCATAGGGAGAGAGAGAAAGATGGAGAGGGATGAGGAAGGGGGAACAAAATATCCACAAACACCACAGTACTGCCAATCCAAAGATGTCAACCTCGTTTTGGGAACATAATCCAGGATTTTGACTCGGTCCCAATAAATTCTGGTGCTAAAATAGAACAAATATCAAAGTTGCAAGCCAGAAACCACAGCCTTTCTTCATTTCTAGCTATCAGGGATTCTTTAGTTGAGATTCCTGCATTGCATTGCAGGGGGTTGGTCTGGATGACCCCCGGGATCCCTTCCAACTTTACAGTTCTGTGATTCTATAAATATCCCAAGGAGGTTTATATAGATGTCAATAAGTTGCCTACACAATCACAACGGCCTTCCTAAACCTGGTGCGCCCCCCACCCCGATGTTTTAATTAATTAATTAATTACATAAAAATTATATACCTTTGATTGTAAAAACGAAATAAAACCGAAAGCAGTTTGCAAAAAAGAACAAAAACCTATTTTTTAAAAAAGGGGAAAACAATTAAAACATTTTAAAAAAATTAAAACCAGCAATAATTTTTCTTCTTCTTCTTCTTAAAACAGCATTTTAGATAACTGGCAGGCTTGGCTCAACAAAAATGTTTTTAGCAGATACTGAAAAGAGTACTTTGAAGGTGCCTGTTTGATCTCAATTGGCAGGGAGTTCCAAAGGTGTAGGTGCCAACACACTAAAATATAGATTGCTTACAGATGTGGAAGGGGTGTCTTGGGTCACCTCTAACAGTGCTGGCTGGGGGTGATGGGACTCATAGACCAAAAACATCTGGAGTACAATCAATCAATCAATAAATCAACAAATCAATAAATCAATATAAAGCCCTACATGGCTTAGGTCCAGGCAACCTGACAGACCATATTCCCACATATGAACATGCCCAGTCTCTGAGATCTTCAGGGGAGGCCTTTCTCTTGGTCCTGCCACCCTCACTGGCGTGCTTTGTGGGGACGTAGGACAGGGCCTTCTCAGTGGTGGCTCCTCTTGCTGGGCAACTTTGGAACTCCATCCCTAGTGAGGCTAGACAGGCTCCCTTCTCCCTGCTCTTCCACCTGCAGGTGAAGACCGTTTCATTCCAACAGGCCTTTGGGAATTGTTTGTTCGAAGAAGGGCTGCTAATAGCACTTGGCTGTTTCCATCATCTTATCTTTTCACAGTCTTTTAATTCTGTTAGAGCTCAACTGCTTATCTCTCATATCTTTTTAGCTCTTCGCATTCTATCCACGCTTCGTATTTTCATTTGCAAGCAGCCTCAACTCCCGGTCTGGGACGGCAAACGTGGGAACGACGATAAATAGAACGAGAACGGAAAGGGACTAAATCGGAAGCTACGGGGTTGACTCCTTAGGCTTCGGCAGACCTGAACCAATTCACTATAAGTTGGCGGTACGAGAAAGAAAACGGGAACGCCGCGAAGGGGGGGAGTCCATCCGCCTGCCTAGATCTCGTTCTGCTCTTTCGGGTCGTCGGCTAGGCCATCGTACTCGACGGATCGCGGAGACATCCCCAAGTACTGCTTCAGGAACTCGCTGAACCGCTTCTGGTTGTGCCACTTCCGGGCAGACT